>NC_138152.1:29412243-29454743 GCF_964199315.1 Orbicella franksi
CTGACACTGCAATCCATTTCAGACCAGGTATACACCTGGTGTCAGTCTAACAGATTAATAGCCCACGAATCGAAGACGGAAGCCCTGATAATTTCAAGACAGAGCTTTATTGGTCCCTTGCGACGTTTGACTTACGGCAGTAGCACTATTGAGTACAAACAATCATCCAAATGTCTTGGGTTAACAATCGACAACAAGCTATCATGGTATGAACACATCGGGAACGTTTGTAAGTCCTTCAGTAACAAAGTCGCAGTCTTAAAACGGATAAAGTTCCTACCAAAACCAGTCTTGGAAACTATTTATTATAAAACAATCATCCCCAGTGTCCTATATGGTATTGCAGTCTGGGGATCTTGTTCTCCAGCTTTGTTGGATGATTTAGACCGAATTCATTTGAGAGCAACAAGAATTATTAATAGTCTACCGCATTACATCCATGGTGATCACATCAGGAACGCTCCATATTGGAACCCTATTGTTTCATTTTACATTAAGAGACTTTTAGTTATTACATACAATATTTACCATGGAAATAGCATCAATCCTCTAAAGGACTTACTAGTGAAACCCGAGTCTACTTATAGCTTTAGAAAATCCTTAAATTTTGAGGTGGATAGACCAAGAACAGAAGTGGGAAGATCTTCTTTTAAACATCGTGCTGCATTATCTTGGAATTTCCTTCCCGATGACATCAAGTCTTGCTCTAACCTTGATTCTTTCAAGAAAAAACTTAAGGCAAATAAGAGTCTCTTAAATTCTATCAGTTTCACTAAAGCGTCCTGCTGCGTTACTAACAAATCTCTGGACTTCAAATATTTTTGATTAATTAATTAATTTATTTTTACTGTACATTGTTATTAATTCATCTATTTTACCTATCATTATTTATTCAGCTATTGTAAATAAATTTTGGATCATGTATTATGTAGGATCTTATTGTAATTTATTATCTTAGATAGTGCAGGTCCACATCAGGACTTAACGTCTTGCCAATTGATCTGTAACCTGCTTTATCATATAAATCATGTATGTATGTATGTATGTATGTCTGTCTGTCTGTCTGTCTGTCTGTCTGTCTGTCTGTCTGTATGTATGTATGTACAACTGATACTGCTACGCTACTCTCTGTCTACAACAGAATAGATAGTGAGTAGAGTGGCTAATCAGAGAACGGCATTCGTGATAGAACACTAGTAGATTGATAGCAAAACTCGACAGAAACAAGGTACATATTTTCTATTTCTTAAATAATACAACACTAATAAAAATACATAATGAATGAGCCGAGATCAATTTCGTTTCTGTGGCTATCGATCAAATGCTGGTTGAAAGCTTCAATGCGCTTGGTCTTAAAGAACGAAAAAAACATAGTGTCAGCTTATTTAAGAACATGGAAACTAGTTTACAAGTTTAAAGATTCTTTGAGAGTCAGAGGTCCGTGATGAGCCAATAAAATAGTGAGATTCCAAAGACCTTGAAACCATTTGACGGTTAACATTGAACTGCCTCTTTTTCGGACGGTTTACAGCAAAAATTGCAGTGTTTTGACGGTTTTCGGTTAAATTTTGGGCTGTTTTACGGCTGACAGTTAACCCAATTGAGACCCTCGTAGATAGGGCTGCATTTTGAGCAAGTTTATTTGTTTAAGTAAATATCTTTATGTACAATCTTCTAATCCAAATCTCAGAATGAGTATCCGTTTATTATTTGCTATTCTAAATCTGATATTGAGTATTCATTGCTATTATTTACGATTCAAAGGAAAATTTGTCACGAAAGTCATGAGGGTAAGAAAAAACTGATCGCTCAAAAAGAAATTTGACTGAAACAAGGAATTGTCTTTCCTAGCCTGTCAGCAGGCTCACGTTTGAGGAACACACGTGCAAGCAGCAAAGTTTACCACGTTCCCAAAGTCCCCCTCTCTCACTCTTGGGAGGACGACAGAGAGACCCTGGGAACAACAGAGATCGGAGATCTAGGCAGGCTGACTTCCTTTCTGCACCAGACTCCTTGCTCGCTGACTCGCACTTCGCCGCTCACGCGTGTGACTCAAAGGTGAGCCTGCTCAGCGGCTGTTTCTTTCCTGAAGATGAAAACCAATGCAGAGACTTCTGAGAGGGACTGGAGGCTAGCTGGAGCTCTTGAATTTACCCAGGCCACTGCAACGACTTCCAACAATTATTTGCTGAAATGAAAACACAATTTTGCTGTGTGAGTAATGCAACAGAACTACACGGGAAATATATCACATTAAGCAAAATAATAAGAAAATATTTTCATTCTTCCAACCATATTATTGTCTTACTTAATATCCCAAATTTCTTAGAAGGACGAAATCCTGCTGTGAATTAAGGTTGCCATTTGATCTTTGATTAATTTTGTCACAATGAGGAGAGTAAATCCAGAATCATCAGATAAAAGATGACAAAGACTCAAAAGATTTTCATGTTAATGCTGCACCAGGGAAAGAACCCTGTAAGAGAGCTGACTCGTCTCCAGTCTTCTTCATACAACACGTGGCACGGCACAAGGGGAAAAGTGCGAGGGGGGGCAAGGGGTACCCATCTCACCTTGCGGTTCCATCTCGCACTGTGCCGCGCACTGTAGGAAGTTGTATGAAGACGAATGGGGACGAGTCAGGTAAGAGAGCGTCCACTAAAAGCTGTATTTCTGACTCGACAGCAAAACAAACCAGCATCAGCTGTTGACCAAATGATCATGTAGAATTTCTTCCTCTGGAATTAAGTTTGTGCATTTCTACATGTGTATCAGAACAAATCAAGATCTTGGTAGCAGAGGGTTGTCAATAGTAACTGTTCCTGAAGCTGTTACTGACCTGACTGAATTGGAGGAAATTGACTTGTCAGATAATTATCTGGAAGAATTACCAACAAGTATTAACAAGCTGAAAAATCTGAAAACGCTGAGATTAGACGAGAACCAGTTGAGAGAACTTCCTCGAGCCATTGCTGAGTTGAGTAACCTGACTGTGCTTAGTGTGAGTAACAACCAGTTGTCTATTCTACCTTCAAGGACCTGAGGGGACTGTGCTTGAGTAGTAACCAGTTGACTGCATCGCCTGACGAGATTGGTGAACTGAAGGAGCTGGAATGGCTGGATGTGAGAATGGAGACTGGATTTGAGTAATAACCAGTTGACTTCATTGGCTGATGAGATTGGTGAACTGAATGGAAGGAGCTGGTATAGTTGAATGTGAGTAACAATGAGCTGACAGTTTTATCATCACGCATAAAACATCTAAATAAACTCTGGGTACTGTTGTGGGGTAATAACCAGTTGACTACATTGCCTGATGAGATTAGTGAACTAGAGTTACAATTGTTATCGGAGACGGCGTTTTAGATCTCAGTAGTCGAGGGTTGTCAAAAGTTCCTGAAGCTGTGTCTGACCTGACTGAATTGGAGGAACTTGACTAGCCAGATAGTTATCTGGAAGAATTACCAACAAGTATTAACAAGCTGAAAAATCTCTTACGGCTGACATCAGAGATGAACCAGTTGAGAGAACTTCCTCAAGCCATTGCTGAGTTGAGTAACCTGACCGTGCTTAGTGTGAGTAACAACCAGTTGTCTGTTCTACCTTCAAGGAACTAAGGGGACTGTACTTGAGTAGTAACCAGTTGACTACATTGCCTGATGATGTTGGTGAACTGAAGGAGCTGGTAAGTAGTGTTACATGATGTGAGTAAAAAGAAGCTGACAGTTTTATCATCACACAAAAAAGATCTCAGTAAATCTCAAATAGTCCTGAATACCGGACTTGAGAAGTAACCAGTTGACTACACTGCCTGATGAGATTGGTGAACTGAAGGGGCTGGAATGGCTGGATTTGAGAATGGAGACTGGAGACTAGACTTGAGTAATAACCAGTTGACTAAATTGCCTGACGAGATTGGTGAACTGAAGGAGCTGGAAAGGCTGAATGTGAGAATGGATTACTGGAGACTGGACTTAAGTAATAACCAGCTGAGACTGGTAAATTGAAAGAGCCCACAGTATTGGATGTGGGTAAAATCAGGCTGACAGTTTTATCATCACACATAAAACATCTCAATAAACTCTGGGTACTGTTGTTGAGTGATAACCAGTTGACTACATGTACATTGCCTGATGATATTGGTAAACTGAAGGAGCTGGAAATACTGCTTGTAACTGGAAATCCTGTAAAACTGGAAAAAAATGAAAAAGGTTGTGAAAATACAGAAGAAGATTTGAAGCCAGGCCTGCCACAAAACAGTATGTGTGTAGACCTGTACCTCTTAGGGATTCTTTTCAAAATTTCTGACGAGCATCCCTGTCTTTTTTATATGGGAGTGTCACTCCTCCCCAGGCCTCACACGAAAACAGTGGTACAAGAAAAGAGAATTTACATTTAGATCAACAAAATAAATGAGGGACTATCCTTTCTTTTCATCGCTATGTTTTCAACAGGAAATCGAAAAAAAAATTATCTGTGTTTCTATTAAGCTATAAAAAACTTGTGAAAGATTGAAAGAACTCTAAAAAGCATTCTCCCAATCTAACACTTGTGTTTGATTACTTATTTATCATTTTATTCCTCCAATTCCCAGCTAATACATAGATATGTAAATACAACGTAAAGAAAGTAAATAGTAACCGATAGTGCTTTGTAAGGAAGCTATAACTCGCTCAAAATACTGATTTTGTTTGTTCAATGTTTGTTAAGGTCTTGCATGTCATAAAATAAACCTAATCATAAAACAACTTACATTTTGTTAGCACCAATGCTTGCAAGTATGAAGTTCTTGTGTTACCTTGTGATGTTGCCACTAAACAGAACACTCATGTTCAGCAGCAATTCATTGAACAATCTTTCCTTTGGCTTGTTACTATGAAATCTATTTACTACCAATTTTTGTAGTTCTACTGTCTTGCAATTCTTTGATGCTTTCTAAATTGAAGTTTGAAGCTAAGTCACTGGTTGCTTTATTGTCAAAATTTGATTCTAGCGAGACTTGCTCTGCAAACCTGCAAAGAGAATAAAAACCAAACTGAATAATCAGATACAAGTAGCAGCTATTGAATTTTTGTGTTGTATTAAATCTTTCTCCGATAATGAGAGTGCCGATAACCTCCCCAGAGCAGTTTGGTGCGCATCATAGAAGACACGAAAAGTTTGATGATTCATAATATTATGCAACACAGTGGGGAAAAAATACACTCTACCCGCACAATTCCATCATAATGTCTGCTACAACACAGACAGTATGAAAGTCTGCTGGCTTCTGGATATAAAATTCAAGGAGTATTCAAGCACCAAAAACTGAGTTTTCAAGGAGTATTGATAACAAGTTTACTTTGTCTTACACTAGATTTTGAAATGTTTCCTTTGGTCAATAGCAACTCTAAGAAATTATCTATTTGTATTTTTTCTGCAGATCTTAGGATTACACTGAGCCAACACTACAGTAATTTATAACAGACTTGTTTACTCGTTGCACAATGACCTTTTAATGTAGTCAGTCAATCATACCTTAAATAAAATATAGTGGCCCATCCTTGGCCTCAGAAAGTTTTTTTAGTGCCAAGAACGTAACTCAACGTTTAGTGAATTTGAAAAACTGCTTGTGTGTCCTATAAGTAAAAGCTAATAAACTTGATTCAGTTCATCCAAGATGTGTTCACTGTACTTTCAATATCCTTTAGATTGAGGAGTGATTAGTGTGAGCTATTAATGTACTAGTTTTATGCTGTAGTCTTCACATTCACTGATTCCGAAAACATGAATTTTTTTGAAGCACTGAACAAGTAAATACGCTATGATAAGCGAATAAGGATGGTGAATTTTAAGCTCGGAAATGAAATGTAAAAGTGAATTAATCAACATGACACAGACATGGGACAAAAAAACAATCTCAACCGCAGACAAGAATCGAACACATGACCTCCCAAAGACGGGTGCATGGGCACTCCATCCACTGAGCTACGAGAACTGACGGAAAGCAAGGCCATTTCACTCAGTTCATATGTGACATTACTAAGCTTTAAATTCACCATCTTTATTCACTTATCTGACTACTCACAATGACTTAGACAGTGCTGATCCATGTCATGTTGATCAAATCACCTTTCATATAAATACCCTATATTGAAGTTCTACCCTTTTATATGCACGATATTATTATTAATATGTGACTTCTCTTGTTGTAGTTACAGTGCAACTACTTCAACCAGGCCATTTAGAAAAAGTCAACTAATGAAAACATACATCTTTTGGTAACAAAGGATGGTGACCTTTTCTGTAAACAAACCAATAACGTTTAAGAATACAAACAATAGTCCCACAACAAAATTGGAAACCCAACAAATTTGCGAATGTCACCTCTCAGGAAACTTTGTCATTTTTTGACTGGTTTAAGTTTCTAATCATAACTTTTGAGCAGTTTTCAAAGGTTTTAGTTTTAGTTTCCAGAATTAAATAACGATGATAATTTGCTGAAAAAAATATGATGGGATCTGTAGAGTTTATACAACATACCAGTATGAAGAGAAGTCTATACAGTATATATACTCAAGTAAAAGAAACCTCAGCTTGCCTTTCCTTGGTTTACATTACTTGTTTTGAAGAACTATTGTCTGAATGCTTCAACCATAGTCTGTTTACAAAAAGACTGCCATCCATGTTCTCAATAAACGATTTGATTGGTCAGTTTTAAATTCCAAGTGGCCCAGTTCAAGGACTCACACTGTAAGAAAATAATTATGTCATGTAGTTTCCTTACAAAATTCTTCGGCCACATTATTGAGCCCAACTCTCTCACGACACAAAGCCTGGTAGAGGACTTTACAAGATGTAGAAGTTGATTTTCTTTTCCAGCGAAGTAACATCGCTTTTGGTTTATCACTTTCATTAACTTTTATTTCATCCAGATCATCCTGACTAATTCCAAGTTGAAGTCCCAGCTGCTCCCACTTTGCAGCAATCTTTCCTGCCAGCTCATCTAGTTCACGGTCATTAAGTTGGCCTTCTTTAAAAAGTACTGTGTGTCAAAGAGGAGAAGCTTGCAGTTAACCAGTGATGTAATTTTGTTACATGAGTATTCTATCATTATTCTCTCTTGATTCGTGACCTGATAGGCAGCTATGTTTCGCCAAAGTAAGAATCAGAAAACCTTTTTTCATTGTTTCACATACGTTCATTTAAAATAGTAAATCAGTGTAATACATTAGTTTGGCTTTATTTGTTCAATTATAAAATCAAAGTGCTATATGAGCAAGCCTTCTCAATATAAAGGGTGAATGAAATTATGTCAGGTGCTCCTGACTATTGGCTCCTGATTATGTACATAATTGTCTTTGATTTGTATGCTTCGAGTATGAGTTATATGGTAATTGTTTGCCAACGTACCAAAGAGATACCTTAAATCCTCGAGTTAGCGCCCCCCCTTGAATAAGTGCCCCTCCTATCAGCCAAAATTTAAAATAAGCGCCCCCTCTCGAATAACTGCCCCCCTCCCCTTCCCCCACTTTGTGGATGAGTAATGAGACAACAAAGGATGTGTAGTTTTCGTCATGTAGTATTAGATTTATGCATTGTTTCAGTTTGTGAACATGTTTGTTACGTTTGGAACAAAAAATATCACAAGTACTAACGGTGCTGCGATTTAAAGTTTAGGATCAGCTTTTTCGGTCAATAAACAGCTTGTGTTGTTGTTTACGTGCAGATGATGTATTAAGAAAATGATCGTGTCAGGCCACGATTTGGGAAAAATTAAATAAGCGCCCCCTGTCTTCTCCTAAATTTGAAATAAGCGTCCCGGGCGCTAATTCGAGGATTTACAGTATTTGGATAAGAATGTGTGACAATTGAAATGAACATGTCATTGCAAGGACATAAGGTCATGGAATTTGATTCTGTAGGTGGGGTAACCCACCTATCTGTATGGTCAGAAACTAACCTGTGTTTACATGCAATCTTAAAAGCCCTTTCATACTGGAGTGAACTGCCTTACGGGGACGTAATACATAAGTTAATGGCCCAGTTTCGATATATTAAAATCCGGCCTAACACACTAGACCTCAGTACAAGGCTCTGGGGAATAAACCCCACAAACTCTGTAATTATTCCCCCAACTTCCAGGATTTGCCAACCATGGGAGCAGTTTTCAGTTCATCTAGGAGCTGGCTGCCAATAGTCGAAGTTACTGGATGTCTCAGGCACCCAACCTCCATTAAGCAATGCAGTTGTTAATATTAATTACTCTTATTATTAGTATTATCATCATTATTATTATTATTATTATTATTATTATCATCATTACTATCATTATTTATTTATTTTATAATAATATTCACAGAATGAAACATTGTGATACTTCTACAGTATGTCCACTTTAGTCTTCCAGTGCTGAGACCAAACCATGGTCCTAGCTAGGGCACTGGAGGAATGTTTGTTCTCTTTACTTAATGGAAAAGACCCTTTAAAGGATGTTGTTGTTGTTATTATTTCTATACATGATTACATTTCTTCAGTTTGTCCACTTTCACCTTCAAGGGCCGAGACCAAACCATGGTCCTAGGGCACTAGAGGAATGTTTGCTCTCTTTACGTAATGGCAAGGACCCTTCTGAGAATGTGTGCTGTTCCTACAATTGCTGTCTTTTGAGTTTCCTGTATATTGCTGTTGCCTGGGATTTCAATGATTTGTGTGTCAGTGCCTTTCTTTACAACTCCAAGCGCACCTACAACAATTGGGATTACCACTGTTCTCATTTGCCACATTCAGGTGATCTCTATTTCCGAGTCTCTGTACTTGCACAGTTTTTCTGATACTTTGGTGGAGGTATTTTTATCAGATGGCACAGCAACATCAACAAGGGTATATATCTTGTCTCGTTTATTCTTAAGTAATGATCCACGCAACAAGTAGGCAAAACATCAAATAGATGTAAATTGATTGGTGCATAGAACAGTGCTAAAATTTTACCGCGAGGTAGATTTTAGAGGAATGTGGCAAACGCCATGAAAAAATGTTGGTTACTTTTTTATAGTTTTTTCCCCTTCGATTTTTTGATATCAGCCAATCAGATGTACCAATTTAATCGATTTTGCTAAGCCCCGGCCTACTTGTTGCGCGGATCATCACTTAGCGACAATGTCTGGATGGTTTGCTGTTACTTCTCTGTTTGTCTGGATGGGCATGTCATAAGGGATAGTTATATCTTCTTTTTAGTGCAGAGTGCACTATTGGGATGGTTTAGGGACTGCTGTTCGCTAAATCACTAACGCCATAAGGTGTAAACTTTAATGTTTGTTTCATTAATTAATTTCAATGAATCAATTAGCCTTGCAGGAAGGGGGGCTGGGTGCGGTAGGTACCTAAGTACATTTCGCAAGATGCGTCTTGCTTACGTTGCTATCTTTGATAACTTGACAAAAATATATACTTATATGGTTTTGCAAATCTCATGTTATCCTTGTAGTACCATTCTCTCAAGAACAAAAGCAGTTTGCTCCAAACACATGCGTAGATTTGTTAGCGTCAAAGTCGACTAAATGTTAGGTGAAAGATACATTTCATAACATATAAGACGCATGCTTTCTAGCATTGCTAGTGTGATAAACTACATTCTCGATTTCAGATGCACGGTTTTTTATTTTTTGTAAGGAATGATATCACACTCTTGTTTTGGCTGGTAAATCATTTTAGGTAATGTCAGCTCTCCTTTTTTAGTGCAAAGAATGCCACTGTGACTGCGTATCTTCTGGAATCTTCTCTAGCTCATTCAAGAAATGTCGTCTGCTGTTTTAAATAACTATTGTGTGTTTGGTAAGGTTAAGTCTGCATACGAGCCAAGTGGCCCATCAGGCCGGAGCTTATCCCGGTTTCTGTAGCATGAAGCGACTAGTAGTATTTCTACTCCCCCCTGGATGGGATGCTAGTCCATCGCAGGGTTACCCCCAGCATTAAGTTCGCCTGTACCCATTTATACACCTGGGTGGAGAGAGGCACTGTGAGAGTAAAGTGTCTTGCCCAAGAACACAACACAATGTCCCTGGCCAGGGCTCGAACCCGGACCGCTCGATCCGGAGATGAGCGCACTAACCATGAGGCCACCGTGTTTGCCAGGGTTGAAATAGAGAATAGGAACATATTGCTTCTCCTTAGTTACATGTAAAACTAGTAAATTTGTGACAAAAGAAACTTCGTTATTATTGCCGCAGACTCCTTGGCACTTACTGAAATCTCCAATTAATTTCATCAGTCGACGAGGCAACTCGCTCACCAATGTGGGATATAATTTCGGTCAAGTAAAAATCTCTACCTTCAATACTTCTCGTTGAAACGCTCCTCAGTTGTATTACTCGATAGTGTTGTGTATTAGTTTGATGCGGTTTTATTGTTCACACCAACTCGGCTGGCAACAGAATTAGAATGCACTATTCCATGATTCAATGTGACTATTTGATGATTAGATTAGTTCTTGTTTATCGGTGAAATGAAAAATTACATTTTGAATAAAACAAAATCATTCCTCTTCGACTTTTCAGCAGATATTTAACTTTTATATTCCATTTGTCTCCAGCAGTTAAGTTAAAAAAATACACATCTTTCTTATATTTTCGTGGAAACAAAGGTATCTTGTGGCATACATTGGCGAGGAAAACAAAGTATCAAATTACAAACATTGGCGTGAAAAGTAATGCTACAAAATGAACGAAACTCAAGATAAAATACCACAATAAATTTCAAACCGTCTTGACAAAAGGTAATTGTAAGCTATTTTTGGGCAAAACACAAACACGAAACATAGACACGGGTAAGATTATGTCTTATCAAGTTTTTGAACGTTCATATTCTGCAAAGGGGAAAAGGGGTGAGGACCTGTGTGACTACTGCATCAGAGCTGTAAATTACACTTTGCACTATCTGAGATTGTCTCACTAGTTTTTACTCAGTTTTTGGATTGTGCTCATACCACTTATCTGCAATATCTGTATTGTCTTCCTTGCAGATATTCCAATGCAGGTGAGTTTATTATTATCATTATCATTATCATTACCATTACCATTACCATTGCCATGCCATTGCCATTGTCATTGTCATTGTCATTGTCATTGACATTGACATTATCTTTATCATTATTACTATTACTATTATTATCATTATTAACAACTTTTTAAAATACAGACAAGCAAATATTAAGGGCAAGGGTCCCACTGTGGCCTTATTTTTTTTATCTCGCGTCATAAGTTGTCCAACAAATATGTTGTGACATTCACACCACGGGAGTCACTAAGGTTGCATATGCGCGACATAAATGATATTTGAAACCAGACTGTCAGCTCTTAATATTCACGCGCGAAAAGAGTGCCAAATATAATTTTGTAGACCTGAGGCTGGTGCTAGTTTTATTAGCGACATTTCTTCAATCTCTGGTTAATTTGTTCAATGTACAAAACCTTATTGGTTTGTATGTGTTGTACAACATTCGCCAACGCTAACTGTTGGCTCTTGCCGCTTTAAGCCGACATTGACGGATGCAGAGAAGAAATCGCCGATTTAGATTTTGGTGTTTACTACAGCCACGACAGTCATGGTTTAAGAGCCATTATAATGATCACCGGATTCCTGATGGCTTCTTTAAGCAGTAGCTCCGAGTTCAAAGAGAAACTTTTAATCAGCTTTTGAACATCGTAAGTCCACATATCACAGGACAAGATACATCTATTCGAAACTGTATTCCAGCAGAAAAGATTTTGGCGATAGGTTAATTCAAATTAGCACATGGGAATTTGTATGTTTCCATTGCCCCCATTTTTAACGTCGGAAAGTCAACAGTCATTGAAGCAATACAAGATGTTGTGAACGTTTTATACGATCAGCGAGATCATTACATCAAGTTCCCTACAACGATTGTGAAGATGACTGAGTGTATTTCAACTTTTGAGAGAACCAGATCTGAGTTGCCAAATGTTGCAGGTGCTATAGATGGGACACATATCCCAATCATTGCGCCCAGAGAAGATGCAGTTGACTATTTTAGTCGCTACCAGCAGCATGATATGATTGTTCAAGGGGTTGTAGATGGCACTGGAAAATTCATTGACGCAGTTGCAGGATTTGCTGGGAGTGCTCATGATGCCAGGGTTTTGAGAAACAGTAACATTTATCTAGAGGCTGAACAGGGAAACATTCTGCAGGCTCTAAGGGTAGATATTGATGGGAATGATATAGGCCCATACCTAGTTGGAGATAGCGCTTATCTGCCAACACCCTGGCTCACAAAGCCATTTCCAGAGGGAACAAATGATCCTGATGAAAAAACCTTCAACAAAGAGCTTAGCAGAGCAAGAGTTGTTGTAGAGCATGCCTTCAGAATTTTAAAGCGATGTTGGAGAGTGCTACAGAAACGCCTAGACAGCTCCCTGAATTTTGCAATCACGACTAACTTTGCATGCATTGTTCTTCATAATTTTTGTATAGAAGCTAATAATGACTGAGATGATGACGACACTGACGGCCCAACCAACATGGATGTCTAATATCAAAGATGTACCAATGGTAATGGTGCCACTCTCTTATTTCTCAAGGTATGGGGCTTGGTGTATGTACGAACATTCACGTAACCCAAAATTTTTTAGATCTATGGGTTACCAAATTTTCTAAGGTATGGGGCTCTGCTCACAAGAGTTCAGTCATCAAATGTCTTTTTAAGATCAATAAAAAGAATGACACTTGTTGAACCACTGTTGGTGTTTAAAAGATACTAGTTATCCATGGCACCAAGAAGAGCAGTCCGGGTAGAGTGGAGTGGTCTAAAACCAGACTGTAATTTAGTAAGAAGATTATTATCACTACGTGACTGTGTACATGCCCACGAGCAATACCGCAAAACATTTTTACCGTGAGAAAAGTGTTTCACGGGTTTCTATGAGTATGGGGCTCCGCTTGGCGGCCCTTTGGACTGCCGGAAGTCTGTTATGACACAGTGCATTGCATGAAGCCTTACCTTGTTTGGGTTGCAGGCTGACATAGTGGACCTCATGAACATGTCCCAGCACAAGTGGGTTGATGCTAATCACGTGACCATCAGGCCTGATAATAGTGTCAGGGTGATTTGACTGACTGCTAATCACTTGAATGTACGTTTTAAAGCAGTTTGCAGTCGCATGCAGAATCACATGATCGCCCCATGTGCCATCTTGCTCCATGTTTGTAAGATAATCAGCCCATGACTGATATCCACTGATGAAGTTAAACAGATCTGTTCCATCAGGCTGTAAGAAGAGAGAATAAAAAGACTAACTTTTAACAAGGTCAGTACACATGGATTCTATAAGGTGTGATGATAGAAAAATCCCTCTCTAAAGTTAAATGGACAATGGACAACCAATTAATGTTGAATTTTTTTTCACAGCAATTAGACAACTAATCCCTGTACATGGCAATGCATAATTTTCTGTCATCTTATTTCAAGTCCAGTTCAAATGCTGACACAAATGCTGAAGTCTGATCATGTGGAACGCATTTTCCAAAGCCACATGTAAAGATTTTCTTATTAACCAGAACAATGAAATAAAATACTAAACTTACCTTTTTGGGGTTTTTTCTGAGGTACTGCACTATGGATTGTCTCAATTCTCCATGCGAGATCTTGATTCCTTTCACAAGGTTCAGCTGTTCAGACAATGCGTAAAACATGCAGTTCCCTGACCCTTCATTGTCAGAAATCACAAAGCCTTTGTCTGATGCAATCTTCTCCAACTCTGCCAACAGGTCAGTATTACTGTAGACCTTGCTTACATCACATTGCATTTGCTGAATATTCATGAACATTTGCCCAGGCAGATCTAAAGGGAAAACAATATATAAATTAAGGTAATGCACAGGGGTTACTGAAAGGAACCTTCTCAAGGGAAAGTGACATCTGTTTCTTCAAATCCTATTTGTGACTAAAATATTTCATTTTTAAAACTCTTAGTTTCCATTAACTGAGTTGGAAAATGGCAGTGTGTAGTATCACATCCACAGCCCCATGGAAAAAGATTAATAAATTCTTGTAAATAAGTTTTTAAGATTTCCATATAAAAGAACTATACCTAATTCCAACCTTAGGTCAATTAGGGAAGTGGTCAAAACTATTATACATATAAGGGACCCACTAGAATGACTTGAGACTACCGTCTCTTTCTATAGCCCCCTACCCTTATCCAGATACGAACAGTTTCTTTTATACCCCCCCCATCCCTTGGCACGTGACCCATGGTCTCTACTACAGCCCACCGCCCTCCCTTGACAAGTGACCCATAGTATCTTTTATAGGCCCCCCTCCCTTCACAACCTACCAATGGTATCTTTCATGACTCTCCATCCCCCCCCTCAAAAAAAAAGTGAGCCACGAGAACCTCTATTTGCTGCTAACCTATGGTCTCTTGCTTAACCCCCCCCCCCCCCAACTACACACACAAAAACAAACACACACGGAGAAACAGTATGCTGGGTTGCGTACACTATGGTCACATTATTGTTCCTTTAATCGACCTTACAATACACAATCATCTCTGGTTTGCATACCGATAAAAATTAGAAGTAAACCTTGCGGATGTTTGAAAACAAGTTCGACAATCATGTTAAAGACTTTTTTAATGAAGAGACAAAAAATCACCACATTGTTTTGCGCTCAAGTACATGGTGACCCTTGAATGAATGCCTGCCTACGCGAAGCACATTAACTCTGAACATAAACATAAACTGTGGACTACCGAAATAGTGATTAACCAGCTTTCATATTGCTAAAAACCGTCTATGCACAAACCACAGAATTGAGTGGCACTCTCTTCAATGCGTAACCTAGAGTAGCTAGAAACTTTCTGTAACCGTTTTGTCTCTAGAGCTAAGACGCTAGCCCACTTGTCATGATATGATTGGTTAAATCGCTGATTGTTGACATCTTTGAGATGAATATTTGATGGATCTTTATAAAATCATACAACTCCAACGGTTCGTTACAATAGTGCATTTGCCGTTCTCTTTTAAGTTTCGGTCTCTCGACGTCTCATTATTTCACAAGTGTTTCTCAAGGGTACTTTATGCTCTGTTACGAGGAGGAATTTTAAAGTAGAAGTTAGTGGAGTGGAGCCATTTGGCAAAGCGGCAGTGTACAGCATTTTATTTACAGGTCAAAGGCATGGTTTCCAGACTTTCCGCTGTTATCTGCTTGTCGCTTCGCAGAGTTTGACACCTCCATCATGTGCTTATAATTTCCTCAGGCTCATTTCAGTATTGCAAAATATGTTTTAAGCTCTCTGATGCTGCGTTTACATTTGAGCTTTTACCAAGGTAAACAGTTACTAAGGTCAAGTTACTTAGCCTTGGTACATTCATCCAGTGTTTATACCGGCTCAAATAACTCAAGTTGATCTTTCAACATTCGCGCACGCTGCATTATCAACGTCATGAAATAAAACTTGGACGAGGATCCCACCGCAGCGGAACAGGAGCAAATTGAGGTGCCATCATTTTCATAGGCAAGGACCTCATTTCATAATATTGCGGCGAAAATTCATCCGCTTGATCATACCCAGGGTATGCATGGTTATATGCGTAGAAACATGGATACGTTGTATATGCAGCATCCTCCCTGGTGGCAAAATATATCAACAATAATTACACAACAAAGGATCGAAGTTTGTCTAGAGAAAGTTGCAAATAATACTGAGAATGAAAAATACAATGCTTTCTTTTACGTGAGGGATTGTTCGCCGTAAGAAGATCGATCCAATCTTTCCACGTTATCTGCCATGATAGCCTAGTCAAAACTGGAAAAGAAACACTTTGCTTTGGCCCTGTTCGCACTAAGACGAAAATTTGAGTTTAGCGTTTGCAAAAAAACTGAAAATTTTGTAATCACCAATTTTTTGTTTTCGTAATCCTATTCGCACATGAAGATGCGAAATTTTTTTAGTGACGGATGTCAGTTAGTAATTTGATCAATTTACCATCAAGATGTCGTGACGTCTTAAAGGGGAAGGTTTCATACTTGGCGTTTTTTCCCTTTGTTCCCTTTTTCGTGTTTTCTGTGCTTCCAGTAGCTGCAGCAGTCGTCTGATCTTCAGTGGATGTTACGGATGTGGATGCTGTGTTCAGCGGATGTGGATGCATTGTGAATCCGCACGAGTTTGCTGCGATGGAAACTGTAAGAAGTACTGCTGTTGTGTAGCGATTTGAGAATCGTAATAACTTTGATTACCCTGATCTTGATCTTGGTAGCATTGCGAGCCATAATAATTGAAGTACCATGGATCGATGTTGCTTCTGTGCGGATCCATCTAGCTCAGTTAAAATGGCAGGAAGTCATACGGTCACGTTCGCTTCGTAATCCATGTGTTGCAAAATTTGATGACCCAATGACGGATGGATGTCAAGGAACAAAGGATTTTTTTGCCTGACAAAATTTTTACAGCCTCCAAAGCTAGTCGACGGAATCTTTGAAGTTTTGTTGCGCTTGCAAAAATTTTGGTGGGTTCAAAAAATCGTTCGCACTAGAAATGGCTGCGTGTTGACAGATTTTTTGGCAAATCAAACAAAATTTTGCGTAGTGCGAACAGGCCCTTTGTCGACAATCGCATAATCTGCTCACAGGAAGTGAAATATTACGCCGCCACAAGTGGATATATCTGTCATCTTGACCTTGGTTACCAACTGTAACCATGCCTGATCACAGGGTAATTACAACTTTTACCTCGGATAAATTTCTTTTGTCTTTTGTCAAAGTATCAGTTGGCATTTACACGGAAAATGTTTACGTAGGTAAGTAAACTCTGGTACCTTGGTAAACCGTTCAAGTCTAAACACAGCATAAGTATTGGCTCTGGAGGGACAAAGTGTTTGAAATATTCCGTGAACATGTTGCTTACTTGCATGCTATATTGTGACGCCTAATCTCCTTCGCAGCCGTTTTTTGGGATGTCACTTCCCAAAAAACGGCTGTGAAGGAGACTATATGACGCCCAGCCCGACTATTTGATTAGCTCGATTAGAACTGTTTGCAAGGGCATGTACTAAAACCCAGACGGTGGATTCTGGATGATAGACGATGGACGATGTCTCTGACACTCACTTGTTTGTCACATTCATTTATTTGTCATTTAAATTGTCACACAATCTTGTCACGCGATGTTAAACTATTGAACAGCGAAAATTCATGCCCTCCACCCTCCCCTCCCCCGAGCAAAAATATAACTTATTTGGACTGGACAAATTATCATGAAAATCTGATCGCGGATTTTTCGTCACGCAATGTCACGCATTCATTTATTTCTCTCAGCCAAAGTACATATACATGTAGAAATTTTCCACACAACCTTTTCCTTTTGTCACACGATGTCACCATGGAGTTTTGAAATATTGAACAGCAAAAATTCGTGCCCTCTCCCTCCCCCAGCAAAAATCTAACTTTAAGGGGATGGACAAATTATCACGATTCCCATTTTTGGGTTCGTCTGTTGTAAAAGTTCATGCTTCGAAAAAAAAATCTTCTGGCCTTTTGGCAAGTGTAAGCGCTGGTATTTTGCAATAAAACCTTTCAGAGCTGGCGAAAATGAAATTGAAACACGTAAGGAAAGGAAGGGAAAACTGGTAATGGCAAGCACAGATAATCCTGGCAGACCGCTTGCGGTAAGCTTCACCAAAACAGCTTAAAAACTAAGGTGAGGCTGCTTATTTACCCCCCCCCCCCACCCCACGACAACTCATGCAAAAACATATCATGTGCTTGACGTATGGGCTACGATTCTCCTGCGTCATTTCTGCGTGCAGTCTGGAATAATTCATGTGAAAAAGCAATCGATTGCGGGACAAAAGAAAACGATTGTGTGGCACATTTATACTTTGTTGTCAGAATTTAATAAATGAATAACTGACATTGTGTGACATAGAATCTGCAGTCAAAATTTGTCCAGTCAAAATAAGTTTGTTTTTTTTTCTTGCTGGGGAGCGGGGTGAGCACGAATTTTCGCTGTGCACTATTTCAAAATTCCATGGTGACATCATGTGATAAAAGAAGGAATGCGTGAAATTGCATGACGAACAATTCGCGACCATAACTTTGTCCAGTTCAAATAAGTTAGATTTTTCTCGGGGGAGTGGGGAGGGCACGAATTGTCGCTGTTCAATATTTTAACATCGCGTGACAAGAGCAAAAGATTGTGTGACAATTTTATACTTTGTCTGAGAGAAATAAATGAATGTCAGAGATACCGTCCATCGTCCATTGTCCATCGTCCATCGTCTATCGTCTATCGTCCAGAATCCACCGTCTGGGTTTTAGCACATGCCGTTTGCAAGTACCGAAAATGTAGCTTCTTGACGGGCTATCTTTAAAACGGGGAACGGGGAATCGGGGAACGGGGAATCGGGGAATCGGGGAATGGGAATGGGAATGGGAATGGGGAACGGGGAATCTTTAAAATGGGGAATCTTTAAAAGCAGGAATCTTTAAAATGCGGAATCTTTAAAAGCGGGAATCTTTAAAACGGGGAATCTTTAAAAGCGGGAATCTTTAAAAGTGCGAATCTTTAAAATGGGGAATCTTTAAAAGCGGGAATCTTTAAAATGGGGAATCTTTAAAAGCGGGAATCTTTAAAATGGGGAATCTTTATTAAAAGCGGGTGATTTCTTGTCAACCACTGTTTTGACTTTCCGTCCTTGTTCCTGGTTTTTGTGATAAATATATTTTGTAACGTTTCGCTAATTACACTGGAGTATGTTCACTATGTATGGTTCGTATTAACTGTAGAAGTATTTTAGGCGTGAATCCCTAAGGGGCTAGTAGGCTATTTAAGAATTTGTAAGTTATGCAAGAGCCACTCGAAGGCATCTCTTTCAACTTTGCTTTTGCTGTTATGTCGCCGGATACTGAACGAGCGAGCGTTCCCGCTTCGATCGCGCAATCCTTCACTGAGGGAGATCTTTTTCATGAGACTGCTTCACGAACATTGTTTCCTTGTCTTTTGGACGTTAATTTTGATCAGAAGTTCGCTGCATTCAAACGCGGTCTCGACGAGAAACAAGCTGCCACTCAGTCTCAACTGTAGAGGCTAAAAATGGTATCCAAGGCTTCGAGTTCTTTTAACTCTAAAGTACAATACGAGTTCAGCAACTCTCTGCTGGATGCAACAGACGGGATCAGCAAGACCATCTCAAAAGGAAACCTTTCAGCAGCCAAGTTATTTTGTTCTGCGGACAAGAACCCCGCTGTTTGGGCAGCAGTGCAAGTACGAATCGACGAACTCGCCGAAGATTCAGGGGAAGAGAAAAAGCTCTGATCAGCCGAAATATGAACGCTAGCTAAGATCCGGGAGAAAAAGTGGAAAAATGCGTCTAGCTGGCCAACTCTACAGCTACCCAATCTACACCCAGTGAAGCTCCATCCACTCATGGCCTGTCCACTGGGAATTATTTTTCTTCTAATCAGCCTTTTTGTTTTTTTTCGCATGCAGTCCTTTAGTCGACGTCAGCCTCAACTAGCAGATAAGTGTTTCAGATGCGGCCAAAGCCACTGAGCAAATCCATCTTCCTGCCCAAGCCGTTTTAGAGGAGCCGCTGCAGCCCCTCCAAGCAGTAAAAATACATACTTATGGCAAATACTGAGCTGCATTGAAGAGAATGGGATAAGATGAGTATATAATTTTTTCAATTTAATCAAATGATTGGGAGACCCGGTTGAACTTATTGATAATTTTGTTGAACCATGTGATTCAAGGTTTTTTGGAAGTCTTGAAAAGACAATTTACTCTAAGGGGCTGAAAAATTTCCTTAGCTGTTCATTCATCGTTCGCGTAAATTTTAGTTATGTCAATTGTGTCCATTACTTTTGACTTTGTCATGGCAACCGCAAACTTCGTATAGGTTTGGACAAAAATCAACTTTTTCGACATACTTCTGTATTTTTTTTTCCAGCTTTGTTCATCATTTTGCTGAATTTCACTAAATTGTACATTTCATAAGCATTCTGGCTTGATAAGCATTCTAGATTATTTCTTGACTTTTTAAGAAAATAGTATTACCCAAGATGGTGGGTCAAATGACGTCATGCGATGCCACAACCAAAAAATATGTCATTATTTTATGGAGCAAGCTCAGGGCTTCCTGTACCTTAATAGAACGAAAACCCAAGGAGAGGGTTTCATCCCCCTTGTGCCACGATGGGGGTGTTAGTCCGAGGGTTAACAATTGTACTAGCCCTGATGACTGAATGAATGAATAAAAGACTGATTATCAGGACAGAACGCATTATATTTAAGTTAAAGGCAACCCTATGGTTAATGTAGATTTTTAAAATCACATAGGTGCTTCTTGCTATATTCGCAATACTATTTTTGATGGGTATTAGATTCTCTTTATTTTACATTCCACCCTCAGCTCAGTTTTCTAATGATCACTCAGCCATCCAGTCCAGTATAGTGATTTGTTGAGCAGGCTATTTCTGATCTTCTGGCCACAGGTTCAGTGGTCGAGTGCGCGTGTGCTCCTGCTGTTGTTAACCCGTTGTCAGTTTCCATACAGTTGGAGTTCTGGAAGAATAATGTTTCGTATCTCAATTCCAGTGTTTTGCAGACGTTGCTCGCAGACTATCTTGTATTGTATGCTCGGATGTTAGCGCTATTGGATTGGCTGCTTTTATTGCCATTGGTAACATTGCCTATTTTCGCACAAAAACCGAGATTCTATGTAGACGAATACCAGATCGAGTACCACGTGGAGAGAACTCCACTGTGTTTGTTTTGCTTTGAAAAGTTTGCACATCTTCTTTCAGGGTGCTCTGTTAAGTGGTTTACTGAGAACCAATCTGTACCTTTGATCGTCGATTCTGGTAGTATGAAACTGCGTTCGCTTCAACTCGCCGGTGATATATTTGATACCGCCAAAGAAAGTAATATCAAAATCAAGGCTGAGTTGATACCTCGTTCATTTAACGAGAAAGCTGATTACTTATGCAAGATCGTTGATTGATGACTGGTCAGTTAAAGATAGCTATTTTCATGAAGTAACCTCTTATCGGGGTCCCTGTTCAATTGATTACTTTTCCAGTTAAAAAAACAAAAAATTCAAGTTTTTCCCAGTTTCTATTCGAAGATTCTCTAGCATTTAGTTGGGTAGGAGAAACCTGTTGGCTGGTGCCACCTGTTTCGTTAGTTGAAAATGTCATCCGCCACATATGTTTTTGTCAATAGAACTGGTTACTCTTTATTGGCCTTTCAGCTCCCTTTTGGCCTTTTTGGTGGAGCGTAGGTGGGGTTTCAGATCTTTTGTTATTGATTTTCTCTTCGTTGAGAACGGTAAAGATGTTTATCTCCATGGGGCAAATAACAGTTCCCTTTTGACTCGGAGAATTTTAGTTGCTTGTCGGTGCTGTACAGTCCAGTGTCCAGTAGAATCTGACTATGGAGAAGTCATGCCACGCGGTCACGATTATGCTGTTTTAGGCCGTTGGGCCATGTCACCTTTGTGCGGGACTGCCCATTTATCATGCGTTGATCTTAGGTGATTGCACTGTTTTAGACCGTTGGACCATGTCATCTTTGTGCGGGACTACCCGTTTATCATGTGTTGATCTTAGGTGATTACACTGTTTTAGACCATTGGGCCATGTCATTTTTGTGCGGGACTGCCCGTTTATCACGGGTTGATCTTAGGTGATTACACTGTTTTAGGCCATTGAGCCATGCCATTTTTGTGCAGGACTGCCAGTATATAGTGTGCTGAATGCAAGATTTAGGCCTCTGGGCCTTCCTTATGTTCTGATCTGCGTGTTGTTGCATTTTTTTCTAATTGTTCTCACATTTCTTTTGTTATCTTTCAAGTCTACAAAGTGGATGTGTGTTTACTTCAAAGGTTGCCCACTCAAGAGATCCAGACGACTTCGCAAGTCAGCGGAAGGTCTTCCCTTGTGTGCCTGTGAAGCAAAGGCCCCTTCAACAACAGAGCGTTATTCAAGTGACTTTCAAACATTTAGAGAATGGTCTTCGCGCTTTGAGGAACTCGCTTGTTTCCCGTCTGATGAGACGTCTTTTGCTCCTTATTTGGAGTATTTTGCTGCAGCAGAGTTTCCTCTACTGCACACTTGATTCTGCCTGTTATGGCATAAATTGGGCACACCATCGGTATGGCTTTCCGACTTGTGATTTGACTTGTGATAGAAGTTTTCTCGAGGCGGCTAAAATTGAGCTTACAAAACCTGTTTCCATAAAAAGGGGGGCGCTGTTACTCCCGAGATGATCTTGAGGATATATAATAGGTTTGCGGGCGTCAAGGCTAATCCTGCTAATCTTCGCTTAGCCGCAATTTGCGTGACTGCCTAGTGGGCTTTTCTCCGCGGCAACGAGTTAGCTAGCCTTCGTTGCTGTAACGTTAGTTTTTGCGATGCATTTGTCAAGATTTATATATGTAAGAGCAAAACAGATGTTTATTATATGAAATTTTTAGTTTTAATTTTATGAATTTATTTTCTTCAGAGATGTAACATATTTTGCTCTCAAAAAATTCGTATTAAAATAAAGTTTTAGACTTGGCATGCGTTTGCGGAACTAGGATATCTTATACACTTGTTTAACTGATCTACATAGCTTAAGAACATGGGCCGCTAAGGAGCAGGCATCAGCAATCTACACTTTTTATGTCACGGCAGATAGAAGACTGATCGAGCCAAGGACGGCTAGCCACAGCTATATTATGATAGGTTAGAATCTTTACTTTCAGTGTCTAGAAGTTTGCACACTTAGATTCCTTTGTTCTCTTTCTTTATTTTTGAAAGCAGACATCAATAAACGAGATGCCCGCCCCTGATGCTGTGTTTCTGTTTATTAAGATTAGTTACAAAATATTTTATAATCGTTTCAGGGTGATTAGAGTATAAATATATTTTGTAACGTTTCGCTAATTACACTGGAGTATGTTCACTATGTATGGTTCGTGTTAACTGCAGAAGTATTTTAGGCGTGAATCCCTAAGGGGCTAGTAGGCTATTTGAGAATTTGTATGTTATGCAAGAGCCACTCGAAGGCATCTCTTTCAACTTTGCTTTTTAATTTTTCTGTTTACTCACTACTGTATTTTCTTTATGATGATGTAACGCTTGCTGTATCCTGCATCAATAAACGAGATGCCCGCCCCTGATGCTGTGTTTGTGTTTATTAAGATTAGTTACAAAATATTTTATAATCGTTTCAGGGTGATTAGAGTATAAAAACGGCTTCAAACGACTCTTCCCCTATCACATCTTGTTCGCCGAGATCATTCCACTTAAACTGTGGAAGACCTTCAAAGCGACCGATTCTTTCTTCTTTAAAGTGAACGCAATGGGCACTTTGAAATTGTCTTCGCATGACTGCATGGCGTAGAAAGAGGTATCATTAAGCATGCAATGACGGATTATACGCGAAATTCGCCGTCACATCGTTCGGGCATCGAGCATCGAATTGCTTTATTGCCGGTTTTCAGTGTCATGCCATTCAAAATAAACAAAATCAAAATCAAAACAGTTCAAACGATAAAGTCCAGAATCTTGAAGAGAAAGAAGGTAAATATGCAATGACTTTCGCTAAGATTCAGGTCACAGCAATGTTTCTTACGTAAGAAGAATTTTTTTTACCCAAATTTATAGAGATTTTGATGGAGACGCCATGCTGGCGCCCATCCGGATGGCGGCCGGAAACCAACAGAAACATCTGTCACTGAGTTTTGCTACAAAAGCGTGAATTTATCTCTTCAGGAACTCAAAAACATTTTAAAAATAATACTTTTTCTAATACATGAACTTTTCAGATAGCCAAATTCCCCGAAATAAGTCACTCTTTTAACCAACATGACAGCTTTCTTGCCCGTCATGTAAATGCCGCGTCATGCAAAAGATTAGAAATTCAAGCGCAGTCTATTACAAAACCAAGAACCCACTTGGAGCAAAAATTTGTATGACTATTAGTTTTCAGCTGCTCTTACACATCATGAAAGTAAAATCTCAGGATGATTAATAGTTTTGTAGTTTGAATTTAGCAACGTCATCTGAGGGGACTGTTGATTTATCGATTAAACAATCAAAAACGTGTTTTCCCTGCCATATATTTGTCATTAAGTCGTAAGTCCTTCCATTAGCACATGATAAGGCTACGACAAATATCCATCGCTGCGAAACTAAACGTCACAGTCCGGAGTTAAGATAAATCCAGGCGGTTAGATTCTTTGGTCGGTCTAGCGGATCTCAGAGTGAGAATTGAGATTTGAACCGCTCCACTATCCCGCGAAATCGATGTGCTTTAACAGCGTGCAATAAAATTACAATGAATAAATTCCACAACTGTCTCTGTACCTGTTGAGTTGATACATGTGAGAGAATAAATAGCTTCCGGTGGGAAACTGAGAGATTCTCGTTCACTTTTCAGTAAAGATTAACGCTATTAAATATTCCCCACTTTAAAGATTCCTCATTTTAAAGATTCCCGCTTTTAAAGATTCCCCATTTTAAAGATTCCCGCTTTTAAAGATTCCCCATTTTAAAGATTCCCGCTTTTAAAGATTCCCTATTTTAAAGATTCCCCATTTTAAAGATTCCCCGTTTTAAAGATTCCCGCTTTTAAAGATTCCCCATTTTAAAGATTCCCCATTTTAAAGATTCCCCATTTTAAAGATTCCCCATTTTAAAGATTCCCGCTTTTAAAGATTCCCCGTTTTAAAGATTCCCGCTTTTAAAGATTCCCCATTTTAAAGATTCCCACTTTTAAAGATTCCCCATTTTAAAGATTCCCGCTTTTAAAGATTCCACATTTTAAAGATTCCCGCTTTTAAAGATTCCCCATTTTAAAGATTCCCCGTTCCCCGTTCCCCATTCCCATTCCCCGATTCCCCGTTCCCCGTTTTAAAGATAGCCCTTCTTGATGGGTCTAATTACCTCATTGACTGATTTGCTACAGGCTAATCACCAAGGGCGGATAGACACATCAAAAACAAAGTCTACAGGATCCCCTGTTCCCGCGCCGATCACTTTGCTCTCCGAATTCTTCTGTTTCGCACTCGCCGAAAATTTGTTTTCCGTCCTCGCCGGGAGCCTCTCCGAAGGCTATGTGACGAGAAAGTGAGCCTGCTCTAATCTCTGCAATTTTTTTTATTTTGACCCCGGAAACCGCAGAAAAGAATAAAGTCAATTGATTTTCACCGGAAGTATGAGCTTTGGCAGCTCAGATTTCTCGGGAAAATTGTAAATCTTTTTCATAACAACATGTAGGCGCGATATCCGTTGTTAATAAAGTTTTGCTGACGAAAAAGTGTCAATATAACAGCTACTCGCTTCTTCACTGGAATCGCCCGCGTGTCTGTGGTTACTCATCTGACAGGGCTGTGAAATTGAAATAGAACTACTAAGGACACACACTTTGATTCCTAGTGATCTTGCTTTGGCAATCTGGTCTTTGGCGATGTTGGTAAACGGGCAAACGCCTCTGTGTTGTTTCGTTGCCCGCTTACAACCACATACGTTTGTAATATTTAACTCTTCCCATATGCAGTCGGCAACACGACAAGTACGTCTTGATTCATTAACATACTTTCAACTGCTATTTCCTGCTTGAGGAGGAGGGGCTCCCTCTTTAGTTTGAAATTTAACCAGAAATAGACTGGAACTTTGTTAAAACATCAGTAATACGCGCACTCAACTCTTCCTCTGACTCCAAATGTGGACGACTTGTTTTTTATTGTGCGGTAAATTACCGACTCTGTGGGGATTTAATCGCTCCTTATCAAACATAGTAGATTGACAGTTTCTCGCCTTTCCCGCCTTTCGACCAATGGTATTTCACTTCGCTCAGACGATCGACGCGCAGAAATGAAAAATTACAGAGATCAGAGCAGGCTTACTTTCTTGTAGTCTCCTCCGCAGCCATTTTTTGGGATGTCATGCAATGCTCCCCCCAAAGAAACGGCTGCTCACATCCAACAACATTCCTTTCACGAAATTAACCAATCACCGCTTCTGTTCCATTTTCAAGAACGTTTTCGCGCCAAATTCGCCCTTTGAAACTTGTCCAATCAGGGAATGTTTTTTATCTTTGTATCCCGTCGTGGGAGATGTCACAAATAAACATACAGATTTCCGGCTTTTGTTTAGAGACGCCGAAAACTACCGGCGACACTTGAACGAGCTTTCTATGTAGCTGAAGACTCTTCAAAGTTCAAGTTAATTATTAGAAGCTTTCAACTCAAAAAATTACTGTCGAGAAGGAAGATATCTATTTTAACTTAACAAAGGAACCAGGAAATCCAGTAGCTTCGCTCGATTTGTTGACATCGAGTTCTGAATGCCGCTCTTTCCGGCCTGATTACAATCTGTAGGAAGCGTTTGGCCCTTGATTGATGGTTACAATTTGACATTTCGAGAAAATATATTTTGTCTCATTTATAGCTGAACATAGCGAGGAGCACATGAAGCACTTGTACTTAGGACTTTTATTTACAATTTTTTTCGTCCGTCATGATCGTAACCTGCGAACACCGCATATTTTTGGCAACGTGCGCCGTGAAACAAAAGCCAGAAATCCCTCACGTGTTCGCACTCAGACCTTTCCGTGCAAAAGCTTACGTCATTCACACTTTGCTATTATGTGATTGGTCTGTTCAATGGAGCGCAAACAAACCACAAACACAAAGGGAAAAGAATGTGGTTTGGATGTGAGCAGCCTTCTTGGCGCCTCTTCACCAGTAGACTGCGAACAGGCTCCCGGTGAACCCGAATGAAGCCCCGATCGCTTTGCTCTCCAAATTCTTCTGTTTCGCGCTCGCCGGAATTTTTTTCCGTCCACGCCGAGAGCCTGTTCGCAGGCTACTTCACCAGACTCCTCGCCGGATCGCTTTGCTTATCGACGCTCGTGCGTGTGACTCAAAGGTGAGCCTGCTCGCAAGCTAGCCGCGAAACTCCGCGGCTCTCTCGCAGCTCGCTCATGTGGAGAAACACCAAGAAAAACCTCTGGGAGCAGGGTAAACAGTCAACAGACTTGCTCGTAAACAGCTACATTTGAATCATGTGGTGCCAGAACGACCAAAAGGGGGAATAAACCTATTCATCGAGCTTGAGAAACATAAGCTCGATCAGATAGCTGCAAGAAACCAAAGAATGTCTTTTGAGAAAAGTATAGCTTTCTCGAAGTAACGCTACGGCGTCTCCGAGGAAAAACGCACGAGGACAAATCGGATATCCGTGATAAGAATCAATTGCATCATACTACTTGGAAAGTGTTCTAATCAAACAGTTGGGTCTGGCATCACAATATAGAATGCAAGTAAGCAACATGTTCACGGGAAATGTCATATTTTGTCCCTGGAAAGCAATATATTATTTGTATCTTGCAATAGAAACGAGCCAAAACAATGGTATGCATAAACACATGGCAAATTACAGAGGTGTCAAACTCGACGAAGCGACATGCAGATAACAAAGGAAATCATGCAGACCTATGAACTCTAAAAATTTGCCATAGCAAGGTCTAACCACTCAACTCGACTTAAAATTCCTCCTTTTAACACAACATGAAATGCCCTTCATAAACACGAGTGAAGCGAAAAAAAGGTCAATTGACCTAACAGAGAACGGCAAATGTACAAATGTCACGAACCATAGAAGTCGTGTAGGCTAGCCATTTTACAAGTTTGTACAAGTTGCAGAATGTCTTACATCCGCACATATGTGCGAGTTGCGCTAGCAACTACAGACGTACATAGTATTTTAGAAATACCGGCTACTGATGAGATCCACATGTAGGATCGAAACAATGGTCTTGCCTGAGCTAAGCCGAACAGTGGCAAATGCAACACGCAAAACAGTCAACAGACTTGCGCGTAAACAGCTACATTTGAATCATGTGGTGCCAGAACGACCAAAAGGAGGAATAAACCTATACATCGAGGTAGAGAAACATGAGCTCGATCAGATAGCTGCAAGAAACATAAGCCTGTTTCTGGAGAAATGTATAGCTTTCTCCAAGCTACGGTGTCTTCGAAGAAAAAACGTACGAGGACAAATATGATATCCGTGATAACCTCCTGTACTTTCAAACAGTTCTGTAATACAGCCGGGTCCGGTGTCACAATATAGAATGCAAGTAAGCAACACTTTTACAGTAAATTTCATATTTTGTCCCGCAAAGGAAAATACTTGGAGACTAAAAAACATATCTTGCAATAGAAATGAGCCTTAAAAATGCATAAATACATGGCAAATTACAAAGGTGTCATCGACGAAGCGACATGCAGATAACAGCAGAAATCATGCAGACCTATGACCTCCAAAAATTTTGCCATAGCACGGTCTTACGGCTCAACTCTAATAAAATTTCTCCTTATAACGCAACATGAAGTACCCTTCATAAACACGAGTGAAGCAACAAAAAGGTCGAGTGACCGAACGGAGAACGGCAAATGTACAAATATGTCACGAACAGTTGAAGTCATGTAGGCTAGTCAACCCATTTTACACTGAAATACTGCAAATTATACATTTAATATGTATACAGCTAAATATTTCAGTTAACGTTGCCAGATGAAATTTTTAGATAAAAAGAAACCTATGTGAGAAGAACACTAATGATAGGCTATGTATTCATTAAGCTTGGCTTATCATGTGAAAAAAAATCTACTAGTTTGTATTTTTGTGTGTGAAGCAGAAGCCTACACAATAAGACCACTAATAGTAGGCTTTGTATTCATTAAATTTGGCTTATCATTTAACAAAAAAATGATTACACATCTAACAGCTTGTTTTTTTGTGTGAATTAAGTAGAAGTTTTGCACTTTTATGAGATATATTTAATTAATAATAAAAGAAAATTTTTAAACGTAAAATGAAAGCCTTCCTCTTAAATCAATTTTTAATGTGATAAATTTTATATGTAAATAGTTTTTCAATAATTGTTTATCGATAATCTTTGAATATTTTTTTACTATGATTGTCCCTGAAAAGCCCCCATGGGGAGTTGACGATAGAATTTGTATTGTATCGCAAAATAATTAATAATAAAATAATCAATAATAAACTGTAATATTCACTCAGGATAATAATATTCAGTCACTCATTCTGATAAAGAAAGTTTTCGTCTAACATGTAGAACCTACTGCTCCAATGAAACCCTGTTCCTTCTAAATGCCCATAGAAGACTGTTAGGATCAATTTTAGGGTTAGGGTAAGTTTTTAGCATGACTGAATTGATGAGGGCAAATGAATATCAATCGCAATAGAGCTTCCAATATACCGTAGGAGAGAGTCCAGACTCCCTCTCCCCCCCACCTCCGTCAGGAGACACGTGGCCTCTTACTTAGCCCCACCTCCGTTAGGAGATCCATGGCCTCTTAAGTAGCCCCCCACCTCCCTCAGGAGACCCATGGCCTCTTAAGTAGCCCCCCCACCCCGTCATTAGACCCATGGCCTCTTAAGTAGCCCCCCACCTCCTTCAGTAGACCCATGGCCTCTTGTATAGCCCTCCCTCCAAAAAGTGGGTCCCTAGCATGTAACATAGTTTTGACCACTTCCCTTACTGATAAAATATTTACTGTACATAGAGCAACATGACAAAATCTGACCAACTTTCAAACCAAAACTGTGGAAAAATCAAACCCTTTGGCTCCCACACACCCATATAGCTCATTTCTGAGAGTAACGCCTCCCCGTTCCATTCAATGTTGACAATGTTATCCCAGAAAATATTGCTACATCCTAATATTGTTACTACATGCTTACCTGGGGGTAGTGGAGATTCACTTGTGACCTGTCGCACTGCAGACTCTGCTGAATCACTACTCTGACTTGTGGAATATGCTTCATGACTTACAGGTTTTTCCAAAGCTATGAAAAAGAATTAATCAAATTAATCCATCTGTCCCCACACCCCACCAGCTTCTCTACATGCTTCCCTTTTATAGCAAGACAAGGGCAACTCCACTTCAACCCCTAACAGCTCCACCCTAATTTTTGAGTATGTCTGCATCCACCCGAGTGGAAAGTACAATTTCTTTTATCAAAACACTTGATAAAGAACTAAAAAACTTCTTAAGTGAAAGTAAAAAGCACACTTAGACTGAGTCCCCCAACTTTTCAGAAGGACACCTTTCTGAGAGAAATGGCCTTATATCTTATCTTTGCTCGAACCCTCACCCTAGGCAAAAATTGAACAAGAAATCAAAAGTAGGTACACAATCTACATTTACTGTTCATAACTGTAGCACGAAATATATGTAAGTGCTTGCATGTTCCAAGGAGTCCACGCACTAGCCAACAGATTTTATAGTCATGTTTTCTGTACATCAAGCATGGAGCATCTTTCCCTTTAAGCCATCATTGACAGTTTTGGCATCTCATAAAATATGAAGTGATAAAGTCAGTTATGGTCATATGTAATAAGCCCTTTGCAGCTAAGCCATCACGTGACCTGTTTTTCATAAAATTATGAGCTATAACTTAACGAATGCCAGAAATGGAAAAAGCATGTCGAAAATATCAAAATGGCTAAGTTTGAGGCCCCCATCATTAAAGAAGGAGACTTTTTGATGGTCCGAATTTTTAAAAGAATAACAAGACTTGTACGGAAAAAGTTGCTGGAGAGCAAGGCCTTTAACCTTATTCCCAGGGTCTCTCATCTTACTGAGCTAGCGAGGAGAGACCCTGGTTGGGTCTGGTCACGTGTCTCCCAGAATCTTGGAGATGACCATTAAACTATTGAAGGGATGGGTGGCTTAGTAGGAATTTTGTCCATACTTAGCCTACGGGAATGCGGTAATGTCACCAAAGTAAACCAAGAACGATATGATGTTCTGCGGCAATGTCCGGCGGTAATATTCTGAAAATGCCGAGGAAAACTTATCCACCATCTGATAGGGGAAATTCAAATCGTTGAAGGTTGTAACAACAACAACAACAATTTATTGGTATTCCCATATAGATGGTGTTACCTAAATATTGGTTCAGTGAAGGACGTTACATATTGTAAAAATCTCCTCAACAATGTGAGTGGAGAATTGCACACTGCGGCCGAGGCTGTGTATGGAAGATCTTTCACTCACCTTTACCTCAGAATGAAGTGCAGGTCTTGTGAATGGCGATTAAATAATTTTAGAGAATTCAGGGAATAATTGATCACTGAAAGCCAAAGTTACTTCGAAAGGAGCGAAAGGGTGAAAAGATTTATTGAAGTTTCACCGTGACTTTTACTTGCTCATGTTGGGCCAATTCTGTGGCAGGCTGTCTGTTTAAGGTTGACAAGCCTCCTTTAGATGAATCCCACTCACTGGCCAAGATAGCAACACTCAATGCTGTACCTGACTTCCCTTGATTCTCTTTTGCTGGTGCATCTTGTGAAGTGGCAACTCTGGTAGAAGGACTCAAATCCTACAAGACAACCACACCTACAATTAAAGCTGGACACTGGATCAAACAGTCTAAGGGTTTGAGATCTAGCAGGGTCACTGTGTTGTGTTCAAGGGAGACACACTTTGCTCTCACAATGCCTCTCTCCACCCTGGTGTATAAATGTGTACTATACTGAATATAGCAAATTTTATTCTGTGGGTAATCCTGCAGTGGCCTCGCATCCTCTAAGGGGAAGTAAAAATACACCTATTGTTTAATGCTACAGGAACTTAGATGAACTCTACCAGTATGGGACTTTTAGCCTGATGAAGACTTTTTAAAATAAGACACAATAAGTAACCAATTAGCAAGTAATGTTCTGTAGCTTCTTAACGATTATTTTCAACATCGATCGGTCAATTTTAATCTTTTGTGATTTTTTTAAGTATAAACTGGCCTTTATCAAATCATTTCTCCAGAGATATAATTTAACCTTCAACTTATATAGCATTGCACACTAGACCTGAAGGGAATATAAATCCTAGGGGGAAGGGAGGAGGACGAAGAATTACTCAAGGAGGTTTAATCTGTCGGCAATTAACATTTTTCTCAGTAGTATTCTTCAACTTGTGAAATTGCTACCTCCTTCCAGGCAGAGCTCCCTCTATATTCCATTACAGGCAGCACCCCTCCCACCTTAAAATGAAACAGGGATGGCCTGACCTCGTGTAAAGTACACTAATGTTTCCATTAATTATATTATAGATCATATAAATCACATACCTGGCTTGTTCCCTTCAAGAACCATTTCTCCAGTCCATGGACAGTATGCACTTTATCACAGACCTTCCCCATACAGATCAGTGGTTGATCCTGTTTTACTTCAAGAAGGTGAAAGCACTCCTCATCATTACAACACACTCTTCCATGGTTAGAACACTCTTGACCAACCCCGTCTGTCCTTTGATGACAGTATGGGCAGGCTACACACAACTCATACTGCAGTGCTCTCAGGTATGGCAGCTCCAGTGACAAGGTTTGCAAAGTTCCTTCTACAAACTCACGCACTTGTGTAGCTATGTGTACTAGTTCTTCTGACGTCCCTGCTGACACCTCCAGTTTTATCTTCTTGAGTGCATTAACCGGAAGACTTTGTATTCTTTGCCTTAGGACGATCTTGATGAAACTCTTCTTGCAAATGGCAATTAAATCATGGATTTGCTTCCCAATAACAAACCATGCTCCATTTTGGTACAACTTGGGATGCTGCAAGGGCCATGTCTTACAACACCAACCAATAAATCGTGACACAAGCTGTGAGAACAGACCATGAGGGACAAAGCCATGTACAAAATGAATATACAAAGGACAAGGATCAGCGTGAGATGGTGCCATTTGACAAAGGTCCTTAGGAGGTGTCTTCAGTTGAGCTGGTACAAAATACTTTACATCACTTGGAGACGGTGAGAACTTGGCGATCAAACCAAACTGCTCCATCATGTTCAAGATGTCATCTTTGATAATGCCTTGTTGAATAAACTTGGAAAAGACATCATCAACAAGTTCCATGCAGAGGATGCCATTTTTCTCTAGTTCCCGCCAGTAATTGGTATGTACAGGATCCTGAGAAAAAAAAACATCAGAATAACATTTAGACACAGTTATATAAACTTGTATATACTAAGCTACCTAGCATGAGGCTAAAGGTTTTGTTGATGATGCCTTCCTTGCAAGTACTGGGTAGTTCTCTCAAATGGGAAATAGTTTTATGCCATGAATGCTGCTATAAAAACACAAATTCTGGAACATACATTTTAAACAGGGACTGCCTCTTCATGTAGCAGACATTCCTACTACATGTATCTTAGAGGCATTGCAACATGTAAAATCATGCATCATCATTCTCTAAAGGGTTAGCCAAATTAACAAAGATGAACTATTCAGACACTCAAAAAAGGTACTTTAAAACATTGAAGGTGAACATCAGGTAAAGGTTAAGCAATTCAGTTTTCTTACCATTTTATCAAAGTGTGGAATGGTTATCAACTGCTTCAATAAGTCAATCAGCCACTGAGCCTTCAGAACAACTGTACTGCGATGCTTGATAATCATACCAAGGCCATGGTAGAAACTGATCATACCATCAAATTCATCTGCATCTTCTATAAAGCAATGCTTTTTGGCATAGTTTTGGAGTTGCTTCAGATTTGAGTGATAAGTCTGTTGAGCTATGAATTTTTCAATCACCTTTTCAAACAGAAACCATCTAAAAGACAAACATAAAGAATGCATCACATTTCATGACAACCCATTATTTCTATTATTCGCTGTAAAGACTACCATACTGTTGTCACTCAACAAAGTTTTAAATCATTTTTGATAACTTTTTCCTATCTTTGTTCCAATCTTCTTATAGCTTTTGTCTCTCAACTGACCTCCAAAGAGAGTGTAAGAACTAATCAATTTGTCAAGATCATACATTTATGTTCAAATATATTAATTCATCCCACAATTCTTGGAATTTGCTTGTTAACCCATTGACTCCCGCGCAGCCCGCAACTGCCTGTGCGAAAAACACCTCCAATTTCCTGTGCTGCCCATAACCGCCTGAAAAAAGGCACATGGGGACAATTGCCTTTCCTACCCTTGCTGAAAACCTTTTGGTTCTCTTATTGTTCTATTGTTCTTGAGGACAAATAAACCAATCAGAATCGACTTACTGAGCATATTTTTATAACACTTTAGGGGTTCTAAACAGACAGTTTTTCGGTAAAATCGTGCACTTGAAAAGTGCAGGTAATCATGGTGCATTGCCGGCCAAATCTGTCGACTTCAAAATGTCTTGTTTTTGTTTCTAACATGGAGAAATTGCTACTTTGGGATTTAAATTGGAAAGGAAAAATACAAATCAATGTTTAGGTGGCCTCAGAATGGAAGATCAAGGAGTACAGAGTCCTTAAACCTTTCTGGTGAAGAATGTTTTCTTCCTTCCACTGCCGCGAAAACATGACGATCGAAGCACTTTCAAGAAAGTTTTGAAAACAGATTGCGGATTTAAAGCAGCTTCCCGGACTTAAGAAACAAAAATGGCAATGTACATTATTACTATGAAGTTGAATTCAACATTTGGAATGATTGGTAAAGTTAAAGCCGTTAAAAGACCGCAAAAGTGGTCGGTAGAAACTCAAGCTTTCACTGTAGCGTGAAGAATTAATTTGAACATGCAGTTGCGCAGTGAAGCACATCTGTGAAATTTTGAACACTTTTTTGCTTTTTGATAGGTTCCTCACCTCAGCTTGAGCGAAAATTTGATTTTATTGAACTTCCTTTTGCATGTCTTTCATTTGGTTCCCTGTATTTAGAACTTTAGGTTTTAAAAGTGAACAGTATTTTTGCACACTGGATTTCTGCATATTTAATTTACGGCGACCTCCGCGGTTTGTTTGCTTAGTATATTCGCTTTGTTCAAGTATATTTTTTGGTGTATTATTCAGCTACTACAGAACTGCCAAGAAAAGAACTAAATGGCCACTAATTTAGCACAGTTGAAATATGTTTGATCTAACAATAATTAAGCTTAGCTACAATCCCGGCCAAAAGTAGTTGGGACACTTGAGCTGTATCACGTATCCCCCTTCCCCCCTAATCAATGTTGGAAAATATCGTGTTTTCTCCAACAAAAAAGGGAAAAACCACCTGATTATCAACATTGAAAGTGGGGGGAGGGGAGAACTTGCTTCATGTCCCAAGTCTTTTGTCTGGGATTGTAGTTTTTGTTGTCTTTTTGACTTGCAACTTTCATCTTTCTTTCACAGCGCTGTAATATTTCATCGTGTGGTAAAGATATCATTTGATTTCTTATTTTCAAATTGGTTTTCACATGTGTCTTTTGCTTTTATTTTCTGCTGTTTTCTCAAGTGTTAGCGGTTATAGTACAGGAATGGAGATTCTGTTCTACTTGGTTTCGATTTGTCCTGCGAAGTCAATAATTAACTCACTTTCGCATATTCAATTTTCTTGGCTTGCATTGGGCATTTTGTCATGCGGCAAAGAAATAACATAACCTCTTGCTTTCTAATCAGTTTTAAACATCAAGTTGAGTTGATGGGGTGGGTGGTGTGCAATTTCATTCGGGCATCAATGGTTTAAACTGAAGTCATCAAAAACTGCTGAAAAGACATCATTCTCCCAACCCTCACCCATCCCCCACACAGTTGTCAGAAATTTATCAAAACCTTTGTTAAGTGACAGCACTATGTCAGTCTTTTCTGTAATGCCATTCTTCTCAGAGATGTCCTAGCTACCACTGTTTGAAGAGTATCATAGGAAAATTCATTACCTGACGAAGGAATTCCAAGTTAAATTTCACAAGCAAATCTGATATCGCACGAACCGCAATATCGGTTTTTCAAGTGAAATTTAACATGGAATTCATGAGTCTAGTAACAAATTTTCCTTGAATCGCATAGACTTCTTTTTAAATGAAAGAAAACCATCTTTCATTTACCTCTGTGTGAATGTTACAATATTCAACACTCATTCGAGAAAAGCCATTCCAGTTGAAACAACTGTCAAGACTGTCAGGAGCCAGCCAACAGAAATCCAGCTAGAATCAGAAAACTTTATTTGAACTTTGTGGCTGGCAATCCTTCATTTTCAAATTGTTCACACAAGATTTCATTTTAACGACATTCAGGTCAAAGCAGTTTTTCAAAAAGACTTTTGTTTGTTTTTGGCCTCATGGACGGTGGCAATGGTTTTGAAAACATGTTAAAAGGGTATTGTTTCTAATTGTTGTTGAGTTGTTGTTTAGTTGTTGCTCCAGTGCAATATCATGCAAAGCCTAACTTTTAAGAGTTGCAATTCCACGCTGAAGGCTTCGCCTAGGTAACCAAACAGGGGGTCCCAGTTTTGAATTTTGGGGCATACCTGACAAACCCAACTGAGTGTAGGCAATAGCATTTCTTTGTAGAAAATAATTTACCTGACTGGTATCTTCTGCTCCATATATGGCTCCTGTCTCAACACCTCCATGATTTTGTTCCGCAGTTCTTGAATGTCATCTGTGTTCTCTAATAATAAATACACACTACATTTTGACACTTACAGTACTATGTTTATACACAAAATCGAGATATATTATTCTACAGTGTACATATAGGTCCTACAAATGAAAAGGTTGAAATCTGATCTGGTCTGAGTTTTCAAGACACCAAAATCTGGTCTCATGCTAGAACTGCAAAGCTATGAGAACAAGCAAGTAAAGATCAAAGACTAACAATAATGTGAGAAAAAACAATAATCAAAGTGGCTGTGAGCCACTGACCTTGGAAAATAAATTATGAAAGGGTGTTATGAGGCATTGCTCATTAAGGAACTACTTGTGATGTGAGGGCAGTCTAGCTTTCGAACAAGCCCATAAAGCCACTTTCCATTCAGGGGTGTGTTGCAGTATTTGCAAAATGAAAAAGTTCAACATTAAGAAACTGTTTTATCAGGTCAAATCAAGGACAAAACGTTCATCTCCTCATCTCGTCACTTCAACTTGTCATTTCGTCATGTCAACTCGTTATCTCATCGTGTCAACTTGCTGTATCGTCATCTCAACTGGTCTTCTCAACAGGTGAGCTTGTCGTCCCGTCGTTTCGTCCTCTCAACTTGTTGTGTTAACTCATCATCTCCTCACCTCAGCTTGTTGTCTCCTCATGTCGTCTTTTCAACTCGTTGTCTTGTCCTGTCAACTCATCACTGCGTCACTTCAACTTGTCGTCTCGTCATGTCAACTTGTCATCTCGTCGTCTCATCACGGTAATAGCCGCCATTATGAATACTAACAACTTTTGGGGTCTCAAATGTAATAAATGTCCCTAAATGTAATAAAATTTGGCCCTAAATGTAATAAAGGTCGTAAAAATACAATTTGGCCCTAAATGTAATAAATTTTAGTCCTAAATTAAATGTAATACCTTTTGGCCTAAAATTTAAAAAAGTCTTGAGCATGATAAAACCTCATCTAAATCTGAAATCACAGACTGTGGTAAGTAGACGATATTTAACTGTTTGGCCTTTTGCCTTTATTATACAGAGGAATAAAGGCAAAAATGTTCTAAGTTAATGGCAATTGCAATTAATGTTCTTCAATATCCAGATGCTACAGAAGTGAGTCATAATTTCACTTTATCTTTATTGCAAGACTTATTTTACAGCAGTCAACATTAACAGACCTTGAGTTAATTATTAACAATAGAAGGTATAAATTTCAATGAATGTCTTTTAAAATGTTTGGGCCGGACACATGAATGATTGAGTAAGTTTTGGTGAATGTCCATCATCCCTGCCTCCTGGTCTTTTTTGAAGTTACTCTTTATAAGAGCTTGTCAACATGTAAAGAGGCTGCCCGGTTAACTGAGTTACCTGGCTACAACAACGCCCACCTTTGGATGCAAAATTCACAGCCCTTCTACCAGAGTTTAGAAAGCATCATCAAAGCATGAAGTAGCGTGGGAAAACCATATAGATTTCATGTCTTTCATGGCATGTATACTTTATCGTTAACATTTTTTACGATTAACAGTTAGTTTTTTCCAGTTTCTACGCCTAACAGCTTAATTTTTGGCCATTTTATGGCTAATTGTTAACCCTATAGAAACCTTCATGTTATAACTGTTTACGTATAGGTACATGCGAAAAAAGATAGCCTGCCTGGGGTGCCCCAGGGAAAGCTCACAGGGTGACTCAAGTAGTACTTTGTCTTCAAAGTGAACACGTCAACAGGTTTTGTACAGAAATATGAAAATTGGCAGCCCCTAACCTCTTGAGAATTTTTGGACACTTGATGATCCGGTTTGGCTGCACCATCTAGAGCACATTTTTTCAAATCCTATGTTCTCTATTTCCCTCCTGCTCCTTATTTTTCATTTCATACCGCAGCCACTGAGCTTGTGCCTCTGTTCTGCTAGTCGCTGTATGTAATAATGGCAAATAAGGCGTCATATACAACTCTTAGACTGCCTAAATACCAAAATGGCAGTCTGTAACCTTACCACATAATTCTTACGACCAAAAGTTATTACACTTAGGACCTTTATTACATTTACAGCCAATTTCTCTTACATTTAGGACCTTTATTACATTTAAGGCCAAATTTTATTACATTCAGGACCTTTATTACATTGAGGAACATCTACTAGATTTGAGACCCCAGCATTCAAAATGGAAGATAGTACCATGACGAGACGATGAGATGACGAGTTGACACGACGAGATGACAAGTTGAAGTGATGTGGTGACAAGTTAAAAAGATGACACAACGAGATGACAAGCTGAGGTGAGGAGATGACAAGTTTACATGATGAGTTGACAGGATGACACGATAGGATGACAAGCTGACGTGACAAGAGGACCAGTTGAGACGACGATACAGCCAGTTGAGATGACGATATGGCACGACGAGATAACAAGTTGAAGTGACAAGACATCAAGATCAACATTTTGTCCACGATTTGACCTCATACTGTTTGTTACTCAGGCCTGCCTACAAGTTTGACATTACATGTATCTGTACATGTCTTCCTTGTGCTGTAGTCAAAAACGGCAAGATCATTTTGTTTGGTCAAAAGTGAGGTACATGTATAGACTGAACGAAACACTTGAGTCTGCGGTACGTAAATAAATAATTAATACTTTCGCCTTACGGTAACTGATAAACAAGTAGCGCAGTGTGATAAGTGCTGGCTCGTCATGCGAGACATTTAGAGTTCAAATCCTAGTGGTGACTACTGTACATTTTTCCTTTTCTTCTTAATTGTTTTTTCTTTTTCTGTCAAGAAACCATTTACCGAAAGGTAGCATTAATTTTGTCTTTCTGTTTCTTGTGTTAAAAAAATTGTCTGGAGACTTTAATCATTTGTTTATATCGATTCAGTTTCAAACTCACAATTTCACGTAGGTTTGTGAAGGAAAAACCATGAAGACTTTCCCTGAATCGAATCGCCAAGGAAGAACCAGAAGTATTTTCCTTACAACGAAAAAATCGTTACACCTTCTACCTGTCAAAGGTAACTAACTTGACACCCTGCAAGCAACTGTAAAACGGCCTTAGACCGCTGGTGTTCAAAACCCGGTGGGGAATCCTATATGAGAAGGTCGGGGATGTTCGTTGTTTCAGGTACAAAATCAAGGATTCTGGTCTCACTTAGGGTGTTGACGATGGAACGTCACCATTTTTGGCTGTCTAGGTATTCTTTAGGGTGCACTTGAGGAAATAATGATACAGGAAATGCTCTCATTTAATTTCTGTTTCCAGGCTTGATTTCTGCTGATCTCGAGTACATGAGTCTACAAGTGCGCACGGGATCCTTTCTTGAACAGTGGCTGGTGATTGAACCTAATCCGTTTTTCTGACAAGCATCCCTTGCCTTTTCATGTGGGAGTTTTCCCCACCCTGGGTTTCCAAATGTCTAATGGGAAGTGAAGGAGTGAAGGAGTGACGGAATGAAATCGTTCCACCACTACAACTTGGGAAGTAATATACATTGTCCAACTTAAAAAGGAAGTCTGCATCTTTGAGGTCCCACACTGACATGAAATCAACACTGCCATTTTCTTTGAAGTTAAGACAACTGGCAATTCAGAGCGAAAAAAGCAAAATATAACCTAAAATTTGACATAAGCAGATATGCATAATTATACAGCCCTTCAAATTTTATAGTCACATCCATCTTCAATTCAGTTTGATGTGTCCTTTCACTAGATTGAAAAAGTGGACAAAAGAAAATGAACTGGATGTAACAAAATAAATAACAAAGGCAAAATGCGTGGATGAAAAACAAGTTTCCAAATGTGTTGGTGAAAATACACCAATGCATTGACTTGTTTCAGTCAACAAGTTGAAAACACGTTTGATGGTTCACTATCTCTAAGCGGTACTGAAACTTTTAGTTATTTTCATTTATTACTATAATCATTACATTAGCCATACATTAATACTTTAATACCTGTTTGGAGAGTCCCTCTCTTTGGACCTATCAGTGAGCTTGTGTTATCAATACTGAACAATGGCCGGATCACATGTTTCCCATACTCTTTATCAAAAATTCCTTCACATATTTGACGTTTCATCGTTGCGATGTCTTCAGCTGGTTTGTCAGCATGTGTGCCTACAATGAGCACTGGTGGTCGCAGATAGGGCAGCCTCCATTGAGCACCATAATCTGTTTCTTCTTTTACTTGTGTTACACTGTGGATTGTAGTAAGCCATGATAACAAATTCTCCAGATTTGTTTCGTTGTTTGGATTTACTAACTTTTTTTCAAGAGTTCCTTGTCTAACATAGGGCTCTGCTGATGCATATAATGGCTTGCTGAGGTTGTATACCAAAACATAAATAGCCCGTGACGACAAGAAAAGAGGGTGAGAAGCATAGTATAGGTGCTGTCCAGCAAAATCCCACACATCAATACTAACAACAGATTCTCCTCTGGTGATATCACCTTTGCTGTCATGTTCACCTCTAACATACTCTAGCAACTGATGGACATGTTTTGTGACATCATTGGGAGGTGAAGTGGCATTGATCCCTACCTCAGGCTCATTCAGCTCAATTTCACTTCCACATTCAGGGAAATGTTCATCATTATGGGACTGTTTTGAATCTGCTTTTGCTTTTCTTGATGGTGAGGAAATTTCAGAGTCTACATTCTCCTCAACCTAGAATAGATTATCAAACAAGAAGAATGATCAGAAAAAGACCCTGACTGACAGTACATCTTCCACACACCATGCAATCAGATGGAAACTTCTTCTGATTTAAATGCTCCATCATTACAAATATTTAATTATAGTTAACTCGCTCTAAGACAAGCAACCATTAACTATCTAACTGAGAGAAATACATCAGCTCAGGTTGTTTGTTACATGTTGCAAACTAAAACAAAAAAAGGAAGTGCTTAAATTGTTCTTAAACTCTTAGGTGATAGTTAACTTGTTTCTGCTACATTTGAGATGTCTACAATAAATATACATTGTACCTCTAAACATCTAACTTTATTCAAACCTTATGCTTGTTGGGATCTATAATTTTTCTGTCACACAGTTTCTCAGCCACTATCCTTGATATATCTTTAGAATACTCAAGCAATCCTGGTTTGTTCTCATGGGTGGAATGCCAGTTCTTAACTTGTTCAACTTCAATTTCACATGTTGAAGCCTGTACTTCAATTCCCACAGTACTCTGTTCTGTAGGGTCAAATGGCAGGCCTAGGAGACTCTTCTTTAGACTGGTTTTACCAGCACGATCCTGACCAATTAGTAATATGCGACCACGGTAAACATTCACAAAGCCATCTCTTAAAGCCTTTTCATAAGCCAGTTGTGCTCTTTGTCCTTCTGCTTTTTGTTCAAATACATGATCTAATATAAAAATTCAAGGAAAATAGTCTTGTCAATTAATAAGAATTAGAATTAAAGTGTAGTTTATAACTCTTATATAAAGCTTCATACATGTAAGATAAATGTCAACTGTATAACATGAATATGATAAAAAATTAATACTTCATGTTAATTAAGAGGAATGGAATTCACTTTTTAACCATTTTGTACATGCATATGAGCATTACATGTAATTGTGTGAAAGTTGCACTCATAAATATAATGAGCTGCATTTCCCATTTTAAAAACATGGAGAAACCGTGAATACAGTAAAAGTATTTCCATTCTATGCCAATTTGAATTTTGTGTACATTCTGTACAGTTCATAGTGAAATATTTATTATTAATATGAGATGCTCTTTTGGTTAGGGTTGGCCTTCAATTTCACTCAAAACTATTGAATCAAATACTGATAACCAAGCATGGAGAAAGAAGTCCTTGGGTAGTACAATTACCAAATTTAATTTTCACAACATCAAGAAGTTTTTATACCCCTTGACAAAATTTTAACAAAATTTATGTTTTAAAACTCATGAACAAAAATGAGGATGCCTATATAAATCATACAGTTAAAATATTACTTTCAACAATAACAATCTTAATGACATGTATGCTACATTTATTTAATATAATTCTTCTCCAGCCAAAAGATACACTAAATGGTCAGCAGCACATTTGTAATAATTTTCTAAGTTAAACTACATGT
>NC_138152.1:29459743-29492243 GCF_964199315.1 Orbicella franksi
TCGCCAAAAGCTGTTGAAACATTAATACACGGACAATGTTACGGATACTGTTTTCTTTATTGAGTGTAAAATATATTTTCTTTGGTTTTATCAAAGCGTTGGATTCGAAGGGAATAATTAATACACTAAAAAAAGGCATTACGTCAGCCATGGAATACGCTGATGTTGCGGCTTTCACTTTCGCTACTCGACAAATAAGATCGTGTTTACTTTGCAAGTTTATTTCACCAGAGGTGACAGTAATTTTGGGCTGTTTCATCGAAGTGAGTTGAGAGATTTGAAGGAAAATTGAATATTTGCTGAGGAAAACAAGAGCTTGCCAGAACTTGCAGTGTTTATGTCAACAAAACCATTCTAAAATTAGTGGATAGCGTAAACCTTGGATTGTGTGACTCGCATGACTACTTTGTTTGTCCTTTACATATAGCACAAACGAATTAAATTTTGACTTTTAAGGAAGAAAGCTGTTTATTAATAGCATTACTAATAGCGTGAAACTTGTTTCCTTTTCATATCATTCATGGGCATGTCCAGATTAAGACCATTACGTCATCATAGATTTTACAAAAACTAAGAGCGATGGTGCAATAATACAGTTTGTGTTGATCAAGTGATGTGGTGTCTACAGAAATCAATGAATCATCAAGGACTGCTTTCGAATGTGCACTGCATTGCGACTGTAGTACTAAGAGAACAGTTAAATTTTAAAAGCGCCGTTAGATCTAAAAGATCTTCTTGTTTTAAAAATGTTTTACTACTCATGAATGCATTAACGAGGATGCCTATATCATTCAGTTAAAGTTAAACTTTCCACAATAATAATCTTAATAAGCTTCATATATATATTAAATATATTTCTTCTAAAAGATAAACTAAAAGGTCAGCAGCACATTTCTAAATTATTTTGCCATTTCTAAGTTAAACTGCATGTTCCAGTATTTATTTCATTCACAAGACATATAATAAAATACAAATAATGAGCATTTCATATCTTTACCTGTAACATCTGTGTAAAACTTCATCTTATCCTGTAGCTTCACAGCCTTTCTCGTTTCTTCCAATGCAAGAGGATTACCACCCAACTGCAGCCCATCCAGCTCCTTCAGTTCACCAATCTCATCAGGCAATGTAGTCAACTGGTTATCACTCAAGTCCAGTACCTGGAGTTTACTGAGATGTTTTATGTGTGATGATAAAACTGTCAACTTGTTGTTACTCACATCCAGCCCTCTCATCTCCTTCAGTTCACCAATCTCATCAGACAATGTAGTCAACTGGTTATCACTCAAGTGCAGTTCCCGGAGATTCTTGAGATGTTTAATGTTTAAAGGTAGAACAGACAACTGGTTGTTACCCACACTAAGCACGGTCAGGTCACTCAACTCACAAATACTGTGAGGAAGTTCTCTCAACTGGTTCCCATTTAATCTCAGCATTTTCAGATTTTTCAGCCTGTTAATACTTGTTGGCAATAGGTTCAGACAATTAAATGACAAGTCAAGTTCCTCCAGTTCAGTCAGGTCATATACAGCATCAGGAACTTTTGACAACCCTTTACCTCTCAGACATAAACAGCTTCTTTCATCCTTGTTTGTATAAATCTCCTTCCTCAGCTCCTCTACTGACATTTTCTCCATCAATATACAGCGATAATTACAACAGTTTGGATGCTTTAATTCTTACTTCTGATATTAAAGTAAGTCTTATCTGAAAACACATGAAAAAAAAAATCGAGCTTTTAGTGACTTGCACATGAGACTTCCAGCCGTTTTAGGAGTACGGTGTTTATCCTCCTCCCACGAATGGCTGGATCACTGGTCTGTATTGCTTGTCCACATCCACTTTATATGCAAATTACCATGCGGTCAGCGCATGTAGAGAAAAAATTTTCGGAGTTTCTTACTCCACATAAAATTAAACCTGTTAACAAAGATGTGTTCTATGTGGAAATGTTTTGAATGACTCAAGGAAAAGCATAAAATACTAAAACAGGAACTTGTTTCAAAGCTACAAGGAATTGTAGCTACAATCGTGGACAAAAGTCCTTGGGACACTTATGTAATGTAACGGATTATCTGTGTTTTAGAACTGAAGTATGGTGAAAACGCTGCTATATCCTTTATAAACAGGTTGCTGTCCCCCCTCCCCACCCAACACAATGTTGAAAATCAGCTGAAATTGCACATACTAGTTTTCAACATTGTATCGGGGGTGGGGGCGAGGTTAGGCAGGTGAAGTTGTATTCGTGCCTGGCGTGTACGCCAAAGCGTCAAAAGTGCAAATTTGTCCCAAGACTTTTGTCCATGATTGTCTGAATTTCAGTTGAGAAATAAAATGTCACTTTTCAGCGGTTTTCCACAGTCTAAATGTGTTTTCTCTCGACTCTGTGAATAGATCGTAATACAAAGATTATTTTTGAGCTATTTTGTGGTTTATTTAAGCTTTTTTTTTTTCTTTTCAATTTTTCCCAACGCAAACATGTGGCGTAAATCGGAATTTGTTCTATCTCATGCTCGCGTGTGAGGTATTTGAAAGGACACACATGGTTAACGCTCAAGGCAGCAACGAGCATAAGCCATTTTAGATTACTGTGCATATGACAAGAATTTCTGTCGAACAGCGAGTAAAAGTCTTTTTTTTTTTAAGGAAAACGGAAGATTTTCACCCTGGCAAGTCGCGCGGAAATGTCAAATGTCAAAGTCATCTGTATCATGAATATGATACACGCAGTAAGCGGGCATCGTAAACTATAATTTTGTCCAAAGGGTACCAAACCAAATATTAGCAAGTTGTTTCCCGCCAGTGGAAGTCATTTCCTTTATTTATTTACGAAACAATACTGTGTGACATATTTCACTTATTCTTGAAAACTATTTGCAGAATGCTTGCTCTCTCTTTTTTGGCTGAAAAGCCCCTGTACAAACTTAATCAGCTGTCAATTTTTTGGTGACTGAAAAGAATTATTTTTGAGGGGCCTTTTAATGGTTTGATGTCTGTGTTTAACAGAAATAACATAAAGCCGTCATTTTCGCGGCAATTAGCATCTCATTGAATAAGAATAGCAACTATTGTTATATACCTCGTTCTTCAAAGCACTCCGGTACATGTAAATCAAGTGGCCGGGTATTCTGAAGTTGCTCCCTCGTGTTGTTTCTAATTGTTTTCGCTCTTCAGTTGTGACTTTTCTTGCATGCAAAGTAACGTGTAAAATCGTGTTCTTGTGTAAGTTATATATAAAATAAGTTGGCGACCAAAATTTACGATCTGGCGCGTTAGTCGCCAGCTGGCTCCCGGACGAAAAAGTTAATTTCGAGCCCTGAATATAATTCACGTTAATTGAGCATCTGTACATTAAACATTTCTTACCTTAGACTACAATAAGAGGAAACAGGCGATTCCTTTCGATGTAGCTGTGTAGAAGTACTTTGAGTGTTTCGCTTTCGAGACAACTCTGTGTCCTCCACAAGCTTTTCTTAATTTGCATGCGCGACCATTCCTTCATATACGACAAGATCTCGGATTTACTCTCAAACGTTTCACTGCAGATTCCATTACATGCGTGTTACATGAGGTATAGTCAGCCTTTAATACTTCCGGTTAGAAAATTCGTTCCTCAGGGGAATAATCTAACCAATCGAACACGAGAAAAGGACAAAGAAAACAGGTCGTGAGTAGGTCGTGGTAAAAGACAGCTTTCGGAGGAGACTCGGAACCAATTAAATACGAGAAAACAAGAACGTCTAATCCGATAACAACAATGTACGTTTGAAGGATTCGAAGTCAGTCTATTTGGAAGGAAAATGTAGGTGTTTATTGCTTCGTAAACTCTTGCTAGGAGAGTCATCTTTTCGTTTTTGTCAAGAACCATGTGCTGTCGAAGAAGGAAATCTGCAAAGATCGTTGTCTGGGTCGGCTCGTTCTAGTATATGTGTATTAAACACCATTGTATTAAACTGGCGTCGAGGTGTTTATTGCTTGCTGGGTGAGTGATCGTTCTTAATTTGTGATGGAGTTCTGAAAGTGTTACTAGGACGAAAATCGCATCTTTCCTATCAAGGCCATTTAAAACATAAACAAGTAGTCTGTATGGGATGAAAAATGCTGTTTACTATTTTCAAATATCTCTTTTTGTCCCAGAGATGTTCAAGTTTTTAAAATATGCAAATTACCAGGTGATCGCATCATACACTCAACCAAATTTTGATCAAATATGTTGAAAAAAGATATCTCAGCCAATTTGCATCAGAAATGTTTGATTCTTTGCAGAAAGTTTCTGCTAAATGTGCTCCACAATATGAGCTCAACAGTTTTGTTACCATGGCAACATACTGGGTTCAAGACCTCCCCAATATTAAGGCGGGGGTACACATGAATTTAGGTGAAATTTTAGGAAGTTTAAAGAGGGATTACAAGGATAAAATGGGGTTTGGAACACCACCAGACAGTTGATTGCCCCCAAAAGGGCACCCGGGTTGGTGGGCAACTGTTTAGTGTACGTCTACCAATTTCTAACTTCAAACAACATCAAATCTTCAAAATTTCCTATTTCCATAAATTGTACTAATCCTTTGAGAAAAACTATTTATCCCCAAATATACCCAAAAATCACCAAAAAATTTACAAAACAGCCCAAATCGTAGCTGTGTGAAATGAGCAGAGAGATTTTTCACTGCTTGAAACGTGAACGAGATATTTGCATTCAAACCATAATACCCAGCAAAAATATGGTCTTCATGTTAACCCCTGCCCTAAAGGCTTTTCTAGCCACCTTTGCCATTCCATTTTAATATCTGCTGCTTCCTGTAGAACTATTAGCCTACCAAGTTTCAATGGTCTCTGCTGCAAATTGGCCGAGATAGCTCCATTTATATACTTGATATAATATTGGGTTGAGTGTATAATGTCATCAGTCATCTTATTCGCATATTTTACACATTTTTCAAAGTTAGGCATCTCCGCAACTAATGCAGATATTTGAAAAATGGTAAATGGTGTGGTGAATGAGTATGAAATAATTATGGTATATAAGGTCTTTACACAAAATTCAACTGTTTTTTCTACCACCTTTGTCAATATTATTTTTAAAGTACATGGATTAGCTGTTGTTCAGGAAAAATTAAAAAATCAAATTGCTGCACCAAAGGATATTGGGTATCAAGACTGAATCTTTTGAGATCAGATCAGGTGCAAGACACTACCTGAAATTGTTCCCCAAACATGAAGCCAAAAAAAGTTTTCTCTTTTAGAGAAGAGAAAGTATTTTATTGTTACTGCACATGGGATAATACCAGACAGTTCCTATGGTTCTGTCTGATCCATTTTTGCATTGTAAATAAAGTCCTAACTTGGGTGATGTTGAATTAAATCCAGGTCCTTTACAAGATGTGGACAATCAGACCAGATTGCCAGTAGATTCCTTGGCATTGCTTAACTTTCGATGGGGACAGTTAGGATTGATAACTGTAGATGTGGGTTTTGCAGGTGATTGCTTGTTTTAGAGCCATTTCACATCAATTACTTGGTAATCCCAATTTTAGCTACAGCAGTTAAGTTGTTCGTGCATGATGTACGACACTTGAAGCAGCACTCGCTTCTGCAACAAATTTGCACGTGCAACATTGTGCAAGTTTTCAACGGGTTTCTAATTTAAGCTGTTTTACACTCAATTACTATACTTTGTAGCCTTTATAGTACTATTTTTTTAGTCATTGGAAGTTTATTTGAACGTGTATTCAGTTATTTAACGCTTTTTCATGTGTATTTGTTTAGCGTGTACGCTACCCTTGTTTCTAGGTCTTCCTAGTAAGTTCTGTGGTGTCGCGAAAGCACAAGCGTAGCGCCGCAACACCCAACTAGCGTTATAAAAGAGTAGTTTTTTTCGTTAGCAAGATCAGTTGACGGAACATCTGTTAATTTGACGCAAGTTAACAAGTTTCTCCAAGTTTATCATTGTTCTGGTGATCAAGGTAGCACCAAGGTAATTACTTTTTACGCTATTTCAGTTTGTTTATGTAAGCAGTTTGTATCTTTAGTCGTTTAAGGTAATTCCCCTGAAATAAAACTGCCAATAAATTTTTGTTCAAACTTTGTCCAATGAATATTTATCATACGAGAACTTTAATTATAAAATAAAAAAACGGGGCTGCCCATGCCCGGCCCGTTAAGGAGCAGTGAGGCATTGAAAATGTCCTATTTTAGCATTATTTAATGCTTATTACAAGAACGCATTCCAAGTTATTGTAAACTCTTTGTGAGCTCAGACTCATGAAAACACGCCTCAAACTACAGTCAATACTTGTGTCGGACACAAATAAACTTTTTAAGTTTGAGTTTGACAGACAGCTGAATCCTTGTTAAAATATTGGAACCAAATTGCTTGCCACGGCTATCAAACTGCAAAATAGAAAAGACTACAGTGCAGCTGCTGTTTTCCTTCTTTATTCAATTTTCAACAAGAGAAATCAGATCAGCCTTTTCTCACGCAAAGCTAATGATTAGTTGATTAAAATGAGTGAGCTATGGCCATTTTTCAACTGACAGAACTCAATATCAAGACAAATCCGCCATGTTTTCAATGTGCGCGTGCACGAGCGCGCGCTAATGACGCCATAAATTATGCGCAGTAAGGATGCGCAATGTAAATGCGAGGAATCACCTTAAGGTTATTCCCCAGTATTGCATTGCCCATCCCTATTGCGCATAATTTCACGCGTGATTAGCGCGCGCGCATTAAAAAATGGCGGCTTTTTCTCTACAGCTGGACCTCGCCATAGAGGTAAATTGTCATGTTCTCGCAAACGAGTATGATGACCTATCATTTTTTTTCTGTTTTGAATTGAGTAATAAAGTTCTCTGTGTAAAATAAATATGGACCAATACTCAGCGTAGAACAAAAAGCAATCGTCGGAAACGTGAATTTAGCAAGCAATCGTGACTACAATCATGGTGGTATTATAAGGATTTATATGGGTATAAACAAGGTGCTGTTGCTCCTAAACGAACATGGGGACCCCTCATTTTTATTTCAAAATTAAGGTCCTATAATATAAACAATCAATAGGCAAAGTTTCACAAAAATCTCAGTGCAGGTTCTATTTCAGTGAAATGACCTTAAGTTCAGTTTCATAGCTTGCGAATTGTAAATTTAAGTCTTAAGGTTTTAGATAAAGTCAAGTTGCATACGACATCGTTTTACCGTCACTGTAAAACGATCTTAAGTAATCTCCTTTCACTTTTGTAACTTTCGAAGCATGTGAAATGTATTTATATCCTGTTATTTTCGCAAGCTAATTTGTAATTTATTTGTATCTTTTATTTTAGTTCTCACGGTGTTTATAAAGTTTTTAAAGAAGTTTAATAAACAGCAGTTTGTGAACCGACGTCTAACCAAATCACTGGAGCAATACCAATGATCACTTTTACATCGTACAAGCTGCTGTTCAATACCTCGGAGATAACCCTGAACGTTTCATCGGAAGCAATACTCAGAATTCATGGAATGGTTACTTAAGCAATAGACCACAAGTTTGTATGGTTTATAGGCTGATAAACCACTTGGGATGTTGAAAGAACACTCGAAGAATTCGTAAATCACGAGCCGCAGGCTCGTGATTTACGAATTCTTCGAGTGTTCTTCCAACATCCCAAGTGGTTTATCATGCCTCTAAACCATAGAAACTTGTGGTCTATTGCGTTTATATAATAATTCAGAAGACACGCGAAATATCCATGAGTTTACTGGCACAATAAACCATAGCTGATTGACCAATCAGAGCGCGCGCATTCATTTAATTATTATATAATTGATAAGAATGTCAATGCAAGGTACATGGTGTGATGTACTAATTACACAAGCAGTTGAAGAATCACTAAATATAAAAATTTATATTGTAGAATCTCACGTAAATATTGGACCAGTGACTTTGGTAGAGCCACATCATACATCATCTCAGCAAACAGGACCAGTTTATAAATTATATATAGTTCATGTAAACGAAGTGCGTTATTATGTATCAACAGTACCAAATAGCTCTTACTTGGGAAATGAACACCATCAAATAGCTATTGTGATTTCAGTTTCACAGAACAAAATGTTCTTTCTGAACAAGAACATACAAGTAATAGAAAAAGAAAACATAATTCTGATCTGAAGAATATTGGAATAAGCACCACAAAAGGTGAAAATGAAAAATGCAAATCCAAGACTCATGGGCGGTAAAAAAAAATGGAATTCTTACATGAACTATTGCAGAAATACCCGAAAGGCTAGTAAAAGAATCAAAACTATGAATGTGACAGTGATAAGCAAAGTTTGTATAGTGTGATCGTCCGGGTGAGGATAGTTCTGAAAAGAACTGTTGTTGGTGACTGACGTTTCGACAACCTGAGCGGAAGTCATCTTCAGAGTCAAGTGAATTTACGAAGAACTTAAACGCGACCCGACGCCAGCACTTCAACATAAAATTAACAGCAAAATACTTACGCTATTGACACTCAACACTACTATCGACTGAGGTGCTCAGTACCACAACGACCGAAACTTTACGGACTGCCAAAACTGTACAAACCTGGTATACCGATGAGACCTATAGTGTCATTCTGTGGGTCCCTTACGTATCAACTGTCTAAGTACTTGACGACCATACTACAACCCCTTACTGACAAATCAAGACGCAAACTACAATCTACGGAGAACTTTCTTGACGCTATTAAGACAGTACAGATACTTGACGACTACAAACTTGTGTCTTTTGATTTGAAAACTCTGTTCACCAGTATTCCACTTCAATTGGCATTACAGTGTACCGAGACCGCTATACAACAACCCCGGGGGAGGTACTTTGGGAATTTCTGGGTGGGGATTTGCCGCTGGGACCCTGGAACCCTTAGCCTATACCAGAGCTTGTTCAGCTGAATTTTGCTACCCTATACTAGAGTAAACTCCCCAAATCCCCCCCATCTATCGACACTGTTGAGGCTGATTTGCGTAAATTTAAACCTGCTGATTTGATTCTTTTTATATTTTTGAGTGGCAATTCCTGGTTTCCTTAGTCTAGATAAAATCTTCAACCAACTAGTCAGTTTTGTGAAAAACTATACCCTATTCTAGAGCCAAACGCTCTGACAGGAGCCCATTGGCTCCTGGCTCTGATCTCAGTGATTCGATAACTGAGGGCAACCTGGAATTGTACGCTGACGACACGACGCTACATATCATTGGTAACAATGTCGATGAAGTAGTCGACGGTCTAAACAGAGCCCTCTTAGAGATTTCGCTCTGGTGCAGAAACAACAAATTAACTATACACGCTGGGAAGTCTGAGGCTATGATCATATCCCATACAGCCTTCTATGGCCCGCTAAGACCCATTAAACTAGGAGATAAAATCCTGAATGTTGTTTCCGAAACAAGATGTCTGGGGATCATTATTGACTCCCAGCTCTCTTGGAACAGTCACATAGAACACCTCTGCAAATCTTTTGGAAAGAAAGTAAGACAGTTTAAAAGATTTAAATACCTACCAACAAGCACACTAGAAACAATTTACTTCAGCAGCATTGTCCCTACTATCACTTATTGTAACTTAGTTTGGGGCACTAGCACACCATCTCTAATCAACGAGCTTGAACACATTCAGGCAAGGGCAGCTAAACTCATCCACTGTCTACCACGGGACATATCAGATCAAGACGCCCTAGAAACAACTGGATGGGAGCCACTATCAAATCAATATAAAAAGAAACTACTCACCCTAATGTACAAAGTAAATTGTAACATTACCCCAGATAAAATAACAAACCTCTTTAGTATTGCTAACCCATACTATAATCTTAGAAATAGTAATCACTTTGTACTACATAGATTCAACTTGGACATTGGTAGAAATTCTTTAAGATATAGAGGTCCAATAGCATGGGAACTAACTCCTACCGCTCTCAAACAGTCCACCTCCTTAAAGAACTTCAAGAACCTTTTAAAACATATATGCCATATATGGCAGTGCCCCCCCCCCCCCCGGGACAACAACCTACTGTTAAACTACCGTTCCCGACAGAAGACATCATGGACTTACTGAACCTTTGCCTTCCATCGACTTACTTTCAGTACAACGGTAAACACTACAAACAGTTGCATGGAACAGCCATGGGGTCGCCTATTTCTGTAGTTGTCGCAGAAATTGTGATGCAGCACGTGGAGGAACGCGCACTTGCAACTTGCCGACAAACGATACTGCTTTGGTTACGCTACGTTGACGACACCTTTACCGCCGTCCACAAAGACGAAATTGACGATTTTCAAGATCACCTAAACGAAAAACTTCCTTTTCTAGACTGTTTGGTAAGCTGCGACTACAACGAACTGCGAACGACAGTGTGCAGAAAACCGATGCATACTGACAGATTACTTGACGAATAATCCTACACCCCGACTTCACACAAAGCCACGACTATAAAGACTTTGACAAGACGAATAGTTACGAATAGTTTGTGACACACCGGACAGCTTACGTGACGATGTCACGTGGCGAAAACAGATACCTTGAACGTGTTTTTCACAAAAACAACTACAACGCTGACTTTGTAAGCAAAGTTTAACCACTAAAGAGAATGAAAACACTGAAATGTCAAAAAGCAACAAAACAAAAAATACAAAACACGGCTGCCTTAACATCCGCAAGTTTCCATAACATTGCGTCCCAGGGTCCATTATATATTTGTAGTTGTTGTGACCAGCTGTGATATAAACACAGCGCTTTCGCAGCTGCTAAAATAAGGAAACCAAACCCTGTTGCTGAAAAAATATCTTTTAAACCAATAAGTGTCAGCAATCAAGAGCTGCTATGTAGAACATGTCATCAATACTTAGTTAGCACAGAATAAAGTTCCACAACAAAATGAACCATCTGCAGTGTTTATAGATATCCTTGAAATAATCCAGCATAAGTTTCCCCAAAGTGAGAGTTCTCACAAATTTAGGTATGGCTAAGTATTAGCCCATTGAACTGCCATCTGTAAGGATATCCCATCCCATTCCATTGCAGCAGACACAAGTACTCATTAGGTCCCTACTTTTTTCTTAGCGGAAAAGGGCGATTGGGAAACTGGGAGTGGGCGAAAGGGCGCAAGCGGGAGCTGGTAGCAATAATTCCTGAAGGCGAAGTGAACATTGGTGAATATTCACCAATGTTCACTAAGCCTGGGGCGAATAATTGTTTAAGCATAATTTTCAGAGGTGAATATCAAGGACCACAAAATAACGGAATAAAATATAAAAGCACAGACGAAATTGTTCGTGTGCATGCACGTATGCAGCCCGTCTTAATAAAAAGCTTACATGTACATCGATTGTGACTCAATTTACTCATCAAGTTCAGCAGTAAAATGAACGAGCGAAACACTACGCAAAATACATTCATCCAGTACCTTTGTTTTATCATTGTTCACTTCATTTACAGTTGTCATCATTGTCGAAAAATGAGCAGCTTCAGTTTGACGAAAAATAAATTTCAGTCCTTCGATCTGACCTGCTGGTGATCAACAAAACCACTGCGTTTAGGTTCATGACTCTTAAATGCCTTGAATATGAATTCTTGAGAAGATTGTAGGTCCAAGGGCGAGAACAGTCAGTTTGAAAATTATCCATCATTTCAAATATCCTTTTCCTCGACAATGAAAATTCATTCAGCATCAGTGTCCACCATGTTTACTTGCTGAGATCAATATTCACCTCGACTTCGTCTTGGTAAATATCCAATTTCTAGTGGGATGTTCAATACTGATGGAATACCATTTTACAAATCTGCACATGTAAAACTATGGACAATTTTTCTCCAATTAATGAAATTCCCCTTTGATAGCAATTTTCAAGGGAGAATATGGTTTTCGTTGGGATTTGGTAAGATAAAGGGTCTCCAGCGTTCTTGCAATATATGAATAAATTTGGGGAGGAAGTGTGTAGCAGGTAATTTGGTTACCATATAGGTTGGCATATTTTTAGGGATAGCTTATCTTCAAGCTAAGTCATATGTTTTGCATCTGACCATGCACAATGGGTAAAGTAGATGTTGTACTTGTGAAGAACCAGGGAGAACTGATTTAGCCAGAAACAGGAAAAGATCACATTCCCAAGAGTAGGCGGGCAACCCTAAAACCCGGAGACCAGAATCCGGAAACCGGAAATAAGAGAAAACAAGTTCTTCAAATACGAGAAAATTGTTTTGCATAGCTTTTGCCTGTAAAAAATAAGAGGCCAAGTAAAAAAGACCTTAAACTTAACTTTTTTGAAACAGAAATTCCACGTCTGTTGAAATTCGTGCAACCGTTATTTCTAGTGAGGGCTATGATTATGAGAATCTAAACAACGTGCATCGTAATATGATTCCACGCACCCTGAGAGCGTCTAAAATAAGCTTGCTGGTAATTGCCATTTTGTTTAATAAGTGATCTGCAATTTACCGGGGTATAAATTTGGCCTTTCTGTCAAGTGGAAGCTGAACAAGGAACAAAATGTCATAGAGAACAGGGTCTCCGTCAGCGGCAGCCCTCTGTACATTGACGTTCTTAATCTTCAATGTCCAAAGGCTAACCTGGGTCGTCTAAATAAATTTGTTTTTCCCAACAGATACGAGACTAATTCCAGATCAACACTATTTCCACACTGATTCTGTTACAAATCGCCACTACATATTCTTGCCGGCCATCGTATAAAACAGTTTATAGGAATGTTGCACACTTACTTCCGTCTGCTTCTCGCTTGCAAATGGTCGGACCACATGTTGTTAAAAGATGCTAAAAGACTGCCAGAAACTCACCGCAATAGCTTGTTGCAATTGTGCTATTCACTAGTCTTCTCAGAACAATTTGATCTAGACAAGAACCGCGCTCTCACCAGGGCCAGGTTGAACAAACGATGGGGAACTTAGTCTACGTGCCTGCAAGCAGGCTCTCGTGTTTGGGCCGGGGGCTTGAGCGGCGAAACCCCGAGAAGGCAATCGCGCACATGCCGACGCAACAAGGCACTAGACACTAGGGCCTACTCAGACACTTGAGACAGATACTAGAGCCTGCTCGCAGGCTATGGGTAACTCTATCCACCCGAAAAATCTCTAATCCTGACTGGATAGTGATTTAATCCAGCTTTTGAACAACTGGGCCAGATATACAGCTAAGGGTTGTTCAGAACTGGGCAAGACGATTTTAACAATTACAATTAGTGGTTGAAGGATAGCAAAGACAATAAATAACAAAATAATTTTTCCCTATATTTTTTATTAGACATCGCTGAAGTGAATTATATCTATTGTCATTCATACATTAATATCTGGATCCCGGATTCCGGATTCTGGTTTCCCGTTTCGGATTCACTTTCCGGATTCTGTCTTTTAGGGTTGCCCCAAGAATACGGCATTTTCAAAACTATGTTGCTGTTTTCGCTATAAATTTAGAGCGACGAACTGTCAACCGACGGTTCCTCGGTATTAGATTTCACAATTAAATTCAGACCATCTATTCTAGCGGGGAACGCGGAAGTACAATTACTACTCCATTGTGGGAGAAAAAGGTTTTCAATACGAACATGAAGATAGTACTAATCAAAACAGCCTCTTTTGTTGAAGTTTCTTATATATATGATAAACAATTCATTTACCTAAGCAAAATTATCAGCGAAAAACTTTTCACTCCTCACTTCACAGCACTTTTTAACGCACACAACATATAAAAGACCCTTTCAATATATCGCGACTCAAAGTTTACATGACACGAGCAGAAAAATATCGAGTTCTTTGTCGCGTAATTTTTACACAATTCAAGTGGGCGTTCATATGTAACATATAATATGTTTTCCCAATGCATCATCACAACGAGATAACGAGGTAATGTCACCCGGTGCCCGGAGGCCGGCCCTTAATGAAACCCCTGATTCTGGTCGCGTGTTTCAAGGTTCTTCTGATAGAAATCTATTCTGTCTTGCAAGGTCTTCAACTCTGTGTTGAATCCATGGCGGGAAGCGTAGCCATAAGCATCCTCGGCCCTGTGTTTGGCTCGTTGGTATTGTCCCTTACGATAAAACAGATCCGATTCGGCCTTCGAGAGAAGCATCCTTGTAGCCGTTGGGATAGTGTCACCGAATTTGGACTTGATAATACCAAGGAGTCTTTCAGCTTCTTCAATATCATTCAGTGGAACGTGGTTTTCTTGAGTCGGTGGGAAGGTTGAACAGCTACCTAGGAGTATCATTGCAATCTGGAGGAGGGCGTAACTTTGCCTTTTCATCTGATCTCTCTCCCGAAGATGTTCGTTGCTGAAATCCATGGCTCTGCGAAGGTAATCCATCGCCTTTTCTCGTTTAACGTTTCTCTCGTCAAACGGAAGCTGGTCCATGCCCATGCAATCCATCAAAACGCGGCCGTAGGTCTGGCAGAGCTCAGCCAAATCCTCAGGCGAGTCGTAACTGTCTAGTAGATGTACGCTGCGATCAAGAAATTCAAACAACTGGTCTATATTCTGTATATTTGGCTTGCTGGCGCGGTATTGTTCATTTCTTCTCATGTGAGCCACAAGTAAGTAGCAGGCTCTTGCTTTTATGACATCCGAACATTCGACCATATCGTCAGAATTTATGACCGACTCAAGCAGTTTTTTACCGTGTTCCCAATTACCTCGGTAAGAGTGGGTTGCTGATTCTTCTATCTTGAAAACCAAAACCAATTGCAAGTCAGGTTTTTCTTTTTGCTGATAAATGTTAATTAAACACTGGATAAGGGTATCGTGTCTCTCAAACAGTCCGTTATCTTGGTAAACCTCGAGCGTTTCGAAGATTTTCCTGCACTTGCTATCTCCGCTCAGACATCCTTGCACCTTGATCCGGCTAATCGGAAAGTAAACAGCAACCACTTCTTTTCGTTCAGCTCTTTTACTTTCTTGTGTTTCGTTCCAAGGCTCAACTTGGCGGTCGCTTAGTCTGGTGTTGCAAGGGTGCAATCTGCTTCCTTTGGACCGCTGGCTGATGTAACGTCGTCGCCTTCGTTGAAAACTTGCAGTTAGCATTCTACTATTCTCGTCACTCCCTTTTCTCGCACACTACGAGCGTCAGTTTCTGAATTACCCCCGTACTGGGTCCTATATCGGTCGCAGTAATGTTTATGGAGGCGGCCCAAGCACACAATGCGGGGGAGTCATGTGTTTTGCGTACTTTTATACTAACGTTTAGCGAAAGGTGCAAAACATATACTATTACATAACCGAATTTGACTACACGAAACGTGACTCTCGGCATGCAGCATATGCGGGTGTTGTGTAACAACGTTTGAATTTTGAAAGGTTTGTATGGGAACGCAACGGTTTTGCTTGAAAAGTCAGTTATTTTTCTATTTTGTGAATAAAATCTACTTACCCTGTTGTGTGTTTTATTCTTTGTTGTTTGCCAGCTCCACAGGCCGATCAAAGGCCCGGTCCAAACGCCGCTCCACTCATGTGCCGAACCAAACTTGATTAAGGTAATTCCTCGGAAATGGCCATCTTTAAAACGAGGAACGGGGAATCGGGGAATCGGGGAATCGGGGAATCGGGGAATCGGGGAATCGGGGAATCGGGGAATCGGGGAATCGGGGAATCGGGGAATCGGGGAATCGGGGAATCGGGGAATCGGGGAATCGGGGAATCGGGGAATCGGGGAATCGGGGAATGGGAATGGGAATGGGAATGGGAATGGGAATGGGAATGGGAATGGGAAACGGGAATGGGGAATGGGAAATCTTTAAAATGGGGAATCTTTAAACATTCATGTCCAATACACCCAACTAGAGTCGATTCGTCTGAGGCACTTGACGATTCGACTCGATTCGCACAGAGTCGATCCGCACCACCGGAAGTCAAGACCCGTGAATGATACATAAACGTTTCTCGTTCTTAAAACGTGACTACAAACTTGAGTCGATTCGTGTGAGGTACTTAACGATTCGACTCGATTCGCACAGAGTCGATACGCACCACCGGAAGTCAAGACCCGTGAAATAATAATACATAAACGTTTCTCGTTCTTACGACGTGACTACAAACTTGAGTCGATTCGTGTGAGGTACTCAACGATTCGACTCGATTCGCACGGAGTCGATCCGCACCACCGCAAGTCAATACCCGTGAAATAATGATAAATGAACGTTTGTCGTTCTAAAAACGTGGCGACAAACTTCGGTCGATTCGGTGAGGCACTTAACGAAGCGACTTGATTGGTCGGGAATGTTTCGTGCAAAGTGGAATCATTTTCCTGGAAGTTTACTCGCAGTAGGCAGTAACTGGGGTGTGAATTTTTTGACGATTCGTGTCGATTCGCCCGATTCGTCGCGAATCGTCTTTTGCAAAGTGGAATCGTCTCACCGGAAATCGACTTGCGGTAGGCAATAACAGGGGATGTGAAATTGTTGCGATTCGACTCGATTCGGACGATTCGTCGCGAATCGTTGTTGGAAAGTCGAATCGTCTCACCGGAAGTCGACCCGCGCCAGGCAATAACTGGGGGTGTGAAATTGTTGCGATTCGAGTCGATTCGCACGATTCGTCGGGAATCGTTGTTGCAAAGTCGAATCGTCTCACCGGAAGTCGACTCGCGCTAGGCAATAACTGGGGGTGTGAAATTGTTACGATTCGAGTGGATTCGTACGATTTGTCGCGAATCGGCCTTGCAAAGTCGAATCGTTTCACCGGAAGTCGACTCGCGGAAGGTATAATATGGTTGAGGACCTGTCATTCGGTTAAAAATACGGGCATTTCAATAAAATTAATTAATTGATTCATTCATTCATTCATCCACACGATTCGCCCGTGGCCATCGGTTTGTTTAAAGGCTGCATACTTTGACCACACGCTCTCTTTGGTTACAGGATTCTTATAAAAGGCGCACGTTAATTTCACGTTGTTCGCGTAAACAGAAATTACCTAAGTTAATTGCCTAATGTTAATCCAGGGGTATTGAAATGTTATTCTTCAATTCGATGTGTACTTTCTTCACTGGAAAGTCTTTGGCTTTGTTCCCCAACAACGATTGGTAACAGAGCCGCAAGCTTTTTTATAACTGGATTGATTGGTTAATTTATTATTACTTCACAATCCTTTTTGATAACCTGTTTCTTATTTCTAAATTATAGTTAAGACTCGTAATAAATGTTTATAAAAAGACGGTGGTTATGGCGTTTTCCGCGGAATATTGACGCTGGTTTGTGCACTTTATTCGGATTATTAATTCCACTCCAGTCCTTTTCTTTGTTTTTCTCACTTGCTACCTCGCTTTCATGGTATGTTTGCATTCATTACAGTTCGCATGGTAACTTTGGTGAGATTTCGTTCAAAAGATGGCTGGCTTTTTAGCAGATCGTATGCGTTTATTTCGTTTTTTATCTGTTATTAATTTCGTTGGAACGAGTTTTTTAAAGTTATGTTCATTTACGTCGGTTGTGAAAAGGTTTGTTTGTGGCGAAAAGGAGGAAATTGTCGTTGATGGAAAGAGAAAGCGGTTGGATGGCGAGGACGCAAGTTTTGCTCGTGTGGTGGAAGGTTTTTTTTATTTGTTTCCTGAGTTTGGGGAAGTGGAACGTGGCTTCCCAGATTTTCACAACTTCAGTTTGAATTCTGGGAAGCCAATGCCAACGGTGCTTGTCAGTTTACAAGAGAGATGTAGGGGCTGTAACAAAGTTTTAGCTGTCGATCCAAATACCCATGTTGTCGTTACATGTATTTACCACGAACAGCGTGGCAGCTATCTTGCTTCGCGAGTAACTAAATGCTGTCGCACTTGCAAGATATATGAACACTATGGTTATTGGACGCAGGAGGGAAAGCGCCAGTTTAATGACGATTGCTTAGGCAACGAATTTTTGTTGTCATCTGAAGACACTGCTTTCCAGTAAAGCAGTGTGCCAACTTTTTGATAGTCGGTGCCGTGCCATTCGCGACTTTCGCACAGACTTTCAACGAAAGGTTTGGATATGACTCAAGCTGCAAAAAGGGGCACAAGGGGACACAAAGTGGACCTGTTATCAAGCGAATGAAAAGGTATTGTTAATATGTATTATATTTTCAGTATTTCTTTCGGACGTTTTCCACAGAAACCATGTTATTTTAAACAAGGGTTAGACTTGCGAACTATGCAGCTTTTCTGGATCGTTTGGGAGTTGTTAATTGACATATAGTATGAATGATTATTTGTAATTGTTATCAAATGAATTGCTACTCATGCGTCAATTTTCAATTTCATTTTTACATAATTTTTCTTACTATACGGTTGGTTTCTAACGGACTGAGAATTACCAAAATTATACTTGAATTTGATCACTTAAGGGAGTAATCAAGTGTTCCCATGGTCACCATTGTGATGTGATTAACAATTTGCCCAATAACAGAGTTGAAAGCAATTTTTTTTTACCCGCCAAATTTCTTTTAAAATGCATCTCTGTAATCTTTTATTGTTTGGTTTTGGTAGAGACAAACCTTCAGAACTCACTGATCTGCTACAAGCACGCCAGATGCTAGATCGAAGACGTCTTGAAGAAGCTTTTCTATTATATGCATGCCTTGAAATCATGAAGAAATACAGTTTGCAATTAGACAGCATTTCATGCAACCGCAACGATTTGGCTGAGATGATGGCTGGAAAGTTCCATGATGCCTTTGTGGAAAAATGGAGTGGTGAGTGGTTCTATTATAATGCATTTCCTGCTTCACATAATTTATGCCTAGGTAAAGTTGGTTAATGTTACCATTCTTATGCATAATGCCATTTGGCTGAAGATAGATTGTGAGCAAAGCTGAATATCAAAAGTTCTTAATTTTGAATTTTATACCACCTTCAGGATTCCATTAAAGCCAAACAAAGATAAATAATTTCCAGCACAACTGTTTTTTCCTGCAATCTAGCTTCAGAATTATGAATTTCCGTAAGTAAAACTTGAGCTGTAGGCAACGCTGTTTCACTTATCGCCATATTGAAGTCAGAGAGTGTAGTCACATGCCTCATTTTCATACTTGTACTGAGGCGTACCTAAGCACTTCTCAACCTATGAATTTTGGTGTTTTAGTGATACACAGTACATTGTTTATTTCTTGCTAAGTGTAATGCTAACTAATTTTGAAATTCTTTGAATACAATGATTACACATCTCATGTTCTATTTACAAACAGGCCATGTTTGTGATACCCCTGGATGTGGCTCAGTTCTGGTCCTTGACGGCAACATGAAAAATTGTCGTCAAGTTTGTGCTTGCCGTGATATTGGGGAGTTAAAGTTTGCTGCACTACAAGGAAGTGTGGTTGTTGGTGTGTATTTTTCACTTGAATTTTTTTTTTCCATGTTGTTCAGATATCACTATGTTGATAGAATGTACTGTATGGGCAAGTTAGTTAGTTTCATTTGAAATTTGTTTAATGTAAGCTTTGTTTCATTTCATAGGTTGCCAGAATACCTCTGCCAAGGGATTCCCTTACTGCGAGAAGCACAAGGATCTAGCACGTGAGTTTATAAATGATGAAGAACCAGTTGCTGTTGCTGAGGCAGGAAGCGGCCTTCTAATTGTCAGCATTTTGAATGAGAGGATACCACATCAAGATAGTGTCTACGAGGTACAGTGTAGTAATCAAAATCTTTTGGAATACCAGTTAAACAACTAGCTCTAGTTCATTTCTCTAGGTGACCCCTCAATTAAATTCCCAAGGATTCTCAGGAAAGTAACCTTGTAAGAATACATGAAAAGGTGTGATTGTGTTATAATTAATACGAAACCTTTGTTTTGATTGAAATATGGTTAACTTTTAGTTCAATTTTCTTGCAGGATAATATTGAGAGCTTAAGTTTTGATAATTTCTTTTTGACTGTATTCAAAATATTTCCATGTCATAAGATTTTTTTGATAATTTCATGTTTGCCATTATTGCTCAAATGTTTTGCAAAAGTAATCTTCATCATTTGGTTACAGGTTTTGTGGTCTGACGGAAGAAGAAGTTGGTTGAAAGAGTCCAATATGCCAAAAAAAGTACTTGACCTCCACAAAGCTGGGAAGAAGATCCAACAGAGACCTGTATTGATAAATGAATTTGGCCAAACCCGAGAAGAATTACAATTGTATAATGGCACTGATGGAGGAAAGGATCCCATTATAACAAACACTGTCAAGAGGTAACACCCCTGTCTACAATATAGGGTATTTATCAATTTTATTCTAACATTGAAATTCATTATCCTTACCAACAATGTGACAAATTGAAAAATATTTAATAGACAACTCTAAATATAAAGAAATTGAATTTTTCAACAATCATTCCTTTCATATATATTTAATAGCAGTTTTAATTTGCCAAGGTGCACTACAACTTTTATATTGCGGTGCCTAACTGCAGTGGACAGTAACTGACATTCAATACTGATTTATAGAATTATAAACTTTCCAAAACCAAACAATTTTTAATATTCCCACCATTACATTAAATGTGAAACTTACCAACAATGTTATATCATTTTTCAAGTAATGACAACATTGTTATTGTTAGAAACAATATTGTAGCTATAAGCAATTCCATTGTTGCAAACGTTACATTCAGACTCAATTTTGAAACTTTAATTTAGCACAGAAAAAGTATGAAAAGGAGTCACCCTGTTTTCCATTGAATATAAATGTCAGATGTTGTAAATTTATCAATATGTTGTATTTTGGTGCAGTAGTAATTTAACATACATGTATGCTCCGTAAAAAACATATTTGGGGCTTGTGAAGGATAGAGGCACCAAGCTACTCCTGTGCTATACAAGTTTGTTGCACTGTAATGGATAAAAATTGAATCGTTTTAGTTCTGGCTTTGGTGTGGAGTCTTCAGAAGACAACATGGTCGCTGTTGATGATGGAACCAAATCACACTTAGTTTGTGGAACTGAAAAAGGAAGACACAAGTGTAAAAATTATAGAACTGGAGGTATTTAATTCTATTAAAATGGTTAAAGCCACTTAAAAAATTTCTTCAGACAATTTAACTTCTCAGTAATATTATGCCGTAACTTTACTAATTAACAATCTTTTACAGTACGCAATGAATGGCTGTCACCATAGTATACTTTTATCAATGCACAAAGAGTTATGAGTTATTAAATTATTTTATTATATGGCTTTGGCTTGTGGCCGATATAACGCGCGTTCTGATTGGTTAATTGTCACTGAATTGTAGGGCATTATTCTCCCGTAATGCCCACGGGCCGATTATGGATTATGCAAATTAGGAAGAGCCCGGTTCTGAAAATTCAAGCGCATTGAAGCGATGAAAGCCGATTAAAATCAGTACGAGAATATCAGTAACTGAAAGTTTAGAGATATTTCTTTAATAAAATTTATATAGATGACTTACCAGTCGGTAACCTTGGCGGGCACTAGTGAAAAACAATCAAAGTTTGCCTAGTCTTAAGTAAAGCTAAAATCGCTAAGTAAAAAACACCATCGGCAGATCTGCCATGCATCCTGAGCAGAACACCACAAAGAAACTTATAAGTTATCATCTTAGTCACAGCAATTACTGAAGTATTGAACTCCGTCAAAGTTCTCGTCAAATAGATTCCCTCACTTTGACACAAGCAAGTGTAAATCAGCTTCCAGGATCATCAGATGTAAACAATCGGGCGGTTTCTGTCGGTAGCAGTGTTTCTGATAACTGCAGACGTTCACAAGGCTTGAAATGTTCATCCATAAATCCCAGAATGAAGAAGGCGAAGATATGTTGTCGAAAGCGAATGCGAAGATCGAGTTAAGCTTATTTTGAGCAGTGCATTCTGAAGCATTAGTATCTTCTTGCACCGAAAGACAGTTGGTTTGGACAATTTTGAAGCACTTGCTGTCTTTTCTATATGCGTTGACGTTTCGCCCCAACAGTCGGAAAAACTTCCCCATCAACTTGTGGTACCACGATACTAAAATACGTTTTTGAGGCTGTGACAGTGACTTTTCCCGTAAAGAAATGAGTGTTTTGGACGGAATACGTAATACAGTGGTGAAATTCACTGACTGTGTAGTTTTGCCCTAGGTTTGAGATGATGAATGAATCGGTAAACATGCGCATCGCCGGATGTAAATTGACGACTTCCGCTCGAATGATTTTTCTCTTTATTGATGAGCCATATAATAAACAACTTAATAACCTCGACCGTTCGGTCGTTACGGGAAAATCTCAAACCTTGGCCTACCGTATTGACCTCGCTATTGCTCGGTCAATACGGCAAGACCTCAGTTTGAGATTTTCCCGTAACAACCTCACTCTCGGTTATTAAGTAGTTATTAATACCTGTTTATTACATGAGAAGTAAATTCATTATTGCATGTATGGAAGAATGCATTAATTGCTATATGGATTATTGCTAAATTTATCAAAAAACTAATTTGTTTATAGTATTCTTAAAATAAGTGACTTTTTTAAATACAGGTATCATAGTCACCGAAAGGCCTTGTTCCATTGTGGTTGATGTGAAAGAAATCTTTGGTTCAGAATCCAAGTCCCAAGTATATGCACATCTTCATAATCTTTTTGAAAACCCTTCAATGGATCAAACAAGTAAGATTTTTTGACAGCCCTTCAATGGATAAAACAAGTGATATTAAACAGCATTATCATTTATTGATACTTGAGTGCTTTAATTTAAAACAACAATCAATAAATATCTATTGTTTTCCTGTTATTGGACCTTTTTATACAGCAGATATCCCAGTTTTGTTCTGCAGCACTTTTTTTAACATCTCTACAATTAAAAAGCATTGCCACAGGTGAACTTCTTGATCCAGATCAAAGTACATCTTTATTCACTGGGGAAGTTGTAAAAAAATTTACATTGATGGAATTATAGCATTGGAATCAAATAGGATACTCCATTTAAGTACTGTAGTACATGACTGCAAAACATTATGAATAAATGCTATCAACAATAATTATTGAACTCTCCTTGGCACGCCTTATTTGTGAGGGAAAAACTGAAGCTTTCGTTATAGCATGCAACCAATATCAACCAGAAATTTGGTGCCTCAGTTGAGTCAATACTTTGGATATTCTTATGGTGAAGTAACCTTTTTATTTAAAAACGGCTGTGGTAAATTTTTGCACCCTGTTTTTATTACAGTTCATTAATCTTGATTTTTTAACATAATTATTTCAATAATGTGGAAAAGTTTGCACCCTGATTTTATTACAGTTCATTAATATTAATTTTTATAACACTGTTTTTATTACAGTTCATTTATATTAATTTTTTTAACATAATTATTTCAATAACATGGAAAAGTTAAATGTTTTTTATTTGAAATCCTATATTTATAAATTTCAATCAGTACTAATTACACAGCTAATTAATTTTACAATTTGTTGACTCCTTCATTTCATTTTTCTTTTTTAATTGTAGCCACCATTTGTTATGATGATGCCTGTCATTTGAAGCGCTTTGTACAAAATCCACTATGCTCGATGAAGACAAAAATAGCACAGAAATTAAATCACCTGGAGATAGTTTGCGACAAATTTCATTTTAAAAACCACACAGATTCCTGGTGTAGGAAGAATTGCAACCCAATTAAATCCCACAATCTTCAGGTAAAGATTTTATCTTTTACTGACTTTTATAACATAACTTATTTGTTTATGTATTCACTGTTAAAAATTCCAATATAGAAGTTGCCATAGTGAGGGTATAGTGCAGTGGTAAAGCACTGTCAAATGACTTTCACTAGTAGGCAACTGAAAATCATCTGAGTACTTAAGTCAATAATGAAAAGGTATTAATCTGGTAAATCCTAAACTTCCAATTGCAAATTATGTCCTAAATGGCAAATGGATCACTGCATCTAAGTTCTCCAAGTCTAAATCATAATGTCATTGCATAAAATATGATTATCCACACCTCCCCCACAGAAACTACTTTACTAAGAGTTTGCAATTCCTAATTTCAGATAAACTTTATCCAATATCAATCTATTTTACCTTTCATCAAAATACTCTATCTCTAGGAATATGCACACATCTTTGGTGCGAAAAGAGAAGGCTCTGAAATATGAATTATTTTCAATTACCCCAAAAAGTTTAGAAATTCCTTACATTTTTTCTTTGGTCTTTGAAAAAAATATATATCCCTAGGAATCCCTAAATCACATTCCTGATGGAAACTCTATATGTTTGCTTAAGTTGACAATAGTGTTTTTCATTGGTGCAAAGACCAAATAGAGTCCCATTGTTTCAAAGAATGATTTTGTGATCAGTGTTACGGCACATACTATTAACTTAATTGCCCAAGAAAGACCAATAATAGCAATATGAAACAACAAGATCAAAATGGTTACTGTATTCAGTAACAAGTTTATAATTTGCTATTGAAGAAACAATTCAAATAATTTGTTCTATCTGATAGAACACATATAATTTAATTGCCTTTCTTTTTTTACAGAATGTTAACACAGAGGTCTGCGAACAGCTGTTTTCATGGCTGTCTCAATTCTCACGGATAACAAAACATATGAATAGATGACGATTCCTGTTTTTAATGCTTTACATTCTTGACAGTCACAATGAGGATGTCATGAAGTAAAAAATTTAACAATGATTTACATGTATGAATTAAAAGTTTCAAATTATGGTTTCATTATTGTAATCCATTTTAGTTCAAATACAATAAAGGTAAATTTGCCTATTGGTAATTTTGGCCTTTGAAATGTCACTTTACAACTAATTATGTGTGTTTGTAATCTTCAAAGGACTGTGAACTATTCATAAATACCTTGCAGTGAGGCCTATTCTTTCCAAGGAAAACTGCCAGAAAAAATGGCCGCGTGAAATCTAGGGGACATGGAGAGCGCCACGCCCCATGAATTTTGCTTGGCTGTTTTTTCTTGCCGTTTTTTTTTTTTTTTTCGCGTCACGCACGACGGATTAAGCGAAAGGGAGAGTACACGTACTCTATTGATAGCTCAGTTGGTAGAATACAGCACCGGTATCGCAGAGGCATGGATTCGAATCCCGTTTAAGTAGGAATTTTTTCAGGTTTAAATTTCCCAGCTGCTTAATGATGTATATAACTTTGACAAGGTCTCCTTCTTATAACGTGTAGTAACAGTCGACGCAAAACCCAACAAATCGCACAAATACGCCATTTTGTGCCGCAGAGAAAACGCTACACAACAACTGAAGTAGATTTACGTTTATTTTGAGCTTTAACATGGACATTACCCGGTACAGTTCACGATATTAAGACTCTTTATTGTTCCCATACATTTCTTTACATTTCAAACATACAAACAGGCAATGCCGTTTGTATGGGTGCCCTGTGGTTTCACGGAGTCTCATTTTGGGTAACTACTAGGCCCGATTACCAGCCGCTGTTCGGGAAAGACGCCTGCGTTCCTCCCCCGAACTCTCTTCTCAGGAAGAAACGTAGACCGAACTCGAGAAAGCGGCGGAAATCGAGCCTAGGCAATTACCAGCACTGCCGAAAAAAGACTTCACAAACGGGTAAAACAAAGTGTACTAAAACTGGTATCCGATCGTTTCGCTTACATCGAAGTCGTTTCGCCTACACGAAGTGATCGATATGTTCGATCGAATCGTGTCGAATCGACAACATTTTCAACCCACCCTCAAAGCCCAGATGCGCTATATTTTCTAAGTCTCGCGCAAATCGACTTCCGGTATGACGAATAGACAGCAAGGGAGACGATTCGTCACGATTCGATCGAATCGAGTCGAATTGACAACATTTTCAACCCACCCTCAAAGCCCAGATGCGCCATATTTTCTAAGTCTCGCGCAAATCGACTTCCGGCAAGACGAATCGACAGCAAGGGACACGATTCGTCACGATTCGATCGAATCGAGTCGAATCGACAACATTTTCAACCCAGCCTCAAAGCCCAGATGAGCTATATTTTCTAAGTCTCGCGCAAATCGACTTCCGGCATGACGAATCGACAGCAAGGGACACGATTCGCCACGATTCGATCGAATCGTGTCGAATCGACAACATTTTCAACCCACCCTCAAAGCCCAGATGCGCTATATTTTTTAAGTCTCGCGCAAATCGACTTCCGGTATGACGAATCGACAGCAAGGGAGACGATTCGTGTCGATTCGATCGAATCGAGTCGAATCGACAACATTTTCAACCCACCCTCAAAGCCCAGATGAGCTATATTTTCTAAGTCTCGCGCAAATCGACTTCCGGCATGACGAATCGACAGAAAGAGAAACGACTCGTGTCGATTCCATCCAAAAGGGTCCTCGAATCGACATCCGGTTGGTCCAATCGTCAATTTAAAACACGAATCGACTCTAGTACCTTTGTTTTATCATTGTTCACTTCATTTACAGTTGTCATCATTGTCGAAAAATGAGCAGCTTCAGTTTGACGAAAAATAAATTTCAGTCCTTCGATCTGACCTGCTGGTGATCAACAAAACCACTGCGTTTAGGTTCATGACTCTTAAATGCCTTGAATATGAATTCTTGAGAAGATTGTAGGTCCAAGGGCGAGAACAGTCAGTTTGAAAATTATCCATCATTTCAAATATCCTTTTCCTCGACAATGAAAATTCATTCAGCATCAGTGTCCACCATGTTTACTTGCTGAGATCAATATTCACCTCGACTTCGTCTTGGTAAATATCCAATTTCTAGTGGGATGTTTAATACTGATGGAATACCATTTTACAAATCTGCACATGTAAAACTATGGACAATTTTTCTCCAATTAATGAAATTCCCCTTTGATAGCAATTTTCAAGGGAGAATATGGTTTTCGTTGGGATTTGGTAAGATAAAGGGTCTCCAGCGTTCTTGCAATATATGAATAAATTTGGGGAGGAAGTGTGTAGCAGGTAATTTGGTTACCATATAGGTTGGCATATTTTTAGGGATAACTTATCTTCAAGCTAAGTCATATATTTTGCATCTGACCATGCACAATGGGTAAAGTAGATGTTGTACCTGTGAAGAACCAGGGAGAACTGATTTAGCCAGAAACAGAAAAAGATCACATTCCCAAGAGTAGGCGGGCAACCCTAAAACCCGGAGACCAGAATCCGGAAACCGGAAATAGGAGAAGACAAGTTCTTCAAATACGAGAAAATTGTTTTGCATAGCTTTTGCCTGTAAAAAATAAGAGGCCAAGTAAAAAAGACCGTAAAGTGCCACTGAAACGAAATTTTCGTACTCTCTTTTATTAGCCCAATTTATAGTTTCAAACGTGCTTAAAATAATGGCAAATTTTATTTCTGTCAAATCCTAACGGAAAGTGCCTTTTTTAGCTGCTGAAATCGACTTTTTGGAGCAAAACTGTGTCCGGGCTCTGGAACCGAGTTTAAGGACCTTGTGACGTCACTGGTTGTATTCACGCAAGAAGCGCTATAGATTCTCTCTTGTTTTCACTTGATTTATTCAAGTTTATTCTTCATATTGTCGATACCTACTGGTTTTCTACCTTGTAATTTCTGTCCAGCCTTGACAGGAAATACACATCATAAACGTTGGAGGGTGCCAAAGAGTGTAGATTCACCAAAATAAATGTCACAGATTAGAACTGCTCAGTATACTTTTCGAACATCTTGAGTACTCGATTGGAGATTTCGAAGACGAGTGTGGCAACTTTTATATCAAGTCAAGCCTAAACAAGATATTTCGTCGCCTGTTTTCAGCCTGGTTCTGAAATTTAGATTCTCACGTTTATCTAAGGTCTATTGACGAGGTTCGAATATATCCTCGGCAACTTTACCGCATTAAAAGCCGTAAGCGCATCAGCCATCCGCACAATCACGAAGTTATTAACGGTCCACAAGCTTTGAGTCCAGTACTTCTTTGCCAACAGAGGGCATCTTTTTATGATACTAATAAGTGAGAGTTCTTGTGGTAGACAAAATGTATCTTTGAAAATTGTGATCCGCAGCGGGGTTTGCTTTATCGCCGCATACGTATCAGTGTAAACAAAGCGGGAATTTCGCTTCTTTTTTGCACTATGTTGCAATATTTCACGGCCGATGGATTACTGTGAGTTCTTTAGCACATACTTATGTCTATGATCTTCATTTAATAGTATCCAAGTTCAAAGCAATTCGTTAAAACGTCACTAGTTTACACTCCTTTCGAATTGAAGGTTCATTAAACAGAATTTGAACTAATTTGCATATATGACCTTTCGGCGCCGACATTGTCACGCTTTCTCTCGTTTCCTGAAAACATACCTGTAGGGTCATGGCAGCTTAGTTTACCTTTATCGTTTAAATTCGCTCCCTCATATAAAAGAAGAGGGTTTCTTAAGAGGCCCTGCGCCTAAGAAACGACCGATGATTTCCGGCTAAAAAATAAAATCGGCCGATTTTTATCTCTCAAGTAGAGGTTACCGAATACTATTTAAAAATGAATTTCTTTTGTTTCAGTTTCGCTTTAAACCAAAAATATCGAGCCGCAAAGTTTTTCCGTCTGAAAGCAGCAAAATCAGGCCGAAAATAAGCCCCCGCACAAAACTGTTCAGAAATTACTAACGCAACGCAAAATAATGAGAAAACTACACAGTGTTGAAGAAAAAGGCCTTTTAATGCAATATCATTCGATAAACATCAAAAAACTGCCGAGGCGATTAACAAATAAAGTTTCAAATATTGCATACTAAATTAGATGGAGCGTTGGAGCTGATTTTAAAATAATTATTTCTCAAAAGTTCAACGCTTTTGAAAGCAATCACAGTGATGAATGAGACATTGGAGGGATACAAATCACGTTTCTGGAAAAACATTTTTCGGCCAAAGTATATTGACCTTGTACAAAGCGTTCAAAGTTACCGTGTTTACCGTTATCCTGCTACTTCGGCGAAACGCTTCTCTTTTGCCAATACGGCCGTGGATAGCGTGTTAAACGCCACTTTAAACCTTGCTAGGCATTCAAAGACCGTCCTAAGTAGAAGGAAGTAGAATTAAAAGAGAAAGGAAGATGAAAGATACACAGAAAAAGAAAATAACTCGAAATTACCATCTGCTAACGAAAGTTGAATCTGGAAAATGTCGTCGCGTGACAGCGGCCATTGACGTCATTTGTATCAATAGCGGTGGAATCCAAACCAATACACAAATAGGGAAACAATTTTTCCCGGCCAGAAAACGTTTAGTGCAACAATGTTATGTTATTTTTCACAAATGATGGTCACTCAAAAAGAAAAACTTCCCCAACCGCCACACCGTTTTGGCCGCAGCGTGATCTGAGTTATGGGTCACGACTGGATCTCTAGCCGCTGACCGCCCGAAGGACATTGCAGTCTCGTTTTCCCACGCTCTTGCGACCTTTACGTGACAAATGACGTCATTGGCCGCTGTCACGCGACGACATTTTCCAGATTCAACTTTCGTTAGCAGATGGTAATTTCGAGTTATTTTTTTTTTCTGTGTATTTTTCATCTTCCTTTCTCTTTTAATTCTACTTCCTTCTACTTAGGACGGTCTTTGAATGCCTAGCAAGGTTTAAAGTGGCGTTTAACACGCTATCCACGGCCGTATTGGCAAAAGAGAAGCGTTTCGCCGAAGTAGCAGGATAACGGTAAACACGGTAACTTTGAACGCTTTGTACAAGGTCAATATACTTTGGCCGAAAAATGTTTTTCCAGAAACGTGATTTGTATCCCTCCAATGTCTCATTCATCACTGTGATTGCTTTCAAAAGCGTTGAACTTTTGAGAAATAATTATTTTAAAATCAGCTCCAACGCTCCATCTAATTTAGTATGCAATATTTGAAACTTTATTTGTTAATCGCTTCGGCAGTTTTGTGATGTTTATCGAATGATATTGCATTAGAAGGCCTTTTTCTTCAACACTGTGTAGTTTTCTCATTTTTTTGCGTTGCGATAGTAATTTCTGAACAGTTTTGTGCGGGGGCTTATTTTCGGCCTGATTTTGCTGCTTTCAGACAGAAAAACTTTGCGGCTCGATATTTTTGGTTTAAAGCGCAACTGAAACAAAAGAAATTCATTTTTAAATAGTATTCGGTAACCTCTACTTGAGAGATAAAAATCGGCCGATTTTATTTTTTAGCCGGAAATCATCGGTCGTTTCTTAGGCGCAGGGCCTCTTAAATTGTTGCTGTTGTGATAACTTGTAGGATGTAGCAGATACAGCTGGACTAAAGGTCACTGTGGCACAATCTCGTCCACGGTGAAACTCACAAAGCGTCCGGTTTCCTCGGAGCGAAGCGACTCGAAAACTCGAAGCGTTAACGTTGTTGCTGCGATTCGTGCAGCAGCACTCCTGATAATATTTTCAAAAGCCGCTTTCTCTTTTTTTCATGTCTTTTTTACTTTATGAGTGTAGATATTGTTTAATTGAGTGCTGGCCACTTCACCAAGAGTCCCGATCATTTTGCGATCTAAGAACTCCCACTCGTTTGCTTGCTTACATAAAATATCCTGCAAATATCCAATTAAATAGACTGAAAAGCCCCAGGATCGACTCTCTACCTCTTTATGTCTAAGGCTACTGTTATTATCTGCTTTACAGCTCCGAGATGTCCTTTAGATGTTTTTTTGGGGGGTTTCGAACAGTATTCTCTTCTCCCATTATCACTCTAAATTTTCAGTGCGGCATGAGAGTAATACAACCAGTGACGTCACTAGGCTGTTTTGGCCGCGCCAAGATGGCCGCCAATTTTGGGCTTAACCAGCCAACTTCGAACGGCTGAAAGAGCAGTTTTCGCTTACCGTATGCGAAAAAAAAGTCTGCAGTGTTTCCAAGTAAGGTTGAAACTTTATTACTAAGCAAAAATATCACATACGAAAATTTCGTTTCAGTGGCACTTTAAACTTAACTTTTTTGAAACAGAAATTCCACCTCTATTGAAATTCGTGCAACCGTTATTTCTAGTGAGGGCTATGATTATGAGAATCTAAACAACGTGCATCGTAATATGATTCCACGCACCCTGAGAGCGTCTAAAATAAGCTTGCTGGTAATTGCCATTTTGTTTAATAAGTGATCTGCAATTTACCGGGGTATAAAGTTGGCCTTTCTGTCAAGTAGAAGCTGAACAAGGAACAAAATGTCATAGAGAACAGGGTCTCCGTCAGCGGCAGCCCTCTGTACATTGACGTTCTTAATCTTCAATGTCCAAAGGCTCACCTGGGTCGTCTAAATAAATTTGTTTTTCCCAACAGATACGAGACTAATTCCAGATCAACACTATTTCCACACTGATTCTGTTACAAATCACTACATATTCTTGCCGGCCATCGTATAAAACAGTTTATAGGAATGTTGCACACTTACTTCCGTCTGTTTCTCGCTTGCAAATGGTCGGACCACATGTTGTTAAAAGATGCTAAAAGACTGCCAGAAACTCACCGCAATAGTTTGTTGCAATTGTGCTACTCACTAGTCTTCTCAGAACAATTTGATCTAGACAAGAAGTGCGCTTTCACCAGGGCCAGGTTGAACAAACGATGGGGAACTTAGCCTACGTGCCTGCAAGCAGGCTCTCGTGTTTGGGCCGGGGGCTTGAGCGGCGAAACCGCGAGAAGGCAATCGCGCACATGCCGACGCAAAAAGGCACTAGACACTAGGGCCTGCTCAGACACTTGAGACAGATACTAGAGCCTGCTCGCAGGCTATGGGTAACTCTATCCACCCGAAAAATCTCTAATCCTGACTGGATAGTGATTTACCCAATGAAACATTTTATCCAGCTTTTGAACAACTGGGCCAGATATACAGCTAAGGGTTGTTCAGAACTGGGCAAGACGATTTTAACAATTACAATTAGTGGTTGAAGGAAAGCAAAGAAAATAAATAACAAAATAATTTTTCTCTATATATTTTATTAGACATTGCTGAAGTGAATTATATCTATTGTCATTCATACATTAATATCTGGATCCCGGATTCCGGATTCTGGTTTCCCGTTCCGGATTCACTTTCCGGATTCTGTCTTTTAGGGTTGCCCCAAGAATACGGCATTTTCAAAACTATGTTGCTGTTTTCGCTATAAATTTAGAGCGACGAACTGTCAACCGACGGTTCCTCGGTATTAGATTTCACAATTAAATTCAGACCATCTATTCTAGCGGGGAACGCGGAAGTACAATTACTACTCCATTGTGGGAGAAAAAAGTTTTCAATACGAACATGAAGATAGTACTAATCCAAACAGCCTCTTTTATTGAAGTTTCTTATATATATAATAAATAATTCATTTACCTAAGCAAAATTATCAGCGAAAAACTTTTCACTCCTCACTTCACAGCACTTTTTAACGCACACAACATATAAAAGACCCTTTCAATATATCGCGACTCAAAGTTTACATGACACGAGCAGAAAAATATCGAGTTCTTTGTCGCGTAATTTTAACACAATTCAAGTGGGCGTTCATATGTAACATATAATATGTTTTCCCAATGCATCATCACCACGAGATAACGAGGTAATGTCACCCGGTGCCCGGAGGCCGGCCCTTAATGAAACCCCTGATTCTGG
>NC_138152.1:29497243-29612243 GCF_964199315.1 Orbicella franksi
AACAAGAAAGAAAAATAAACATAGTAACAAGATTCGTCATTTTAAGTTCTAGGGTTACAAAGTTCTCTTATTTGTAGTGCTTCATATGTAAAGTAACCTAGTTTTTTACAAATAAAAGTGTCAGCATTGTTTAATAGAAATATTGTTTTCTCTGTGTTATTAAAGGAATCAAATTTTGGATATTTCTTGATGATGTCATTTGTGACTTGTTGTCTAATATTATTGTATCGGTCACAATGAAATAAGAAATACATTTCATTCTCAATTTGGTTACAACAGCAGTACTGACAAATTCTAAGAGTTTCAGGTAATTTAGGAATACAGTGTCGCCCAGATTCAATTCTAAGACTATGATTACCAGATCGGAGTTTTGCCAAAGCTTGTCTATGTTTGAGGTTCTTTACTTGTTCTAGGTACTCAGATTTGCTTACATCTCTTTTGAAGCTTGAGTAGAAATTCAACTTCCTGTTAGACCGAATTATCTCCATTTGGTGTCTTTTCATATCATTTGAGATGTGACATTTTAGTTTTTGTAAATTATGTTTGATGATTTGTTCATTGTAATTGTGTGTGTTTATATTATGCGGATGGTTTTGTTCATCTAAATAATTTTTGATGATTTCATTGACTGTTAACATGAAAGAGGACTTTGCTTCATTTGCCAGTTGATTGGAAATATTGAGGCATTGTTTGGCAACGCTATCTTCTGGGAGAGAGACAAGATGTAGCCAAAATTTGATAATTCTTGGAAGAATATTAAATTTTAATGACAATCGTCCTGTTTCGTTTCGAGCAGCAATATTTGGTGCTCTTCTGTTGAGGCCGAGGTAATATTTGTAAAACAGTGTATGAAGTCTTTCCACAGGGCCTTTTTCCCATTTTTTGAGGTTTATGCTATCATATGCTTCCCAGATTTCGGATCCGTATAAAAGTATGGGTTGAAATAGAGTATCAAATCAAATAGCTTATTACACATATTGATAGGAAGTATCAATATGTGTAATAAACATATTGATAGGAAATATCCAAAATACATTACAGTAATTTATGCATTAGGTGCGACACATGAGGAGAACGCCGTATGAATCAGCTGCCGCTCCGTCGCATGGTGCGACAGACCCTGCCGAACCAAACTGATTCAAACGCCGCTCTTCTGCCGTACTTAACTCATCAGTTAGGTTCGGCGCATGAATGGACCGGCGTTTGGAACGGGCCTAAGTCTTCAAACTATTTCTCAACTGAAAATGGTAATAGTTCAATTGAGGCCTTACACTACTGTAAAATGATATTAAAATCGTTTGGAAAATCCAAGCTTTCGCCGATCTACGGCATCATTATCTCTGATGATGCCGTAGATCGGCGAAAGCTTGGATTTTTTAAACGATTTTAATATCATTTTACAGTAGTGTAAGGCGTCAATTGAACTTTTACCATTTTCATTTAAAATGCTACTGAAGGACAACATCCAAAGATTATTTCACAACTGTTCAGTTGTATATTTAAACTCGAGATATAATTAAAAAAGCTATTCTGTCTGAAGATTTGTCCGTCTTAACTTACTTTTGAAGCACTGCATTCACTTCATGACTTTCATGTAATATGTTCAGTTTGTCCGTCTTAACTTACTTTTGAAACACCGCATTTACTTCATGATTTTCCTGTAACATGTTCAGTTTGAAAGACTTTCTACGAATGATTTAAATCATGAAACTTTAAGGCAGTTACAGATCACTCAACAACACTGAAAATAGCTACTAGATTTGCATGTTTCAATAACACAGTTATAGTAAAGGTTTAGGAAACCTCCATTCCTTACTGTTCAGTACCAGTTTGAACTCTCAAATGTGAAAGCATTCCTGCTTCTGCCCAAAATGCATATATTTTATTGTTATTGTAGAGCTAGCTCGGGATATTTTTATTTTTATTATTTTTATTTATTTTTGTTATTTTTTTGCTCGGGATATTTTAGCATGCTTCGGAAAATCACCGGAAAGCAATGGCACAAATTTTCCAATAAAGTTAAATGAAACGTTAATCGACTCGTGTGGTGTTTTTTCGCCTTCCCGGGCCGTCTGAGACGTTTTTTTTTTTTTTTTAAACATTACTTTCAAGTCTTACCGGTCACCGACCAAAAGTAATTTTTTAAGAAAAAAAAAACGCTTCAGACAGCCCAGGAAGGCGAAAAAACACCACATATGAGTCGACGAACGTTGCGATTCATTTCACTTTATTGGAAAATTCAGACTGAGATGCAATTTTCAGAGCTTTATTCATAACCCTCGTAGTTTCTGTTCGTTTCATATACCAGTAAACAATTATTCACCACGAACACATAGGGTAGTCTGCCTGTGGGTAGCCAGGGATCTTATGTAGCAAGATATTTTTATTTACCCTTCGAACAGGCTCCCGGTGAACCCGTCCCCGCCCCGATCGCTTTGCTCTGCGAATTCTACTGTTTCGCGCTCGCCGAAATTTTTTTCCGTCCTCGCCGGGAGCCTGTTCGCAGGCTATTTTTGTTTCGCATATAATAAACCAAAGACCTTCATTGATGTAAAAAAGCTCCCTTCCTCTAAAGGTCTTTCACAACTGAACATATTTCTCGTCACAAAAAAGGCGCAACACTGCGACAACGGTACAGAGTGACATAATAGCAGCGCTAACGGATTTGCGTAAGCCTACGGTTTCAGGAGTAAACGGGGAGGGGGTAGGGATCGGATTGCAAAAAACGCGAATAAGAGGGGGATGGTATACAGCACCCTATCCCAATAAAGAAGCCCGTTCGCACTAATTAAGGGCCCATTAACCGATTTATGCGCGCGCTCGCGCGCGTTGCTAAGGAAGTGAAATTTCCCTTCCGGTTACTTACGTCAGCCTGAGCGCGGAAAATAAAACAACTCAATAACTTCCAAATTCGCTTACATTATAGATGTTTTTCTTTGTGTTTCACAAAATGCAAATTAAAATTGTACAAGCAGAGACAAAATAAGAAAAAGACAGAAAAACAAGAGCAATAGAAAGAGAAAAACTAACTCCGTGTGGCTTTGTCTGATCTTACCGAAGTGCGCTGGTAGTGTAAATAATTGCGCACGCGCCAGGGGCGGGGCAGAAGACTCCAACAAAAAATGACGTCACATCCGGTTTAAAGTGGGCTTCGCGGCTCGTTTCACAAAGCGAGAAAATGGCGTTTCGATTACTCACCATTTCCCTCTATTTGTAAACCATCAGTTTCGTTTCATTTTATATTGAGGATGGAAGGATGTTTTAGACACATTACTTCGACTTTCTGAGCAAAAATTGCGGGAAAAGAGAAAAGTTTATTATTGTTTTGAAGCAAAATAACGGAGAGCCTTCCGTCATCGTCGGGCGAATTTTACACATTTGCAAAACTGGTGTTGTTCCGACTTTTGGTTCTTGTTCTTCGTGATTTAGTGATAACAATAAGTGCAATAGCCTATAATGTTAACAACAACCTGGATAAAGTATTGCTGGCCATAGTTTGCACTGTGTACTACGGGAACATAATTAACAGAAGCCGTTTAGCTCCAACAGTCGCTGTCACCAGAGCTTTTGTTGCTCTTGGCTCACGTGTATTGGTAGAAGAGACAAGCTGGATCGCATGGTGAAGGTCAGTATCCCACATTCCTACATTTCTCGTTGAAGATTGTTGTTTTCAGTAAGATACAGTACATATTTATTGGTACTTTGGGGTCATCAGTCTCTTTGTCTTTGGCGAGTGCTTTTAAAACGCCCAGTAAAAACTTGATTCACGGCATGAAAGCTTATGTCTCGCTGGATCGAAATTCGAGCAAGATTTTTGAGTTCTAGTCCTCTTTAGAAGTAATTAAATCAATTATTCAAATCCAAGCCATCAGAGGGAATCTGCCATTGAAGCTGCCCTAAGTTAAGAACCTGTTTAAGGACCTTCCCCTTTGAAAATCGTGGGGGTGTTCTTTGAGGCAACACAGGTCCCATTTATATGGTCTCGGGTACCCGAGATAACCCTCCCCCTGGCCTGAGGCAACTTCATCAAGTGTTTGTATGTGAAAATGTAGCCCCTGTAGGCCAAGTGAAAGTTGACACTGCATGATTATTCGTAACTCTTATTGAATAATCAAATGTGCAACTATCTCTCTTTGTTTAAGTTTCCCTTAGTCATTTGATCACAATGGGTTTTGCTGAGTTTATTTTCTCCTCTTTGATACAAATTGCTGCTATAAATCTTAAATCTAGGCATTACATGACACTAGCCATGTCGAGAGTTGTTCCAGTGAGGCGAGCCAAAGTGTTTATGTATACTCGAAGAAAAGTTGTTGGTTACTTTAGCTGCCAAGGCAAGTCAACTTGCCCACCTGAATTGTCTCGCCCCCAAGTCTGGTTCGCCATCCTCGTGTAAACGGTTGGTTGAATTTTGCAAAGAAATAAGTGAAAAGTTAGCTCTGCCAGGGTAACTCGGGGAAAGGGTTGTCTCTGGTACACAAGAGCCATTCTATTTTATTTCCATTTTCCCTCTTCCTCTTCCAACTGATTATGCAAAATATCCTGTCCAAAATCTTTATGGGTACTAGTACTGGTGTTTGAGAGTGTCATCTTTATCACTACTATGGAATGTACCTCACCATACAGCCACCCCCGTTAACACAGCCACCTTGTTATTATGGCCACTCTATTCTGGCTCAAACAAAAGCTCAGTCGGTCATTTTCTTATTTATTAATTATACAGTCAGATTTTTGTGGCCTGTTGGTGACCAGATTAACAGAATTCTGGCACATTCTAGGAGTAATTTGTATACAATTTACAGCAGCAACAGGCATCATTTTGTTAGTGAAGTCCCATGCATTTATGTAACTCTTGATTATTTTGAGATTTTATCTTTATTATGTCATCAAGGCAATAATATTTTGATTCCTGCTCCAGTGGGAGGGAGGGTGGGAACTCTCCTCTATGTGCTATTTATAGCTATGTGCAGTCCCAAAGGGTATGGTTATTCAGCCGTTTTTGTCATAAATACTCTAGGGTAAGGCTTTTGCCCTCTAGTCTTTAATTTGGTATGTTTTTTAGAATAAGCTACCTCAATTTTTATCATTATTGATAAGACCATCAACAAAAGTCCTTCAAAACTTATGTTTAGGGCAACTGTAGCAGTCGCAACAGTCATAAATGGGGTGGGGAAAATTGCAGATTATGGTCATAAATACGTTAAGGGTTTAACTTTTGTGAAGAGGTGTGAAGGTGTGGTCATGGAAAGACGCGTCTTCCTAGTCTCCGAAGTTAATTTCGTTTTATTGCTTCTTTTGGCCCTGAATATTGAAATTTCTACCTACAAGTCGGACCTAAAGGTGAATTCAATCGAAAGTAATCGGTGTTTCATCGAAACTCCTATCAAATGGAGTCGAAATTCGCCGACATCAACCACGAGGAAATGCAAATGGCTTAAGAGTCGCCCACTCTACTATCACAACTCTACCGCATCATTCAATGTTACTGCCTCAGCGATACTAATTTGTGGGGACGTTCATCCGCATCCTGGACCCGCGTTGGATACGTCTTCGAGCAACCTAAAACCAAAAAGCGGATTTACTGCCAAATGCCCAAAGTGCTCAAAGCCAGTTCAGCGAAACCATAAACATCTTCAGTGCGATAAGTGTTATGATTTAATTCATGTTCGCTGTGTAAACAGCAACGCCAGTTTCCGTAAAATCATCAAAGTTAACCAGCCTGGCATTTGGACATGTAGTACTTGTACATTATCTGAGCTTCCCTTCTTTAAAGTAAAAGATCTAGTCGCTCTGGACACGACAGATGATGCTGCGAGTGATTTGCATTGGAATTCCGACCGCCACTTCGATGCTCTCATTGCGAGACAAAAACAACTTTCTTTTATGCACATCAACACGCAGTGTATGACATCAACATTCGACGAGCTACTCCTCGTCATTCAAAGATATGGTTTTGACGTGGTCATGCTGAGCGAAACATGGCTCAAAGACAACCCACAACTACTTAGCCATGTAACTATTCCTGGCTATGCTAATGAGTTTAGGAACAGAGATAAAATCAAAGGTGGAGGCGTTGGTGCTTACATTAAAGAAAGTGTAAGGTACAAAAGGCGTAAGGATATTGAATCAAGATACCCTGAATTAGAACACTTGTGACTTGAAATTCAAGGACGCAATAAACATAGTCACTTATTAATGGGAACCATATACAGATCCACAAGAATACTAGATACCCAACAGTGGATGTCCCAAATGGAGAGCATGTTGGCGGATCTGTCAACTTCGTGGGACGGTTTATTGCTTGTTACTGGGGATTTAAATATTGACGTGCTGAAGCCAAATGCGCCGTTGACAAAACAGTATACAGATTTATTGAACACGTTTAACCTAACACAGCACGTGCAAAAGCCAACAAGAGTTACACCTCACAGTGAGACCTTGATTGATCACATAATCTCAAATGATCCTAAGCGTGTTACACATGTTGATGTTCTTCCATGCTCAAATGTGAGCGACCATGATGCACCTTACGCGTGCCTCAACATTCGTGCTGAGCGCTTTGTTCCAAGGTTTAAAATGATTCGAAAAGAGCGTGGGTTCAAGGAAGAAGAGTTCATTCGTGACTTTACATCCCTTCCATTTAGTGTCATTCAGGCAACAGATGATCCTGAAGAAAAGCTAGAGATGTTTACTACACTCATCTCTGACTGTATTGAGCGACACGCTCCACTGACACGCACAAAGGTCACACGGCCACCAGCTCCCTGGTTACATGATGAGGAAATTGTAGGTCTTCAAAATCAGAGAAATGTACTAAGACACAAGGCACACTCGTTAAAAACACCCGATGCCTGGCAAGCTTTTCGTGACGTCCGTAATCGTCTGAAAACAATGATCAAAGAGGCGAAACGATCGTTCATCAATACGGCATTATCATCAACGAAACCGAAAGAGGTCTGGCGTATCATACACCGTATTTTGAACCCATGTCCACAGCCTTTACGTCTGGATGTCAATGAGCTTAACAAGCATTTTGCAGAAGTTGCCCAACGCACCACCGGAAATGCAGGTGTTGACGCAAAAGAAGACCTACTGAACTTTGTTGATAGCTTGCAGCCATGCCTGATGGGGGAAAGATCATTCTCTTTGCGCCACGTTAAATATGAAGAGGTCCTCAAAGAAATCAAATTAATTCGTTCCGATACATCGACAGGACCTGACCAAATACCAGCTAAGTTCCTAAAGCCTGTAGCCGACCTGATTGCAGGACCTTTGACAGACGTGATAAATTCCTGTATTGCCACATCAACATTTCCCAACGCTTGGAAAGTTGCGAGGATAACCCCAATCCCTAAGACCAGTGGCTCTACCTTCAGTGTATCAGACATGAGACCGATATCAATACTTCCGGTCCTTTCAAAAGTTTTTGAAAGACTCGTACACCACCAAGTCATCGATTACATTGATTCTCACTGCCTGTTAAAAGAGAATATCTCAGGCTTCAGGAAAGGACACTCAACGACTACTGTTCTATTAGGGATCAGAGATGACATTATTCGCGCCATGAAGCGAGGAGAAGTTACCCTCATGGTACTAGCCGATTTCTCTAAGGCGTTTGATACCATCAAGTACAAGACTGTTCTTGAAAAGCTCAGCCTGTTGGGCTTTTCCAAGGAATATCTTAAATGGACGATCCAATATCTTACAGGAAGGAAACACTCTGTGCAAGTCGACGACAAAACGTCAGAGCTTTGTAGGGTGAGTTTCGGCGTACCTCAAGGTTCTATCATGGGGCCACTCATTTTCAATCTCTATGTGGCTGACCTTCAGTCATATGTACGCGGAGTTAAATGTCATCAATATGCTGATGATACCACATTGTACACACAGTGCAAACCAGCAGATCTTCAATCAACTCTAACTGAACTTTCTGCAAGTATAGGCAAATTGGAAGCGTGGTCACGTGAAGCAAACTTAGTCATTAATCCTTCCAAGACTAAGCTGATGTTATTATCTACTCCGCAGTTATCAAAGGTCCATCATTTAAACACTGAAAAGTTCGACATCACAATCAACAGCATCCCCTTGGAACGAGTGACCACCACTAAATTATTGGGGTCTGAACTGGGAAGGAAATGTCAGACAAGTAGCAGCGTCCTGCTATGCTACTCTAACAACCCTAAGGAAGTTAAAGAACATCCTGCCTTTCCATATCAAAAAGAATTTGGCACAGGCACTGGTTCTAAGCAAGCTATATTATAATGACATAGTATACCACTCACTCCCAGATTATTTAATGAAACGTCTCCAGAGAGTACAAAAGGCTACAGCTAGTTTTGTGCTTGGTAGATTTGTGTCATCTGAAGACATCCTTACGAAACTCAAATGGCTTCCCGTAAAGGAACAACGCGAATGGAACCTACTTAAGGCAACTCACAAAGCCCTTCACAACCCATATTGGCCAAGTTATCTGAAACTTAATGTATTTCAACACGAAAGATGCTTAAGATCTAGTAACAGCATTCAGTTAGAGAGATCTTTAATTAATAGTACTCTACAGGACCAGACTGCAAGTTTATTTAACACGTTGCCCAGCAACGTGAGGTGCTGCCAAGACTATATTAAATTTTGTAAAGACACCAAAAACATTATTTTTAAGAGAGCTTTAGAACACCTGGCATAATTTTAATTATTTATTTATTCATTTATTTATTTTAGCATATCTTAAAACACAAGTTTATCTCGTTTACATATAGATATAAATTCTTAGATATCTTTTAATCTTTTTACAACTGTAAATTTAGTTAGCATCGGGCAGGCGAAGAGCCACCCTGTGGATATACTGCCCGAAATGTTATTATTATTATTATTATTATTATTATTATTATTATTATTATTATTATTATTATTATTATTAAGAGGGCTGCACTGACCCCCACCCAATTTTTCTGGGATGTACCAAACACATTTTCTTAGCAGTTACTACAGTCTTGCTTTAGTAAATCAAAATAGTACTTGCTGCCAGGTACTTTATAAAAGTATAACCCCTCCAGAAGCCTTCACAAAGTACATGTAATATCAGGTGCTAACAATTTTTTTTTTGCGGCTGATTAAAATTTGGTATTAAATTGTACTGAACTAGTGCAGATTTAATATACATTATATTTTGTCACGTTTAGTTCACTTACATATTTTAAGACTACGCAGCAGCAACTAGTACCTCTTATATGACCATGCAGTATAAACAGTATATTCCAAACAAAAAAAAAGTACATGTATATGTATTACTATCCTGCCTGGAAGAGTGTGTAGAGAGAGCACACAGTGCAGTGCCCTACTGTATGTCTTTTGTTAGGTATAATAATCTTAAATTTAGAAGAATCATATTGATCTTTTAGAATTCACAAAAAAGTTGATTTCTTGACAACTCTCCTTTAGCTGTGTCACTTCATAATAAATTAGCAGTTTGGTATGTTGTAGCATAGAACTTTAATTAATTAAGTTATCGCACCGGTATCACAGAGGTCATGGGTTGGAATCCAGTTCACACCTAATTTTTTTTTCAGGCTATAATTTCACCTTTGCTTAGTTGTGTATAGTTGCAAGATCAATCATGTGTTTATGAGTTGATCAATGTATATATGCCCCACTGACTTATACTTTAACATTATTTTTATCTTAAAGTTTGTTTATTTGTTTTATTGTGTGGTTCTAGAAAATGTCCATACCCACCCCAAGGAGATTATTGGAAATTCCAGGGATGGAGAGGGTCTCAAAAGCCAAACTTTTTAAAGAAAAGTGTTAAAAAAAATTGGAATTTCCATAGGGATGGGATGGGGAGATCTCTGTTTAATAAATACATAAATAATATGTGCAGACCCATTATCTGATGTGAAGACTGTGCAACAAATCCTGGCCAATGAGTTGCCAAGGTGTAGCATCCTTGTTAAAGTACCAAATTAAAGAAGATCAGCATGTTAGATAGGAGAGGGGAATTTTTCAAAATATCATAAACTAAAAATATATATATTTTCCAAACTCAATCATGTTAGTAGTGTTAGTGTCTTTATTTATTTATTTATTTATTTATTTATTTATTTATTTATTTATTTATTTATTAATGAATACCTGTAAAGGGATAGTCATACATTCTTGCAAATATTCAGGAAGTCTCCCATATACCATTTAGATCATCCAGTCCCCCAGGAAAGTTATGAAATTTATTGTCCAAGTAAACTACTGAACCATGGGCTCCAGTGGGGACAGTGCTATTACGATGCAATTTGCAGATGTGCTACATAATATGAGCTCAACAGTTTTGTCACCACGGCAACAGAAAGCATTTCAGACCTTCCCTGATATTCTAGGCTTTTCTGGCCACCTCATGGCCTTGATTAATGTAAATTTTCAAGCTGAAAATCACTGCATTATTGAAATTGGGTTAGAGGGGACTGGAAAAGATTGAGTTGCCAATTGGGAACATATTGTTATAGCCATATTAGTGTGTTGCCTGTAGAACTATAAGGCTACCAAGTTTCAATGATCTCTGCTGTATATATGGTCTGCACTTGATGTAATATTGGGTTTGGTGTATGACATCATCAGTCCTCTCATTTGTATATATTTTACACATTTTAAACTTAAATATCTCCAGAACTAATGTAGATATTTGCAAAGGTAAACAGCATTTGTAATCTATAGTGGAATTCTATTTGATACTCCTAAAAATTCTGAATCAAGGTGTTAAAAAATTTGATGATAGTAGCATGCTAAATCATTGAGTTGAATTTATGCTGCTGACATTTACATGTACTGTAAGGTGTTGAAGAGAATTTTGGAGGGGAATTTGGTGTGTTTATTGAATTGCCAGAGGTTGGTTGGCTGGTTTTGTTATTGCTTTGTCATTATCTTCCATGTGTTTTTTTTAAAAGCAGAGTGGTTGGTGGCTAATGCAAAACTGGCAATATTCTTACTTACCTGTGTTTCAAAAGTCATGTTTTTAGGTTTTTGTGGTCAATCTATTAGTAGCTGCACTGTCTTAAATTACAATAGAAAAGATGTGATATTAATTATGTAAGTTATACTTTGGTATCGTTCATACCAAAATTATAGTAATTTTCTGGTTCAATGTTTGCCTCTGCATTAATTTCATTAAACTACTGTAGTTTATTTTTTAACCAAATTTAATTCTGTCAAAAGGGAGGTGGGAATCTGAGAGCAATAGTGAACTAGACCAACAAATATACGGAAATCTGCCACCATTGCTTTCATGGCTGAGTGGAGATCAATCTAAGTCAGACCAAAATTAGAAAAAAAATTACTGATTTATTGGAGGGTTGAAATGGGATCCTGGCTATGGGAGAGTAGGAATTGGGGCTGAGGGGGGTGGGTGGTGTGCTTGTGAATTTAAGAACCTCTCTGAAAGTGAAAACAAACTGTAGGTTTGAGAAGTTTAAAGCGGAGGTGAAAATTATACTTTAATACATCTTGTTTATTAAGGTGGTAATGAGCAAATACCCACTTAGGGTGAGTCATTGAAACAATGACATAATTTATGTTTGTCTTTTCTTAGGTGGTTACCTCCTGGCATATACACCCCACACAGGCATACCGTGAATGCTATGATTTAGATGATGCAACCTGCTTTTCCATGTTTAACATACACGTAAGAGTATCAGTGGACCAGTGTACAAGTGTGATTTCTCTACTGATAATGAGAACTATAATAAAGATACAAAGCCACTCTGGTGTGATGTATTTAATTATTCCTTAACAGTAAAGCGAACCAGTTAAACCAAAGGTTGCACTCTGTAAGATCAAGTGTACAAAAATTAAATAGAAAATTTCACTACATCAATTTTATTAATTAAGTAAACTTCTCTGCAAAATATATTTGGTATGTTGTTGAACTGGTAAGAATATAATTTGGAAATTTTTTATGGGAAATGTTTCCATTTAAAAATGTAGCTCAGATGCCACAACTATAGTTCTCCTTTCTGTGGTGTTTTCTTTTCTGGTAAATTGTGAAAACAAATTATGTTGACCTACATGTAAGTTAAAAAAATATACAAGTAGTAGCTCTTCTGAAAAAAAAAAAAGTTAATTTGTTGTTGTTTCTTCCACTTCATTTTTTCGTTGAACATTTTTATTTTCCTAATAAGTAGTTTAGCTAGCCATAAAAATGTTTTGTTGTCTCTGAGACCATTTTCAAGATAAAAAAGTGATTTGTATAGAAAATTTGAATTTTTTTTTTTGGGGGGGGGATGGGGACCTTTTCAGAATTTCCCTACAAAGATCACAAGATACAAGGGAAGGGGCAAAAATAGAATTTTAAGTGTTAAAACATGTTTTCATTATCAGTTTGGGCCTCTCTGTGAAGCTGCATAGTATACTTGGGGATCATGTTATACCCATTTTAATTCAAAATACAAATGGAAACTTGCATTGAAAATCACTTAATCTCTTGGCACTGTTTTGTTTTTTAATAATTGCCTTTTTTCACAAAACAATAATTTGAACATCTTTGTTTCACAAGCTGGGAGGAGGGGGGGAGGGGGGGAGGGGTATTCTACAAAATTTTAAATGGAAAGGCCTTATCTCAAGGTCCATTACCCCTTACCCTTTTGTATACATTTGTACCATTTTGATAGAAATTTTGACACCTCTTTTGTCGACCTTACATTGCAAAAGGGTAAATGTACCCCTTTAACAAACCTATTTAAGAATACTGTATCCCTTTTCTATTCCTTGGAAAGAAGTTAATAAATAATATTATAGAATCTCTTCATTTTAGAACCAGAAGAATGGAATCCCTAAATGACAGCTTTTCCTACCCTTTCATACACCTCAACTTGTGAAATCCCTATCATTAATTTTATACCTGAAGCCTGAAAAAGGTACTCATCGTGAGCTGAGCCTCCCCATATAGGTCATTACAGAGAGCCTTCCCACATACACAAGTTAGGAACTCTTGGCAAGTACTGTAAGTAGAAGCTGGCTTTAAGACTGGTCTGAGCCAGCTTCTTCAGTTTTTTAGCACAAACTTGTTGTGCTCCGTCAATTTCTAGTACAAAACCTTTTCTTTGCTGATCTGGTCCAAGTTCACAGACACTAGCATCACTCTCACGACACTGACTCTATCAATGTCACTCACAGTCTGATTCTTCAGTTTCACTGCACCATGCTTCATCATCACTCATCACTGTTAGACTTGAGTTCATTAGCTTGTAAAATTCACCAGCCTGGCAGTGTCACTGTTGCTATTGCCTGTTCCCAGACTTCCTTTTATGGCTAGGTGTAGGGGCATGAAATTTCACTACTGTTTACGAACAATTTGTTTAGATGGCATATTGAAAGAGTGATGAATCACTGAAAATTGTCAGTATTGCTAGTGTTCTCTCATTTCCTTAGGGATTGAAATATCTTGATGTAAGATTACAAAGAGAAAGCACACTGAAATATAATGCACAATTTTTTAGTAACCTTTGAAAATGGGTTGCCAATATGACAGGGATTAATAGGTGAGGAACTCGGGCTGCAAACAGGGAAAATGAGAGGGTTTGAAGAAATTAAAGGTGCATGCTTGACCTCGGTGGAGGGGGGGGGGTTAATTGGAACTTAGCACTGCTGACGTCTAACACTGTTGAAACGGAAAAATAAATTTGATTATAAATGAGAAAAAACTACCACATGTCCAAATTACTTAATCGCCGTTAAAACTAATCCTCTTACTTTTTCTTAAGGGGTTCAAGGCCTGCCTGTAACGAAGCGTTTATCAATTAAGGGATTGCCGTTAGGGAAAACATCTTGTTTAAGGTTCTTAACCAATCGTAACATATTTTATGGCATCAGTTTGAGTCATGAGCAAACACATGAGTTTGTGTTAGTGTCGATCGGCAAGAAAGTTCTGCAAAGCGCGTTATGTGTGTGGGTCTATTCTTGCAGTGATACGATTAACAGCACTCAAGTACTCTCGAGTGTTTGGCAACAATAAATTTAAAAAATGCGCTTCTGCTAATAAGGTTCCCCCATGTCTAGAAACCTGTCATTGTGCATTTTTCTTAGTGTGATGCCTACCTAAGAGAATAGGATATTTGAATTGAGTGCAACTTACCTAGAATTCACTATTTCCACACAAACGATGACTCCTGTGGAATTCCGCGAGGAAGAAATGGCGACATTTCGTAAAAAACACGCCTTCAAAACAGGGTGTTTTTGAATAAATCATTACCCTGTCCTTCAAACAAACTGATATGACGAGGAAGAAGACAAAATTTTGTTTATCGTGGCCAAATAAAACGTTAAAAATATCCGGCCGATTACAAAATATTGCCATTTTACTTACTGAGAGAACGATTATGCCATGTTCAAATTTGATTTTGCCGCTCAGCGCTCTTTTTTACCGGATGTGACGTCATTTTTTGGATGATTCAGATACACAAAAAGTGCCAGGCGTCGCAGAGTGTTCTCCCCTGCCCCTGGCACGCGCTGATAGGGTAACTTCCAATAGATATCGGGCGCACTTCCGGTTTCTTTAAATGCTAAAGGAAACGCGGTTTTTCGACGGATTTCGATCAAAGCCAACTTTGAAAAGATAGCTATGCATTCCTTTTTCAAAATCATACTTTTTTCAGAAAATTACGAATTTTTTAATATTTTGAAATTTTGTCAAAATCTGACCTTTTAGAAATGAAACAAAATCTATGCATAGCGTAATGAGGATTTAAATTAAAATATTAAATCAATGAAAAAACTCCCGATAAAGTAATTTGCCTGGGAGCCTTTGCGTTTTTTCAGTATTAGGCACATGACCATGGGCGCGGCCTGATGACGTCATCAATAGTGTTACTGATCATGAAAAAGTTAAAACACATGAAATAACTCTGAACTAACTAAAAATGATGAAGTTATATGAGAATAAATTTTCCTTAGCAACGGCTCGAAAAGATCGGTTAATGCGCCCTTAAGCAGCCCAGTTTATTTTCCTCAGAGACAATCTCAGATAGTGCAGAGTGTGATTTACGGCTCTGATGCAGTAGTCACACAGGTCCTCACCCCTGCTGTTCTCTCCCTTGGTAGTCGACTAGGCCTTTTCCTCTTTGCAGAATATGAGCGGGCAAAAACTTGATAAGACATAATCTTAGCCGTGTGTATGTTTCATGTTTGTGTTTTGCCCAAAAATAACTTACAATTACCGTTTGTCAAGACGGTTTTAAATTTATTGTGGTATTTTGTCTTGACTTTCGTTCATTTTGTAGCATTACTTTTCACGCCAACGTTTGTAATTTGATACTGTTGTTTTCCTCGCCAATGTATGCAACAAGATACCTTTGTTTCCACGAAAATATAAGAAAGATGTGTATTTTTTTTTAACTTATTGCTGGAGATAAATGGAATATAAAAGTTAAATATCTGCTGAAAAGTCGAAGAGGAACGATTTTCTTTTATTCAAAACGTAAATTTTCATTTCACGGATAAACAATTAATCTAATTATCAAATAGTCACGTCGAATCGCGGAATAGTGCGTTCTAATACTGTTGCCAGGGGTTTCAGTAAGTGTCACGGAGTCTGCGGCAGTAACAACGACGTTTCTTTTGTCACAAATTTACTAGTTTTACATGTAACTAACGCGGGAAACTTTCAGCTGAATATGATCTTTGGGCTCTCTTTCATAGCAGAGGAAACAAACAAGCTGCTAAGGAGAAGCAATATGTTCCGATTCTCTATTTCAAACCTGGCAAACACACAATAGTTATAAAACAGCAGACGACATTTCTTGAATCGAGCTAGGGAAGATTCCAGAAGAAACGCAGTCACAGAAACGTTCTTTGCACTAAAAAAGGAGAACTGACGTTCCCTGAAATATAACTGCTATCCCCAGCCAAAACGAGAGTGTGGTATCACTCATTACAAAAAGACAAAAAAAAAACCGTGCATCTGATTTATCACACTAGCAATGCTAGAACGCATGCGTCTTATATGTTATGAAATGTATCTTTCAGCCAACATATAGTCGACTTTGACACTAACTAATCTGCGCATGCGTTTGGAGCAAATTGCTTCTGTTCTTGAGAGAATGGCACCACAGGGATAGCATGAGATTTGCAAACCCATATATATATTTTTGTCATAATCGCTCATAGTTTTGCGTAATACACTCGGGTACCTACCGCACCCATTCCCCTTCCCGCAAAGCTAATCGATTAATTGAAATTAATTTATTAAACAATCATTAATATTTACACCATAGCGCCATAGCGTCTTATGGGCGTAGCGGCAGGCAGCCCTCATAACCATCCCAATAGTGCACTTTGTACTAAAAAGCAAAAACAACGCTACGCATACACAAGTACGCAGTGCGGACCTATTTTTGAGATTCGGAGGGAGTCTTAGGTCTTAGGATGAGGAGAGGGTCTTAGGTTAGTCTGCTGGCAGCCGGTTTTTTCTCTTAGGGTCACTTAGACGAGTGTTTAGTCATCGCGAACGCAAAAGGGCAGTATGGCGGTGGCCAAGTGCAGAAGAAGCCGAGTCCCATTCCCCTTTACGCTAAAGCGTCATACCTCATGACCCCTGCTGAAGTCCTGCACACCCTTTACTTTAAAACGAAGATTCAGTAATACCTACTGGAGAAAAAGTGACCCGACGAGAAATGAATAGCCTACTTATTGCCGTACCCACACCCAGAGAAAAGCTGGTTGCCGGGTACAGATAAATAAATCACGCAAAGCCACGCGAAGCGCGCGTGAGATCCGCGCGAGATGGAAACAGGGAAGTGGAACAAAGGTGCAGAAATATGGCGGGCAGCGAAGTTCAAGATCTCGCTTCACTGGAAGCCAGGGTAGTCAACGAAGGAGCAGTGGTAGAGCTGATAAGAGGAAGATACAACCAAGACAAAATTTATGTGAGTAAAGTTCTTGCTGCAAGAGCTCGTTGTTTTTTTAATCTAACAGCTGTTAGCTGCTTTCTGACTTCTCGAATCGTGCAAACGTAATGTCATTTTGCTAACTTCTACTTTGTAACATGGTGTAATCTGTACAACTGCAGACAGCCATCGGCGATATTTTACTCTCCGTGAACCCATTCAAAAGTCTACCAATATATGGCACTCAGGTGAGCGTACGATCTCGACTAATATAAGTTTATCTTAAGCTTACATCAATAACTTTATATTGATCGTTTAAACAATTTGTTGTTGATAAATAAGCTACATTTACATTAAATATTGATGCCTGTTGATGCACATGCAGTGCTGTTAAGTTGTCATTGCTTTCATAATGCCATATCTGCGGAGACGCAATAAAAGCGAGAATGCTTAGTTTTGCGACTGAAGCGAGCAAATGCGATAAAACGTCAACAGATTGAGCAGTGAAATTATCTGTGTAAGGGCTAAGTCCGCCAGATCGCGCAAGATTCAAATTTTGTGCATCATTGTTTTGCAGCTCAATCGATTCGGTATTAATTTAATAGTGCAGTTAAGAGTTCTAAACAAATCTGTTTTGATCTTGTACGAATGTAAAGATCTTTTTTTTTTGTCAAAACCCTCAAGCTTATTTCAAATCAGAGCCGAGTAAAGATTGAAGTTAAGGTGGCTCAAAACAGTTTTTTTTTGAGACTTTGGAACTAAGTGCGATTTTTCAGGCGTGGAACTGTACTGTTTTGAATGGCTGTGCTATTTTTTAAGGTAACTCAAATGTACCTTTCATTTTGTTTAAGTCATAAATTAAGGTTGCACTGTTCTGTTGCATAGCAACAAACTTGACTCACTTTTTACAATCATTTGCATCTATCCAAACTAAGCTGATGACCCCATATTTTTTTGATTAAAATCTTTTTGTTACACTCAGAAGAAGAAACAGGAAAATTCGAAAAAAATTCGGTGGCGTAGATTTTGCTAAAAAAAAAAATGGAAATTTCAAGATTGCAAAAATTCCACTCCACAGTATTTTGTTACAATTTTGCAAAATCATTCTGCTTTTGCTGTTGAATAATTTTTTTGCATTAAAAAAGTAGGGTCACCAGATTAGTTTTTGAGATATTAGCTTCGTGGATAAGGAATTTTTAGCACGCATTCTATGCCCAAATTAAAATCTCGATTTTGCAAGATCATACTTTGCGCACGTGTGAAGGCAGCCTGCTGCTCAGTTAAGCCCGCAATTCCATGCGAGTAAACGTGAATACCCAGAAACAGTGTTTTCTATTTTGCTGTTGTCATTAGTAGCATAAGCAGTAGAAGAAGAGTACCATAAATACCTGACGGTGAGACTCGCCTAGTAAAAAGAATGCAGAAAACTTGAAGAGTAGTATTTTCCCTGTTGTTTTTTAGATTGATAGCCGGTTGGATTGATTGCAACATCAACATCACAAGTTTTGTTTATGTTTCAGCACAGCGGTTTCAAAGAATGTTTTTTCATTCGAAATTCCCTGGATGTTTTTGAAGGTAAAAATAAGCGTTGTCACAAACAGCTTACTAAACTTGGCAGAAACAAAGTTTTACAAAGTGGGCCTCGCACTGCCATATTTGTTGTGAGTTTTGCAAACTTTAAATCTTGCACGCTATCTCGCCACCCCTCAGGTGATCGCGTAATGCCTCACACTGAAGTGTGTGTTAGAGCCCAGGCTTCTCATGGAAATATTACTGTTTTGAGCCACCTTAACTTTATCGTGATATTCTGATGGCATGATGCAGTAGAGCTCTGGTGCCGCCAAGCGGCAAGCATACTCATAAAAACCCGTGTATAGCGGTGCTTGTCCACCGCTAGCTGGACCGCACAAAATCCATGGATGAACACAACGTATTTCGCACCAAACTTCTTTAGGAACGCCTTCTTTATTGTTGTATCGTATTGTGAAACTAAAAACAATTGATTTACGAAATTAGGGACAAGCAAATAGCTTAAGAAATATTCCGGGTAAATCAGACTTACATTGCCGGATCTGGCGAGAGTTGACATCAATAGAACCTTTCCTTCCTTTGATATGACTAACAGGCAATGAGATGTAATTTCTTTCCTTTGGAGCACGAGTACTTGCGAAAACTGATCAAAGGTCCTTTTTTCCTAAATTGTATTGAATTACACAATAGATGTCTTGCGCAACATGCATTCTGTGTGGAAACGTGAGACAACTTAAGAGCGCATGACGAACCACCTAGTGTGACTTTAAAGATTGAACCAAATCAAACAAGGGATAGAAACTTGTGCTATAGGGGCACTTACACTGTGAATTGCTTTTTTTCATGGTAAAATGGAAAAGAACGTGAAGAAGCAGCTGCAACTTTGTTAACAACTGCACAGTGCTGTAGGCTACTCATCATCTAGAACAGAATAGATAGTGAGTAGCGTAGCCAATCAGAGAATGGTATTCATGATAGAATCAATGCTAGCAGTTTTATAGCAATAGACTAGGGCAATGGTTTTTATTTGGGGTTGGGGGGGGGGGGGCTTTTATTCGGGGAGGCACATATTAAGAAGAATAAAAAACATGTTTCGAAATAACGAGATAAAATGTATCTGAGAAACAAATTGATTGTTACTCTATTAGCCTATAACTTTGATTAAAAGTTTTGATGTTTGTATAGAAATGCAAAATGAATGCACTTATAAATTAGATGGGCTTTTATCCAGGAGGACACATATCTGGGAGGTTTGTATCCGAAATAATATCTTTATTAGCAAATAGGGGGCTTATGTCAGGAGGGTGGAGGGGGGGAGGGGCTTGTAACTGGGGGCTTTAACATGGGATTTTATGAAAAAACCATGACAACAATGGCAACAAATGTGAAGCCATATTATTTTAATTAACACATCACCAGAAAGTAATATTTTGTAGAAAACCGTTATTAATACTATATCCAACCATATTCAGAATACAATTAAATGTTCACTCTTGGAACCTTTGTCCTGACGACTCTCCCTACACACATTGTATTAGGGCATTGGGTGCTGGGAGGAATCCCATAGAAAAAGGATGGGGGTGCTACAAGTCAACAATTTTGGAAAGAACCCCTAAGAGGTTCCAAGATTTGGTGTTAACATTGCGGGTGTGACTTGAAATGTTTTTCACTCTTAATTAAGAGTACACCAGTTCTAATAGAACACATTATCTCAGGGCTATCATATTGTATTCAGCGCAATACCCTAAAAGGTATCCGAAATGCTTCTGCTGTGGATGTTTTGTGGAGGACCACCCTAAGATATACTAAAACCACTTTTTTAACTCCTAAAAGGTATGATGAGCACTCTTGTCCTTTCTATAATAATGGGATTCCCCCCAGGGTTGGGTGAGCTCTCTGCAGTTTCTAAAAAGGTTGAGATACATCCTGTGTTAATTATTATTGTCTACTTCTGAAAAATGTATATTTAAATAAAGTAAATTACAAGTAAAACACATCACCCCTAGCTGGTTTTCATATGGATCAACTGTCCTGATTGAATTGGAATTTGAAGATGTTGGTTTTTTTTTTTGGAGGGAGGGAGGAAAACCAGAGAACCTGGAGAAAAACCCTCGCAGAGAGACGAGAACCAACAACAAATTAGACTCAACCCACATATGGCCGGACTCGAACCCAGGCCACAATGGTGGGAGCTGGCAAGTGCCAGTGCTCTCACCACTGTGCCAATGATCCCTGCTCCTCATATTGAACCAATACAATAGAATTAAAGAAAAGCAGTGGTACACATCACGTAAATGATGGCTCTTCCTCCAATTGCTTTCACAGTTCTGTGGATGAGGAATGTGCTATTGTATATATAATTTAATCCCATTTTGGGTTACATCTCAGCATTATCGGTATAACCCAGTAATTTATCTATACACACTCATTATGCAAAGACACTATCACAGTTATATGTACAACTTAAGGGCCCATTAACAGATTTGCACACGCACTTGCATTTGCATGTGTTGCTAAGGAGGGTACATGTAAAATTTCACTTCTGGGCTTCTTGTGTCAGCCTGCAGAGTGCAGAAAATTTAATCAATTCAAAAGCTTGCAAATTAAATTTGGTAACATTTTAAATGTTTTTTTTTTGGGGGGGGAGAGGGGGTTCACAGAACACAAAGTTCAAGCAAAAACAAACTAAGAGAAAAACAGATAAACAATTTCCCATTCTTGATGCATCTACTATGTATAAAAATAATTATTTGCTTTGAGCCTTGAATTGATTACAAGTTCTACAGTAGTCTGTGTAATACGTGATTTATAGTAACTGCAGTGTTGCTTTTACAATACTCAATTGAAAACCTGCTCTTAAAGCATGCAGTAATGTTTCCCATCTTTTTAGGAAATACAAGCTTATCAGACTTCACAAGCAGAGAGGCAGTTACCACCCCATGTGTATTCTAAATGCAAGACTATTCTTAAATCCATGTGCCACTCTTCAAAAAGTCAATCTTGTGTGTTGACTGGTGATAGTGCCTCAGGAAAAACAGAATCCCTCAAGCATTTCCTGGGCTACATTGTCAACGTGGTTGTACCGATACAGGCCAGCCTGAAATTAAAGTTTTTACAGGTACTGCAGTGTTACTTGATCTGTCTGTTATCCTACTGAGTTAAAATCCAAACCTTTTTTGTGTGTGTGAAAATCTTGATGAGTCCTCTGAAGTGTTAAAAGTATCTCAGCCAAATCTCAGCTTGCTAGCCAAATGAAATGTAATAAGTATCTTAGCAAGTGAAGACATTTCTCATTTTTCACTGTGATCTTGGCAAACTTGCTGGGACCTGACCTAGAGCTTACTGGCAATCAAACCCAGAGTTGCCCATCTGCATTGGGCTAAATTAAATGGCCCATACAGTTGGAGCTAATAGCCTGTTTTCTGTATAGCACTAAGAAAATAAACACAAGGATAGCCTACAGATGGCTTTAAGGGTAAAGGTTAAGTCTGCCAAGTGTGGTCCGGATGCATGCATACGATCAAGCCAAGAGACCCATCAGGCTGGTGCTTATCCATGGCTTCAGAAGCATTCCTGGATGGGATGCTTAAGTCCATCACAGCATTAATTCCCCCAGCATTAAATTTTCTGGTACTTGTTTAATATTTACCTGGGTGAGGAGAGAGACAGTGTGAGAGGAAAATGTCTTGCTCAAGAACACAGCACAATTACCCTGGCCAGGGCTTGCACCAGACTGCCTGCTCCACAATCAATTTGAGTAAATAACAGTATATTTACCAGCTAGGTGATGTTTCTGTTAAATTTTGTTTGAGTCTTTTGTATTTGATTACTGCTAGGTTCAGTTCATTGTTGAAGCTTTTGGCAATGCTGTTACAGTGCAAAACAAGAACTCAAGCAGATTTGCAATGTACTATGAAGCTTACTTTTCACCTGAATTCAAATTGTCTGGAGGTAAGTTACTTTAAGATAACAAATTATTAGATTGGGATTGTGACTAACAATTAATTATTAAGAAATAATTTTGCAATATTATTCAAAAAAAGGGCTTTAATTTAATTCAGAGCTTGGCTTATTCTAATGAAGATTTAAAGGGAGGGTTTCATGGTCAGTGGTGCATGCCTCTAAATCTAAATACTTTTGTTTGCTTCTTATGAATGTTTTTACTTTAAGAACCCCTCTCAGATGTAGTTTGGTAATCACATGCTATAGATAGTCGTGGTAGAATGACAGATGACCAAAATTCTCAGAAGATTTCAGTGGATTTTACCAATGCTGTCAACTGTGGAATTTAGTTTTGACCTGTACAATTTATTCTACAGCTGATGATTTATGGCTATTTGCATGTGAAATTAGGTAACTTGTGTATGATTATGGTTCACAAACAATGAAAAACTGGGCCTGTTCCGGAAAGCTTGCACAGGTGAATAAATGATGCAAACTGTGAAACCGTCCCTGTATTGGTGTTACTGATTTGGGTTTTGAAATTTCGTAGCAATTTGTAATATTTATTTTTAATACTGTTTCTGTTTTATTTATTGTACATATCTCAGTGGTTAGATCACCTGACCATTACAAGTAAATTCTGGTATTCAAGACCATGTTGGAAACTTTTATCAACCCAGATTTTAATTTATGAGTACAGCACAAGAAGCTCGTACTGTATAAACCAAAGAATAATTTAGTACTTCATGCAGATATTTAGGTAGTCATACTTTGTTACACGTACTGGTATATTTTTTAAATCACTGTATTGGTTGTATCATAGGAAAGATTCATCACTACATGTTGGAGAAATCACGAGTAGTTCATCAAGAGAAGGTAAAGTGAGGTCATTTTAACTGTATACTTACAGGGAGAAATTAAAAGCACTGAGGTAATAATTTGTAATTATAAAAAATAGTTAAAATTCTTGACTATCTGATACTCACAACAGGCGATTTGCATGATGGTGTCATTTGACTACAACTACCAGAATCCTTCACTTTTTCTGTTTCTTATGCTAATTAGGGCAATTGTTATTTAAACCCCACTGGGAATTCAAAATTTAAATAACAAAGAAAAAACAAAAGGAATTCTCTTGCCTGTGACTGATGGACAAAGTTGTCAGGCACAACATCATCTTTTCAAGAAAATTTTTTTGGCCTAAAAATGATAAATAATAACTCACTGATTTTAAAACGTCACTGACTGTCTACAGGTACGCTACAGGCTGACTACTGTGTTTATACTTTCTTTGTAATTTCATTGTTCAGGGAGGCAAGAATTTTCATATTTTCCACTATCTTCTCTATGGGATGCATGCAGATCAATTACAGGAATACAGCCTTACTTCCGATTACCTTCATCGGTCAGTAAATCATAATTTATTAGTCTGCAATGATAAATCACTCGAACCTGTATATAACAGCCCTGTATTAAGTGGCCACCGTCTATTAAGCAACCACTTCCTTAAGTCCTGAGAGTGGCCATTATATGCAGGTTCGACTGTATATTGTTACCCAGTCAGTCAGATATGAGTCCCATGGCCTTGTTTTAATTGTCCTGTAATATGTGAAAATATTGAAGGTCCACAGCCAGGATAAAACATGGTAAAAATTTAAAAATGATCTCTGGCTGAAACGATTACAAAAAATTACAAGCTCTGACTGCCTGAACTATAGTCTTCAATGGATTACGACTCCAGTCGAAGACTGTAGTTAAGGAGGTTGAAAGCTTGTAATTTTTTTTAATCGTTTCAGCCAGGGATTGTTTTTAAATTTTTACCATGTCCTGTGATAGCTTCTAATGCCCAGTAAATCTAATTTAAATGCCACCCTGTTGATTATTATAAACAGCCTGTTTGTATGGGTCTGCTCTCAAAAATTTTAATAGTCTTTATTAAATCCTTTATCAACAGTTAGTTTTGTTTTCCAAAGAATCCAGGGTTCGTACGGGTCCTGGAAACCTGGAAAGTCCTGGAATTTTATTGTGGCATTTTCCAGGACAGGAAAGTCCTGGAAAAAGGCTACTGGTCCTGGAAAGTTCTGGAAATCTGTTAAACTCGCGTAAAAAATATGAAATGTATGGCAGACAGTAAGGAGAATTAACATTGAGATCTTGGAAGTGAAAGGGTTAATGTGAATTTTAGAGTCCTGAAAAAGTCTTGGAAAAGTCCTGAAAATTTTTTTGCTGGAAAGGATACAAACCCTGAGAATCTAAATGTTTCCCAGGGCAAAGTTGAGAGAAAAATTGAGATTCAAGGGAAAACATATTATTTAACTGTTTCCTAAGGCCGGGACCAGTAAATTTAAATGTTTTGCTATATAGCTGAAGTTTAGTGGAAAGTAATAAGGCAAGAAGAATTACCCCCAAATCAAGGTTACCTCTGGTTAGTGGGAGAATGGGCAACAACTGCTCATTGTTGCCCACCAGGCGACATGCCATTATCGTGTGACCTTAAATCGACCAATAAGAGTGTGTGTTTGCTATAGGAGATTCAGTTAAACTCTGGCTATATTACAGCTGCAATAATCATTGCTCTCCATATATCATTTGAAGATTTTAACGAAGGTGTGTCAATATATGGTAATTAACTGACATTTATTGGAAACATTTGACTAAAGTTAAACCTTCCTTAACAACTGAAGGTACATGGCCTACGACCCATCTGTTTCTTCAGAGGATGATGCCAGCAAGGCAACTCTAAGTGAGAAGTATTCAAAGATGTTAAGTTATATGGAGGCTGTTGGCTTTACTAATGAGGTAGGATAAAGATTGGTGTTGCTGATCAAACAGTTATACATTGTGAAGTAGATGATGAAGAGGTTTGTCATCAATTACAACAGCTCACTAGTGTTGGTCCCAAACTTTGATGTGAGTGGTGTGAAAGGTGTACTCCCATATATAAACTATGTTTGTACCCGAGGAGAGGGACCCCCACGTGAAAAGGTCAAGGATGCAAGCTTACAAGTCGTCTCATGTAGGGATGTAAATTAAAGACTTATGGTCTCGTTGTACTTATGGTGTTCAGGACAAAATACCACACTCAAGTATCTGTTAGGGTTGCTCTCAAAGTTATAATAAAAAACACTGCAATGTCTGTTTTTAAGTGGTATCTTTTAGGGGTCAAGTAAAGCTTTAGCCACACCCAGATTGTTCTCCTTTAGGGGTTTAATTCAAATTATCTGATGAGTATGTTCAACCTGTAACATGAAAGTCTTCCCCTCCCAGCGGTTCGCACACTACCCTAACGGATTTGATTGTTGAGCAGTGTTTTGGGTTATGGAGTTTCACATTATACATGTATGTTTGTCGTGCCTTTCTTTGCAGGAAATCACTAATATTTTAAAGTGTTTGGCATCGGTTCTTCACATTGGAAATATTTCATTTGGTGCAATGAGTCAGCAATCAAACTCAGCATTTGTCAAAGACCCGCAGCCTGTCCATTGTGGTAAGGTTAAGTTAAGTGGCCACCGCCACTATGAGTGGCGGTGGCCTCATGGTTAGTGTGCTTGTCTCCTGATCGAGTGGTCCGGGTTTGAGCCCTTATTAAGGCGGGGACATTGTGTTGTGTTCTTGGACAAGACACTTTACTCTCACAGTGCCTCTCTCCACCTAAGTGTATAAATGGGTACCAGAGCACTTAAAAAAAAAGATTGGTAGAAAGAGCCAATTTCACAGGAATTTTTGGAGCAAATTTCGCTGGAAAGTGATTGGTTTTGCGCTGATCGGATGGCCAAAATGCGGGGAAAAAAGAACAAGATCCATTTTCTTTTTCAATTTCCATATCATAACTTCATGATCATGTAGATCCCATCAAGTGAATAAAAAAATATCTATCATATGCATTTTAATTTAATTGACATCAAGGCACTGGCATGATTACTGATATTGCTCTAAATTTTCAGCTAGTTCTCTTCTTGGTGTGTCTGTGGATGAAATGGGAGAGGCCCTTGTCAAAGGAACAGCTTATCAAAAAGGTCAATTTATTTTTTTTAACCATTAGCTCTATGCTAAGTAGTCTATATAATATATTTTAATGTAATTACATGTTATTAGTTGTCTTAGCTATTAATTGTGTGCCTCTCTTAATTAATATTTTATACTCATATATAAATTTAACTATTTAGACTTCCTCAATAACGTCGTAATTATAGCATTTTTTTTCCTCCTCTTCTTTTCCTTTCTTTTTATGTGTGCACACACTTGTGGTTTGCTAGCTTGGTTATTCCAGGCAGCCAATACTCTAATTTTATCATCTATGTTTTGTGCAATTAGTAGATGTGTGAGAGAGTACAAATAAAGATTGTTGACTCGTTGTTGTTGCTGCCGTCAATTATTTGAGGGGGCAAAACGACTTTCTTCGATATATACACTGATAAAGGTTTTATATTCAGATGATTATAAATAGGTCATAGAAATCAAAGACAAGTTTTATTCTTTTTGGGAAATTGCTACTGATACATGCAAGAATCTTGGCTACATGAATTTCGTTAAATGTACGGTTAGCTGCTATGGCAAATTTGCCTTAGCTTGTGTTTCTTTGCTTGTTAAGTTATATATACATGAAATCAACATTTTTATTGTTAATGTTTTATTCAAAGGGGTGAAAGTTGCCATTCAAAAGTCTGTTAATCTGGCAGCCGAAGGGAGAGACAACCTGGCCAAAGCCCTGTACTCTCGGTTGTTTAGTTGGCTTGTGATTAAGGTCAACAGTTGTTTGAAGGAAAGAGGTGAAGAACACAGGTAACTAATTATAAGAGAATTATGAAGGAAAAGAATGAAGAACACAGGTAAATAAGTTAATTATTGATCACCCAGACAATAAGGTAGTGCAGAATATTCTTAACTACATCATGGGAAGTCAAGTCAGTTTTTGTGAACAAGTCATGAAAGGCCGCAAACTGGACACCCAGCGATCAGAGCCATAAACTAGGCACATAATGCGTGCACTTCGCTTAATTTTGAGTCCTGATCTGCATATATCTTGTTTCTTTGATGCTTGGTAAATACATTTTGTAAATTGTTCAGTTCCAGAAAATATCCATACTCCCCCCATAGAAGGGATTGGAATTTCCTGGGGGGTGGGGGTTCTGTAAAACCAAAAAAATTAAAGAAATGTATGAAGCTCAATCGGAATTTCCAGAGGGGGTTGGGGGGGGGGGGACTTAGAAATATTCCCTTCCATGGGGGAGGTATGGATATTTTCTGGAACTACACATTATAGTTTTGGTCAGATGTTTTAATTTGTTGCTCTGTCTTTTCAGACACTCTGTTGGCCCATCGCTGGGATTGCTGGACGTCTTTGGATTTGAGAAATTTGAAATTAATGGCCTTGAACAACTGTGCATCAACACTGCAAATGAACAGCTCGCATATTTCTACAACCAACGTGTGTTTGTTTGGGAACAGGTAAGGAACGATCCTGTGTTGTGAACTGACACGCTTTAATGACTTCTTTTGCCATGTTTTGCACAGTTTTCAAAAGTTATGAAAAGCACTTAACAGACTTTTTTTGCTCAAAAGAAGTTCTCAAAAGACATTTTTAATTCCGTAATCGTGCTCTTAATTTCAACTCGACCTTGCACTTCATGCTCCTCCAATTTTGAAATTACTCACGCGATTACTCCTTGAATTATACTCCAGTCAATGGGAATTGCCAGATCTTTTCTGGAAATTGACTTTCTACATGAATAAGACATTTAAAAGATGGGGTAAGTCTCGAGATCCAGTTACCTTATGCTAATGAGGCTAAATTTTGACCCAATATAGTCTAAGCTCTCGTAAGCGACCACCTCTCGTAAGCAGCCACTAAGGCTTGACATTTTGGGTGGTCGCTTTTGGGAGGTATGACTGTAATAAATCTTAAATAAGGAATACATTACATAGCAGTTTTAAAAGGGTCCTCAATTAAGATAAATCACTATGAACTTTCATGCTATTATATGTACTTAACAACAATTTTCAGGCGGAATTTGAATCTGAAGGACTGCGAAGTCAGAAGATATCCTATTATGATAACAAGAAAACTGTTGACCTTCTGTTGAATGTGAGTTGTCAGCTGATGGATTTATTAATTCTGTTAAAATCATTTCAAAAAAGCCCAAGGCTGTGTTTTATTACATGTAGCAATTACATTATGAACTTAAGATTTCTGAGGTGATAGTGTTGCAGCCGTATTTAATTTTTTGTTATTTTTTTCCGTTTGTGCGTGCATTCTTTCGTGATCATCGCATTCTTTTCGTTTATCTCGCTTTCACGTTATCGATATTCTGTTAGGTTTTTTTCGCATAATTTTGCTTTGCTTCAGTTCCTTTTGTATGCGTCTTTCTAGTTTATTTGTGCATTTTCATCGCGACGCTACTGTCATTTCGTTTCATTTACCGTCCTGCCGTTTTCCTTTTACGTGCTCCTTAGCTTCCTAGTCATACAACGTTTCAATCGCTCCCTTTTCATCGCTTTCTTCGCACTCTATCGTTAAATTGCACATTTCGTCTTATCGATTAAAGCCAAGTAGCGTGTTGAACGTTGACTACAATAGATAGATTAGACAATTTTGGCAGGAGTCGTGCTATGCTTAACTGTGTTAAGACAGAGCTGTCTGGGATTGAATCTCACTTGTTTTTTCTTCTCATTCAGCCACTTCAGGGATTGTTGCCAATCTTGGATAGTGAAAGTAAGATTGCACAGGCCACTGATGCCGCCTTAATGAAAAAATGTGATACTGTTCATCGCAAACACCCCAACTACGAGGTCGCTAAGCTGTCATATCCTGCCTTCACTATTCGGCATTATGCTGGCTCTGTAAGTTGTTGCAGATGATAAGATCTTTATTATTATTATTATTATTATTATTATTATTATTATCATTAATTATTATTATCATTATTATTATTATTTAATTAATCAGTTGATTACAATACCAACCTTACTGTGCTAATACAATACTAGCATGACATAAAACAGCTACATTACATACAATACTACTTTCGTTAACCTTAGTTGCAAGGTGACAATACCACAAATTATTTAGCTTACTATAACATGACTTAATGTACGTTATGACACTAGTTCTTTTGACAATTCTAATTTACATTAGTAGAATTCTACTAGTATACCAATTTATGCAACCGCTGTAATCTGATTGGCTGAGAAAAAAAAAGAAAGAAGTTACAATGATACTAACAATACAGTGGAACCTCGATATAACGAAGGGCCAAGGGACTGGCAAAATATGTTTGCTCTAACGAAGTTTTGTTGTAATGAGTTTCTTCTCCATAAATGTTACTACTGGGGCGAGGAATATCGTTCGTTAATAGTTATACTGAGGACTTCGTTATATAAAGTTTTGTTAAATCAAGGTTCCGAGGTTCTGTACTTACGAAACTAACTTTACCAAATATTTACATACAACACATAAGTGACAAAAAAAATAAATACAATGTAAAAGATGATGAGATCTTTACCATATGCGATGCTTCTCTGATCTGTCAGTAAAGTACAGTCGTGTGTTAGTTCTGGAAATTGGATCTTACTCGTGTAATCACATCACAATATTTTTACCTTGTGGTTTACAAGTAGTAGTCATGGGGTGGGTGATAGAGAAATTGTAATAATAATACCAGCCCTTCCCCAACAAAAAGAAAACAAAAAACAATTAATCTTGATCACGAGTCTAGTCAAACTAAGAAAAAAATTCATGTGACGTTTCATATCCAAAATATACACAGCATATGTTAATTTGTAACTGCCATCACTGGTAACTGCATAATATTTATGTGTGCCCGCCTTGTGTGTTATTTTAAATTGCTGTACACCTACAGTATCTATCCATCGGGCTCAAGGGCTAATTGCAGTTTATGTCCATTTTATAGGTTACATATGTGACGTTGGGGTTTCTAAACAGTAATCGAGAAATGCTTGGTGCAAGTCTCCACGATTGTTTGCAGAGTAAGCATGGTTTTATACGTAGAACTTTTATAAGCATTTTAAATTAACTTTCAGTACTAGTCCAAACTTGGAATATTAAGGTTGTAACACTGGCTACTTTTATTAGTTGTATTAAAATACGGTAGTTTTAACCCCCTGAGGACACAAAAAGGAAATTGAATAATCGGATGTCTTATAGTGCGTTCGTCTCTAGATCGAGCAGTCCAGGTTTGAGCCCTGGCCAGGGACATTGCGTTGTGTTCTTGGGCAAGACACTTTACTCTCACGGTGCCTCTCTCTACCTAGGTGTATAAATGGGTACCGGTGAAATTAATGCTGGGGGTAACCCTGCGATGGACTAGCATCCCATCCAGGGGGGGGAGGGGGGTAGAAAAACTCATAGTCACCTCATTCAATAGAAACCAGGATAAGCACCGGCCTGAGGGGCCTGATGGGCACCTTGGCTCGTATGCAGACCTTATACCTTATATTCATGTGTTTTGTTTGTGTTCTCTTGGCCTGGACTAGCTATCCAGCTGAATTCTAATAATATTCATTTCTTCTCGGAGGCTTGAAATGATTAGCAATAGCTCAGTCCTAACTCTCATAGGAGCCAGAGGGTCTTATGTGTAGCGTATTAGACTCTGAATTTCACAGGACAAATTGGCCAGCTGTGAGGAAAATTCTGCATGCCTGGTTTAACCATCTAGCAGAAAAGATTTTTCAGTTCAAAAGTTTTGCTGGCCTGTGGAAACCATTCACCCTCGCACTGTTGGTGAAATCCTTAGAACTGAGTTCTTGTGAGTTATCAGATTCAAACTGGCTACAATCACTGTGTTATGTTCTTGGCCAAAACAGTTTACTCTCACAGTGCCTCCCTCCATCCAGGTGTATAAATTGGTACCGGCAAATGTAATGTTGGGGGGGGGGGGAGGTAACTTTGCGAAGGTCTAGCATCCCATCTAAGGGGGGAGCAGAAATACTGACTGGTCGCTCATCAATGCTACAGAAACCAGGATAAGCTTCTTCAAGATAGGGACCTACACATACTTAACTCTACGTTCTCATGTTTGCTTCTTGTGATCATCATCCGTCTCAGCTGTAACATGTAAATTAAGAAATAAAAATGACTGATTGACTGATCAATTGATTAATCATGTTCATTTTGTTTGTGTAGGTAGTAATAATGAGTTCATAAGCAAACTGTTCCGAGCCCAGATTTCTGGGACAGGATCTCTGGCTTTGCAACCTGAAAGGTATGGAATTCAATCAAGACCCCGCCATGATTCAACAATAGTAAAAATTGACATACTTCAAATAGGAAATTAAGTTTTGCCAGTTATTTAGTAATCTATGTGAATTTCAGCGCTAGCCTATTAATATCTGCTTTGAAATACTTTTTTATTCTTAAAAATGGCGCCATGGCTACACCAAAACATTGCATGAGCAATTTGTTCCATTATTTTTGCGTGTCTTTGCTTTTATTAGCAGATCTCTTTTGATCAAAAATTATAACTTAGTTTTAATTTTAGTATTGGTCGGTAGCTTGCAAAACTTGTGCTTGTCATTTATCTATAGTGCAAGGTGACTGTCTTTTTGTTTATCTGTTTGCTTCTAGGATGAGGGCTGTGCCTAACATTTTGATGCAACTGAAAAAGAATAAGAAGTAAGATACCGCTATGCGAATGGGTCTAACAGTATTTTCATTTGTTCTTTGTATAGAGTGGCGTTTGTTAGTGTGGGCTTCTCACTGGTGATTATAAGCTTATTTTTATTGAAAACTAATGGCAAACATAGAGGTTATCATAAATATATTAACACTGTGTCATCTTGACTAACATTTTATGACTGGCAAATGTATACATGATCATATGTCAACGAGAAAAGGAAGCAGTTAATTTTTTTGAAAAATTTCTTCGTCGTCGTCATCATCAACATTAAGAGTTTTCTTAGTTATTGTCACTAAAATAAACTGATTAGAAGTAACTGGAAATCATTTTGCAGGAATCCAACTGTAAGGCACAAGGCTGCAGTGTAAGTAATTACTACAATTAGAGTCTAATGATGTTTTAAGCGTTTTGCTGTGAACAAAAGAAGTCTGTTTTCCTTCACTTGGGGAATAAAGTATTGCTGGGAATTTCAGTGACATTAGAAGAACTGAAAGAAAAAAGGGAAAAAGGAATTAAGTGAGTTTTGAGTTCACAGCATGCGGTGGAGAATAGATGAAGCGCAATTTTTTTTAAAGAGCGCCATGAAAGATTAAAAATGAATAGCAGAAATTAAAAAAAAAAACCTCTTTATGGGGAGAAGGGATGGCGCAGTGGTGAGAGTGCTTCTCTATGTGAGAGTCTTCTCTCTATGTGGCCTGGGTTCGATTCCGGGCCCGGTGTCACATGTGGGTTGAGTTTGTTGTTGGTTCTCGCCTTGCTCCGAGGTTGAGGGTTTTTTCCCGGGTTCTCCGGTTTTCCTCCCTGCACAAATCCAACATCTCCAAATTCCAATTCGACCAGGATAGAGAACGCGCATGAAAACCAGGTAAGGCGGATGTGGCTTCCTCTCTATCTAATGTCATTTGTAACGCTGGCACCAGCCATAAATCAAAGGGGCGAAATGGAGGATCCGTAACCTACAAGTACGGACTGAGAAGACGAGGTCACACGGAACAGCTTCAAAGGATCGGCGTATATGGCTCAAGAATAAAATCAGTCACCTCGAGATTTCGAAATCCTTGCGAAGTCGTTAGCAGATTTTAACAGACAAGTCTTCAAAATTTTAAGGATACGCAATGTTTTACTCATTTAAATAATGAGACATTTTGGCGGCAAAAACTGCGTCAAATTTACGCGAGCTGTACAGTAGAGTCTCTGAAATGACCAATCACAGCGTTTGTAGTAACTGAGAGATGAAGGGTCTCTTTTTTTTCCACTGTAAGTAAAGCTGACTACTAACAACGCCATGTATTGACTTTCACATTTAGTGTGCAACACTTGGCTTTAACGGAGACTAAACAAGCTAAGCAAGGTTTTTATACACTTGGATCTCAGTTAAGGGTGAGTCCGGGCATTAATAAGCGTAATGTATGGTTTATCTCTGTCATGATGAAGTTCAACGAAGTACTCGTGATGAAAAAGGAAAGTCAAAATATAGCCTTACGCGATTTGACCAGTTATGTCAATTTTCGCACAATGTTGCTCTCTCGAAGCGTTGCAAAGGGGCGTTTCAAATTTTCCTGCCGTTTAAAAAAGGCGAAGTTTAAGCCGACACAGAGACTTACATAGAGAGGTAGATTTGGGGGCCTCGCTTCCAGCTAAAAGGCTTAATACGAAGCACTTTGAAAATTGCATGCCTTTTTTTTATCTTGTAGACGTCTATCGCAGAACTTATGGAGAAAATGCTGTCGTGTGAAGTCCATTTTGTCAGGTGTGGTTTTTATCACGTAGCTCAGCCAAAACACGGTACGGTACGAAACGCAGCTCAACGTAACGCAAGGCAACGAAACGAAACGAAACGCGGGCCCGCACGCCCACAGAGTCTTTTTTCTCGTGCTGGCGGCCGTAACACAACCTACTTCAAATTAGACGTCGGGGGTTTAATATATGACTGTAGCTTTCTTTTGCAATCTTTGATGACTTCCAAATGAAACGGGGCCCTAAAAGAAGTGTGAAATATGGAACAAGTCAAAAAGATGTAATTTCCTTTATGTTAGAAGTCTGCATCAAAGAGCAAATCTCAGTACCGGACGGGATTCATGAAATAGTCAGGGCAAAAAATTCTTCATGGTCAGGAAAAGTGATTTTTTGAAAAAAAAAAAGTTAGAGAAAATTGAAATTGTAACACCAATGATTTAATGTCAGTGGAGGCTGGAAGAAACATTTCGGGTCACTTGTGATCTCAACGATGTTTTTCCTGAATGAAAAAGGCGAAAGCTGTTGAAAACTTATCAGTCTAAAACTCATGGGTGGAAATGAGGGCTGTACAAGGAGCCTGAAGGCCGCTACTGTATCTGACATTTCGTATTTATTTGGTCGGGGAAATTTTATTTTGATCAGGGAAAAGTCAGGAAATAGTCAGGAAATAGTTAGGGAATTTTAGTTAAAGTAATCATATTCTGGTTAACTAAGTAATTTGAAAAATGCACGAAGAAATAATTAGATCAATATCTTCTCAAAACGGACGAGCAAGCTACAATTAGTTCTTCATGTGTCACGAGTGAAAACCCAGGTTAAGGAGCACTGTGATGTGCTTGAACCTGATTGGTTGTTTATTTGACAGGTGCATCAAGCCAAACTGGTACCAGTCTCCTGATCGTTTTGATCCTGACGCGGTTCTCGCCCAAGTGAGGTCGTTAGCTGTTGTGCCGACAGTGCAAATGAGGAGTCTAGGATTTCCTGTTTGGTTTCCGTTTAATGTCTTTATTGAAAGGTTCTGTCTTCAGTTGAAACTTTCAGTGGTTTTTGTTGAGGGGACTAAATGTTTTTCCAAGAAAAAGATTTTTTTGGACCCAAAGCGTCTGAAGTTAAATTAAACTCTGTATAAATCTGCTACATATTGCATCAACGCCCCATCCACACCACGCCGGAGAAATTTGAAAACGGCGTTTTCATTGTGAAAACGCATCGAATGTTTTCTGTCCACACTACGCCGGAGAAATTTGAAATCTCAACAATCACCGGTCATTTTGAATTTGTGTTTGAGGAAAACTCGGTCAGGGAAATCACGTGATTATCGCGACGTCATCGTTTTCGAAAAGCTCCGTTTTCAAAATGTTTTCTGTCCACACGAAAACCCAAAGCTAGCGTTCAAATTCCTCTGGTTTCGAAAAGCTCCGTTTTTGTGACGGATTACTGTGCCTAGTGGTGCGACGGATTCGTAGGCCTAACCGTAGAATTAAAGCCGCGTGTTCAAACTTCCCCGGTGTGCTGTGGACTGGGCCTTAATAAACCAGTGGTTGGCCTTGTTACCGTAATATGCAATCGACTAGGAGTATTCCTACTGTCCCTGGATGGGATAGTCCATCCCTGGTTTCCCCCCCCCCCCCCCCTCTATTTCCCGAAAGTTTTTTGGCAGGTCGCCTAAATAATTCTTTGGTGCTCATTTATACACCTGGGTGGAGTGAGGCACTGTGAGAGTAAATTGTCTTTCCCAAGAACACAACACAATGACCCTGGCACGGGTTCGCATTAAGTCCCCTACTGGATTCGGAGCCTGGTGCGCTGAACATTAGATCACCCCCCAAAATAAGGAAAGGCTCACCGACTCTTTGGGTTCTGTGCGGAACAAATTTTTGAGTGCGTATCAATTACTCTGCCCGTTTTTGCTCTCGGTAACATTGTGAATTGTGGATTTTCAAGCGAGGGTAACTCAAGGAAGTGCCCGTTTCTTACGTTTATGTATTTTTTGTTTAGCCCCTTTATCTTGAGCCCCAGGCTCGGGCAAATGGGCAACCTTTCCCTGTGTCACGACTTAAATAACATATGTAAAGAGAGCGGTTTTTACTTGAGTGTTGAAAAGTAATTGTTTTCGCATTACTGCACTACACAATTGGCTAAAAGAACTCGCGCCTCTTTTTCATCCAATCAGAAGAAAAAACCAATCAAATTGTGACTCGTTCGCACACGTTTTCCCGCGCTTCGCGTCAGCTATGTGTATTTATTATGAGTTTTGATTGGTTCATTGGACTGTCTATGCCCTTTGTGATTGGCCAGAGTGATTACTAAAGGTTTTGGTCTTATGACACTCCATTGAAAACCGCTATAAAATTATTACTAATATTACTATTACTATTACAGGTTTGGTATTATGGTCGGCTTGCTGCCAAATGTGCACAGTAAAGACATGAGTCAGACTTGTCAAAAGATGCTTCGTTTGCTAGCTGACCCCAGAGGGTGGAAGATAGGCAAAACTAAGGTATAGACAAGTGTTACTTATAAGGTGTTTACACACGTCACGGCAGCCATATTGGTGTCCCAGAACAAGGAAACGGCGGCCATATTGGTGTCCCAAAACAATAAAAAGGCGGCGGCCATGTTGGTGTCCCAAACCAATCCCAAGGGGGGGGGGGGGGAGGGGGCTCAGAACCTTCTGTTAATGTTAACACTTTCTTTTGTTACATTCATAGAAAAATGATGATTTTATTTCCTCTTTACGTCAGTTTTGAGTAATACGTCGACAGCATTATTTTTTCTTTTTTTCAACAGGTGTTTTTGACATACTGGTGTTTGGAAAGATTTAACTTGTTTCTGGACCGACTGGCATCTGCGGCAGTTGTTATACAGAGAGGTACTTAATCGGTCTTCAAGCGAGAGTTCAGTGATCAGTGATAAATTATACTTTGAAACGTGGAAGGTTTTCAAACGGGAAACCAAACCTTGTTAATGTGTACTTATTGACCGAGTGGGAGGGCCGGGCGGGAAAATATTTGACTTATTGCTCGTGCGTCCTGACGTTAACCGGAACTTAATATTTTCCTGTCCGGCCTGACCTCACTCAGTCGATAAGCATTTTACCACATGACAATTTTTACTCATCATTTGTGAGGAGTGTTGACCTTCTTTCTGTACCCTCTGTCTTTAATTACCCTGTGTTTCGCGGGAAAAAAATTAAAAACCCAGCGCGCGTCAAAAATTATATTTTTTCACCAGAAAGTTAGCTCGGAACATATACATATTTATATTCGTTTGAATCGTCGATGAAATGACCTTTTCGGGATATTTTTTCCTTTGGGGTCAACAAAATCCTCCGATTACAAATTCACGCCGAACCCACACGTTGCAAAAAAAGTATCTTCAAAACCCTGATTTTGAAGCGATATATCACTTTAGTGTTAATAGCTACCACACATCGGTAGAAGGTAAATCTATTCCTTAACAATCCAGCTTTATCATGTTAAAATTTCAGCGAAATCGAACAAAACCAGAATTAATTAGAATTTTTTTGCGACCTCACTTCTCAGACTTGACCTAACAAAGGGCGCTACGGTCGCCCATAGCAACCGAAAAACACGGACATAACAAAGCCGACGTTTCGGCCAAAAAACTCCAGAATTATCACCTGAGAGCTTAAACTTGAATGGGAACATCATTTTCGAACTTTTTTCAACTGATTTAGACGAAAGAATGGCCTCGGCAGGCTAGAAAAAAGACCAAGAGAAAAAACAGAACAGGACAGCATAACAAGCCGATAATATTTCACCGCGTGGCTTTCGGCACGAAAACGAAAATACAGCTTCCCTCTGGATAAATTCAGCCTTAGAAGCCAGCAACTGGTCCCGAATTACTTTCTGTATCCTTACAAATGTCCTGACTTCCATCTCCGAAAGATTTTGCCCCAATTTTGAGCAAATAAACATTTCGCCGAGAGCGTCCGCCATTACGTTGGCTTGCATACTTAATTAGCTAACTTGCCAAAAATCTCCCGAGGGGGGGATATGACGAAAAGAGCTGAAAAATGGCCTGTTATTGGCTAATGATGAGATCATCCCACTGTCCAAATTTGGTGAGAATCAAAAGTAACGCCAATTTTCTGTCACGTTTTCAATCTATGGCCACTGGAGTGACCAAAATCGGCCAAGTGGTAGGCATTGCGTTAATTTTAACTCGCATCGATTTTTGGGGGGGGCGGGGGGGAAAGGGGGCAGCGGGGGGAGGCGCGTACACATTTTTCCGGCCCTATTACTGCGATGCGTACGACCCTCACACGGCACCTTTTTTTAACGTTTTCAGAGGAAAAAGCGCGCGGGATTGTACGGGTCATACGATAATTAGGTGTCATACGGTTATGAGGTACCAAACTAAAGGGCCACGAGACGGACACCATTAGTTGGTCAAGGAAAGAGAGGTTAATCCTTAGATTAAGTTCATCATAGTGAGCGACTTTCTCGTTCAGCTGTTGTCGTTGTCAACATTAAATTTGTCGTTTTTACAGTTTTCAGAGGTTGGCAAGCTAGATCTCTCTATTCCAGGCTGAAACAACTTACAGTGATACAGGAAAACAGTGTTAAGAATTTTCTAGAAACGGTGAGGCTTGTCTAGCAACTTGCTCTCCTTTTTGCATGCTCGTTTTACATATATAATTAGCTGATTTCAGCTTTTCAATTCTCACTAATCACCCCATTCATTCCTAAAAATACTATCAAGGATAATACGGTTAGTTATAGATCAGAACGACATTCTCTTCAACTTGTGATCAGTTCATATTTTCACACATTTTCACAGCTGAGCCCTTCTCTCTCAAGAGAGCAAGAAAACAAAAATCTTCGCCCTGTTTTTAGAGAGATGGGAATATGCACACAAGCTTCTTAGTACTCCATACACTTTGTAAAGAAACCAGATTCTATTTTCAGGGGTGGCGAATGGTCCTTCAATAGCCTGCGAGCAGGCTCACGTTTGAGTACAAACGTGCGGGACGTAGCCGCGAGCGCGAAATCGAGCGGCGAAGCCGCGAGACGAGAAACTTTCTTGGCACCTCTTAATTAGATTCGTTCCCGCCGGATCGCTTTGCTCTTCGCCGCTTGCACGCAACTCAAAGCTGAGCCTGCTCGCAGGCTAGTCCTTCAACAGCCACGAGTCTCGTAAAATGTGTGTCGAATTTCAGGCGTCTTGCAGACTCGCTCTTTCAGAGGCTACGAGCGTCCCTTAAAAGACAACTGTAAAATGGTCTGTTGAAGAAGTCAAAATGTTTTGGGCTTGCAAAGAAAAACATTAGTCTCGCATTTACCATTTGCCACCCTTTATTTTTTGCTGTATTTACTTCGATTATCAGTTGAGTAAGGCGCGACGAAGCTTTGGTGACGAAGTTTTGGACTTATAATTACGGTGTTGCTACGGGCAACTTCTCTCCGTTCCAACAGTAACAACATCGTCGCCTGCAATTTCGCGCGTTTTGCCGCTAATGACGTCAAAGGCTGACAAGCTGCCACTGGAAAGGGAGCCAGTTGCCTCAGTGACAACAACACAAGTATTGAATGTTAAAAACCTGGTCGCCAAACTTTCGTCGCGCCTTATTCTACTGATAATCGTAGTACATGTGTCTGTAGTCTTAATCAGATACTGATGAGAGAGAGTTTAGCTCAACCTCTGTCGACGTCTGTTGACAATTGTTTCACTTGTCTTAACGACTGTGGATATCCAGTACTCATCAGAATTTTGTATTATCTCATTCTTTGTAGATCGGAAGTGGAAGCGAGGTGATGTTTGAGCATAATTCTAATCAGGTGACGGAAGAAGATGCTAAGCAAAAACTGAGACTGAGCGAGGTAGAGTCTGCAGCTTCGAAACAAATAATCATTAGTTCGAAATAATTTGAGTGTAGGTGGCGTGGCTGAGTGGTTTAGGGCGCCGAATTTGAAATCTAGAGGTCCCTGGTTCAAATCGTCCACTCTACCGCTATCTGGATTTGTCCTCGGTAGTCCCAAGTTCAACTCCTCGACCGCGGTGTGTAAATAGCCAACTGGTCAGCGTCATACCAGTTGGGATTTTCAATCCACAGCGTTCATATGAGTGCGCATGCTTAAGCCACGCGCGTGCCATTTGGGCAATTTATTAAAGTTATTTAGTTTTGTTTATTTTATTTAGTATTGAAACGAAATGTTCTTAAAAGAACTGTCTTGTCTTGAAGGCGTCGTTTAACTTTGTACAAGCTCAGCGGTCATATCATATCGCACAAAACTTGGTTTTATTGTATGATCTTGTTTGGTAAATTAGCCTACGATTAAAAGAAGGGTTATGATTGGTTCCCTCGGCGATCCGTATTTTGCAGTCATCGTGTCCAGTTCCCCAGCCGGGAAATGGGGCCGTGGGGAATCCATGGTGAATCCCTGGGGAATCCCTGGGGAATAGGGCGTTGATGACGGAACTTTGCAATGCCGACCACTTCAACAGACTGCTCACGAACTGTTTTCGTAGATTTGATTTTCCAAAACAACGTACTATCTTTCCCTTCATATTTGACCGACCATTTTGATTAAGCTTGAAATGAAACTACCTTATAATATGTGCCTAACGTTTTCTCGAGCGTTTACCAGAAAAAACGAATGCATCTAATTATGGGCAAAACCTATTCTATCGAACTTTGGTATAAATCCGCTTGCGTTCTATCACGAATGGCTTCGCTACTCACTATCTATTCTGTGATAGATAGTGAGTAGCCTAGCAGTGTGTGCTTGTTAACAAACTGGCGGCCGCTTCTTTGCGATTTCGAAGTGTCATGTCGTCATTCAATAAAACCCTAGGCGTTGGAAGTCACGCCGGTGCTATTAAGTACAAATAACTCAAGAACGCAAGAGAAAGTCTTCTAAACACTTTGAATTTTACAGGAAGTAATCACTTAGAGATAACCTTAATTATAACTCATCAAATATTTTCGCTCGCGCGCGATTGGTCTAAACGCGTCAGGTGACCGAATATTCCCCAGCTAAAACTGGGAAATATCCGAAAATATTCCCCAATTTTCGAAACTGCGTGTGTTGCGAAAAATATTTGAAGGATAATAAACACAAAAGCCCCCATTTGACTTTGAAAATATGCTCGGATATTTGTCCTTGGACATTATCTGTTCCTCAAAACTCACAGTTTTCCTCGAGCTCTCGGAAAATTGTTCGCTTCTCGGAACGGATAATGTCCACGGACAAATATCCGAGCATATTTCCGCGCCAACTTGAGGCTATTGTTTAAATGTCTTACTGATTTATTTACTGATGTCTCCCGTTTAGCAAGTCAACGTGCAGAAGCAGGCTTGGAGTCCTAACGCGTTAAATCAAAAAAGCCCTTCTGTTTTTTCGACGCACACAGGTTTGTGGTTCTTCTTTATTGATTTTCCGCCTTTAACGGGACTTGGAGTTGGTTGGGGAAAGCAGTTTGATCGGGGCTATGACAAAATTTTTTCAGGCATTTTCCGATGATAAACAAAGTTCAATAGGATAAACAAAGTTCAATGGACCTTTTTACCGGTACGGCAACCATCTTGAATCCATTGTTTCAAACATCTATTATAGGATGTTCAGGACGCAAATTAGTGTATATTTGCCCCCTGAACATCCCATAATAGCAATGGTTCAAAATGGCTGCCGTATCGGTAAACAAGTCTGTTCCAAGGAAACTTCAAAGTAAGAGCAAATACTAACAGAAAACCAAAATGAAACAAGAATAGATTGCAAAAGATTGCAAAAAAACAAAAACAAACAAACAACAACAGCAACAACAAAGTGAGCCCAGAGTACTCAATCTACTGGAGCCCTTTAACCACTGGAACATTTCAGGACATTTGAACACTTGCTCGAGCAGATCCGACTCTGTGAGACGGGCAGTAAATTTCATTAATCAAATAGGAAACCTTCACAGGGTATTGCCTCAAGCTCAGATCGGTGAGTGTTTACGTTGTAATGTAATGTTGTAGAGCCTTACTTGTATCAGTTGCAAGGTGAATGGGAACTCATGGTTATCATTGATGGCTTGAAAAAAATTGTAACACAAAGACAAAGACATAGTTTATTTTACTTGATCGCACACTTAGCTGTGGTAACGGTGCGTCCCATAGACTTGGTAAGCAGAGTCTACAAGACGCACCAGCTAGTTTACAGGTGCGCCAGGAAAACAAACTAAATAACACTTTGTTAGTTAATTTCTAACCTTCTCGCTGATTGGTTTACCCAGGTTTTGATGACGTAGATTCGTCGGATGGATTTCCACCAATGTCTCCTCGCCCCAGCTCTCCACAGAAGAAAATCTCAAACGTGTCACTGGGTTCTGTCTCGGATCTGTTTGGCCCAGAATCACCGACTCGCCCAGGTCCCCCACGGTCAAGAGCGTCTGACTTGTCAGTGATGTCTACCGAGTCTGCGTTTTCAGTTGTGAGTTGTGGTTTTGTGATTTATTGAATTGCAATTGGTTGTGGGACTTTGTCCTATCATTCAGAGAACTGAGTGTAGCAGGGAAGAGGGTCGTAAAGGTATGGGGGGAGGGGTGCGTAGACGGTGGACAATGATGTCACAATTGGAGTATCTAGGCATGGGGAAGAATAGGCGTGGTAAGGGTCACGTTTCACGCAAAAGATAACGGTGATTTCACGTTTTACCCAGTTCACGAACGTTCTCATTATTACATGTAACAGTTCTCGGTTCTCCTTTCGCGGACAACTGTCGGGATTATTAGGTGCTAATCAACGACAGTTTGCGCACAAGGACCAGAAAACCGTCAACTTCTGGTCGCTGGACGGCATGAAGAATACAAAATGACACGGTAATCTTGTGGAGAGGGTTAGCGTCAACAAGGAAAGTCGAGATGGAATCTGAATAACCGAAAGTGCAACGGAGCTCTGTCGTCTTTGTTAAATCTGCCCCAGTATTGTGCTGTAAATCGTATCTCAAGGTTACTTAGTTATTTATTTATTACGTTTCACAAGTGAAAAAAGAGTTGCATTTCAAGGTAAAAACGTCACTCACCACTCACGAAAATATCCTTTACCAACAGCAATAGCGAAGCGCGCGAGTGACGTCAAGACTCAGACAAACTCAGACAAACAAAACGGAATGGTGAACGATTTGACGCTTTTTCAAGCACGTAAGCTAGTGTTCCTAAAACAATTTTTGAAACGAAAGTTTGGCGTTCATTTTCCTCCTATTTCTCTCAGAACATGCTTATGTTGTCTGACTCTCGCGAAATGCCAATAATTTGCATTCTATTTTTAGACTTGGCGCGCTTCGTTATTCCATCAATAAGTTCGCTTTTTGCGTAGAAAGTAGATCTCACCGTGTAGCTTCGGCATTTTTAAAATTGATCTGATGTTTGACCACATTTCCAAACACTGAGAAGAGAGTTGAAAATACGACGCGCAGCGGAGTATTTTTGACGAACTTTGAGGTGTTTGGAAATGTGGCGAAACACTGTCTTGAGTGTTTGATATATCTTCTCAATCGAAACTAAAACTTAGGAGAAAACGGAGAAACAAAATCATAAAAATCTCTGCTTATTAAGATCAGATATCCAAACACCGTCACAGTCATGATTTCCTTTGTGTAAACTCGATGAATTATTAATGAGTTTGACAAGGTAAACTCTATTTGTTCTCTTTCAGGAGTCTGATGATTTTGACGCAGCGCCTCAAGTTTGGTGTAAAATCACATGTTTTGAGAGAGAAAATCCCCAAGGAGAATTCTTTATTGATCGCCCTTCAATCATTGTTGATGGCTCTGACAATGCTTTTGACGTAACAAGGTAATTCTTATTGCAAAATTTTCATTTATAACAGAACTAGATTAAGCAAACGGTTTCTTCGCTTGAAGATTGAGGCGCTTTGTAATCCATGGACGCTCAAAGCAGTGTCCACACTATTAATCCGTCACGAAAACGAAGCTTTCCGAAAACGCTCTTCAAACCGGAGGAATTTGAAAACGCAGGCTTTCTGTTTTAGTGTGGACGGAAAACATTTTGAAAACGGAGCTTTTCGACAACAACGACGTCACGATACTCATGTGACTTTTCCGCATGAGTTTTCCTAAAACACAAATCCAAAATGGCCGGGAATTGTTGTGAAATTCCTCCGGCGTAGTGTGGACGGAAAACATTTGATGCTTTTTTTTTTTTAACCGCGCGGCCATGGGCCGAGCGCGGTTCTAGGTTTACCCGTGGTTTATTATTTTTTTTTATATTTTTTTTGTCGGTGGCCAGACGCAGACCTCCGCTCAGCCAAACTTTGAGTCACGCAACGTGTGATGTTTTTCCGCCAGAAGCTGTTAAAACATAAACACACGAACAATTTTACGGATATTGTTTTCTTTTTTGTGGGTAAAATATATTTTCTTTTCGCTTTATCAAAGCGTTGGATTTAAAGGGAATAATAAATACGCTGAAAAAAGGTATTACGTCAGCCATGGAATGCGCTGACGTTGCAGCTTTCACTTTCGCTACGTGACAAATAAGATTGTGTTTACTTTGCAAGTTTATTTCGGCAGAAGCGACGGTCATTAATTTATTTGTAATTTTGCGAGTATTTCTTGCGGTTTTAGGCAAATGAAGTAAATCCTTTGACTGTTTCATCGTAGCGAGTTCATAGATCGGAAAGAAAATTAAATGTTTGGAAGCCAAGCAAAGAACGTGTCAGAACGTGCAAAGATTACGTCATTGATAGGGAAATAACCACCGTACTAAAGATAGCCGTAGATAAAGCAATTCTTGAATTATGTGACTCGTGTGACTTCTTTGCTAACCCTTAACTCAAGGGGAAAAAACAATTAAATTTAATCGTGACTTTAAAGAAAGAAAGCGGTTTGTAATAGTGTTCGTATCTTCATGCCCATACATATCCCGAAGAAAGTTCCAGATTAAGACTATTACGTCATCGGAGATGTCACAACGGCTACGACTGATGGTGCGATAATAGAGTTTATGTTGATCAAGTGCTGTGATGTCTACAGTAATCAATGAATCATCAAAGATTGCTTTGGAATATGCACTGCGTTGCGACTGTAGTACTAAGAAAACAGTTAAATTTTAAACGCGCGGTTATAAGATCTAACAGATCTTCTTGTTTAGAGTGAAACCTCCGTTTTCAAATTCCTGCGGGGTAGTGTGGACGGGGCGCTAATCTCTGGGGGGAGAGCCTGAGGAAGAATTTTGAAATCAGGATTTGCAGATTTTAAACTACAATTCTCCTTGTTGTTCCTTGTTTTATGATTTGATGCCAAAAGTTGGAAGAGTTTTGTCAAGGTTTGTCAGTTTTGAAAGTCATTTTGCAAATCACAGCAATGCGCGAAACTCACGTCACATCAAAGGAAAATTTCAAATAACAGCTTACTACTACACTGACGCTGAGACAATAACCCCAAATGAAACAAGGATTACTAAGACTTAGGAACGTGGTAGATGGACGACGAACTAAGAACGTAACTTTGTTTCACTGTCATTTACAAGAATTGATACGCCTCTACCGTCCCTCAAGAACTCTCCGTTCATCTACATCTCTCCGTCTACGCCGTACCAGCGATAACTTGAAGTCGTATGGACCTAGAGCTTTTGCTGTCGCCTCGCCACAACTCTGGAACGACTTACCAATATATATCAGAAAATCAGACAATCTTCATATTTTCAAAACTCGGCTTAAAACTCATTGAAATAATTTTATTGATTCTTATTTTATTTTTTTTTTAATATTCTATTTTAATCATATTTTATGACTTGTAAACGCTTGGATAGGCGCTATAAAAATACTATTTATGATTATTATAATTATTATTGTTATTATTATTATTATTATTATTATTATTATTATTCTTGTTATTATTAAAGATTCGCACAGCTATTGATGATATTGAAGCTGGTTTCGTCATTGGCTCCGGGCAACAACAAGTTGCCTAGGGAAGCCAACAAACACCCCTTGTTTGCTTTTTCTCTTCTTTCTACATCTCCAGCACCTTTCCAAGAATTCTTGCCGACCCCAACAATGCACATCTCTGGATCAGTCCAACAGGAATGCCCACCTCAATGGCTCTCAGATTGTCATTCAATCTCAGTGGTATTGATCCCAATGCTCCCACTACCACTGGAATAACCTTTGTCCTCACACCCCACATTTTCCAACTTCTCTTGCTAGATCTTGATACTTTTCAACTTTTTCATCTTCCTTCTCTCTCACCCCATTATCCTCTGGATCCATTATTATTATTATTATTATTATTATTATTATTATTGTTATTGTTATTTTTATAATAACAAGAACTTTATTGAAATCTCCTTAGAAAACCTATTTACAAATCTTCACACATTCCACTATAATAATAAAAATAATGATAACAATAATAACAACTTTTTTAAAATTTTAGCGTCATTATGTATTTATTTAAACTTTCAATTTGATCTTCACGCGGATGTCTGTTAAACCTGTAAAACATGTTTCCGTATCTAATCATGATATCATGGTTACTACAACTAATACTAATACTACTATCATCATCGGTATATTACAAGGTAAAAGTAAATAAAAGAAATAAACTATTAAAACCTATTTCAACGGTGTTTACATGTTATTGTTATTATTATTATTATTATTATTATTATTATTATTATTATTTCACAGAATCGGTCTGGGAGTTTTACCACCAAGTTCTGACCCCAAGGTTACAAAAGTTCGCAGCTGCGTGGGAAAGGTAAGTTCTTTTGTAAGGGCACATCATTGTATGGAGTCAGATGAGCCCAACAGATGCATGTTTTCCCGCGCTTACCCCGATTGCTTGTTTTCCCGCGCTTGGCACCGGTTGCATGTTTTCCCGCGCTTTTCCGCGCTTGACGCTGGTAGTTTCCATTTGCGTCGAATTATGATTGATACTTTGCGTTTGTTGCGGTTATTTTGATTGGACCCATACGCTGTGGATTGCCACCGTGGACTGGGTTTTTACAGCAGTCGGTAAAAAAACCACAAAACAACTCTTTTTGGTGGCACACAAACCTTTCCGTCTTCTAACATTTTTTATTTCTTGGGCAGGGTGTGGAGATTGTGAACGACGAACTGGGCAATGTTTGGGCGACTCGTGGAAGCAAGAATAATATTTTTGTAAAGGTAGGAGAGAACGTACACTGATTTATGGGCCACATAGGTTCTCATAGCTGGATGTTTACTTTGTGCTTGTTTGGTGATTTGTTTATAGGGTCATTACTTATCCGAGGATGTGATTGCTTTGCAAGGTAGCTTGGATAAAGATACCACGCTGCAAGTAGGTTTTGTTCTTTTTTATCCAATCCTAAAAACCGGGTGAACCTGGTCGCGTCTCTGAGGAGTAGTACTGTTGGGGGAGGGGGCGGGGATGAGATTCAAGTCTAGCGCTGGTTCCCCAACCCGTCCCTTCCTATAGCATTTTTTTCTGTTGCCCTACCAGTTAGCTAGTATCCTTTTATATACTAGGGTTGACGAGAGGCACTGTAAGAGTAATCAGTGGCGGATTTAGGGGAGAGGCCCGGGTTCTCCCTCCCCTTATTTTGGGTAAAACAAAAAACAGTCGCAGAAAGGAAGAAAAGCCGGCAGGGTAAGCCAAAAAAACAAAAACCGCCGCCCCCCCCCCCCCCCCCCCGCTTTCCCCTCTTAGTTCAAGGTCTGGATCCGCCACTGAACTGATTTGTCTTGGCTCAAAACACAACACAATGTCCCTGGCAAGGGCGGCACCCAGACTACTCAAACCAGAGTCCAGTGCATTAAAAGGGCATTTCTGAGTTACCTCGTGCCTCTGTTTCAAAACGAGTCCGCGTGTAAAACCTTTCAAATGAAAATAAGGTTGAGTTACATGAAAATAAACCTCTAGGCAGTACACATTTTCATATGAATGGTTTTACACGAGGATTCGTTTTTGACACGGAGGCAACAGGCAACTCAGAAATGGCCTATTATTAGGACACTAAGTCTCCTACTATTTATAATTGACCAAAATATATTTTCTCCGTATCATTTCTATACATTCTGAGAAATTTTGGGCAGCCATTTAAATTTTGGGCAGCCATCAAGAAACTCTATCCTACCAAATCACCTTCTGATCAAGGTTCGGCGTTTGTGATAAATGGATCGAAGTCAACTGACAAAAGCTTCATTGCAAATAGCTTCTGCGAATATTTCAGTTCCATTGCCAGATGTCTGAAAAGGAAATCAATCTTACTCCGTGACTTTGTCTGGAGCAAACCTGCTGAAGAAAATCTTCCAAAGCAATTCACGGAAAGTCAGTTTACTTTTAAAGCTGTGAAAGAATCAGAGATTCTTAAAGAGCTAAAAAATCTTAAGCGGAAAAAAGCGTCTGGACTGGATAATTTCCCCCCGGGACTGCTCAAAGACGCTGCCTATGTTTTAACCACGCCTTTGACATTTATCATCAATTTATCTCTTAAAACTGGAGTTGTGCCTAGTGAGTGGAAAGTGGCAAAAGTGATCCCCCTATACAAATCAGGGTCTCTGGCTGAGATTGACAATTACAGGCCTATCTCAATTCTCCCTACTTTGTCAAAGATCTTGGAAAGGATAGTCTACAAGCAGCTGATGGCTCATCTAGAGCGTCATAATCTACTTTTTGAGTACCACTTTGGTTTCCGTCCGAACCGCTCAACGGAATTAGCTGTTACTTACTTCAGTGATCTCATCAGAAAGGAGGCCGACAGTGGAAAGGCGACAGGAGCAGTTTTTATTGACTTATCAAAGGCATTCGATACCATCAGTCATTCCGTTTTATTGAGTAAACTGTCCCGTTATGGCATATATGATATGGAACTTCAATGGTTTACTGATTATTTATTCCATCGCAAGCACGTTCAATTTCACGGTGTGCTTTCTGAACCAAATCCAATTAACACTGGAGTTCCTCAAGGAAGTATTCTTGGGCCCCTCCTTTTTCTCATCTTCTTTAATGATGTGCATAGTCCGCTTCGTCATTGTAAGATTATCACTTACGCTGACGATACGGTGATTTTTATATCCTCAAGTGATATCGATGCGATACAAAGCAGCCTTTCACAGGACTTAGATAATCTCTCTAACTGGTTTCGTGATAATGAACTTATTTTTAATCTGAAGAAAGGAAAATCTGAGGTGATGCTGTTTGGTACCGGTAAGCGGTTGAATCTGTTTCAAGGCTGTCAAGTCAAGCTCTCCGTCAACGGTTTTCCCATCAACACCACTACATGTTATAAGTACCTCGGCGTGCATCTGGACCCGACACTTAATTTTGAAACTCATTTTCAAAAAATTTACAAGAAGGCAGCAGGAAGAGTGAACCTCTTACGGCGCATCCGTTCCAGTATTGATACTTTTACTGCCCAACGAATTTACCAATCGATGATTATGCCAATATTTACGTATTGCGGCTATACTAGTCTTGGATGGTCAGAGTCCCACAAACGCATGATCCGCTCCATTGAGACCCGAAGCCTCGAAATCATTTCCCCAAAATGCAGTTCGCAGAACTGTGATCTTCGATTTTTAACTGTTGATAACTTTTTACAGAAAAGAGCGTGCTGCTTTGTATTTGACTGCCTTAATGGAACTGCATGCTTTCCATTTAAAAACTATTTTCACCGATTACATCATAACGCTTTAAACACTCGCAACAATGGGAAAACTGCAAAACTACCAAAAGTCAGACTGGATTTTGCGCGCCGTAGCTTTTATCTTTTAGGTGCCACGATTTTTAATTTATTGCCTTTAAGTTTAAGAAACATTAATTCTAGAGTTTTATTTAGGAAAGCCTTAGACGATTATTACTTGTAATTTCTATTGTATTTTTAACGGTTTTTAATATGTATCTTATTTTATACATCTTAATAATTCTTGTTTATTAGTTTTTAATTCGTAGCAGGACCCCGTTGATAACAGTACTTTGTACTGAAGGGTTATCCTGAGGAAATATTCGATTATTATTATTATTATTATTATTATTATTATTATTACATGTAGGTTATGAGAATCAAGACATCAATCACTGCCTGACGCGTCTGTTTCCACATTTCAGGTCTTTGATTGGGAATCTTTCGCGGTTACAACTCGCCATTACTGCTTGCAGCCTAAGAACTTTGATTCCAATATCGAGACAAGCATCTTAGCGAGTACCTCGATCTACTTTAGCTTTGTAACAGATGGAGACGAAGACGTTGACACTCCATGTTGGATTCAACTTGACGTGTTGCCAGCCTTAGAGCAAGGACAAGGTAATGTCACGCAAGGAAAAGTTTAACTTGTAAATGTCACGTAAGAAGAAGGTCACTTGTACTGTCACGCAAGCAGTAGAAAGTGTTAGTTTGTCACACTTTTAGTGCCCCTGTCACTCTTGGCGTTTTTCGCCGAAGATATCACTGGGCTCGTAGCCTTCTCGGAGACTTTCGTTCGTTCAAGGAGATCCTAATAGAGCGGTTTTCCTGATAGTTTCCTTTGAGTGGAAAACAGTGCTAAAATTATGCCTAAGAACCTTTGTTTGTAAACGGAATGCTTATCGTGTTGTGTGTTAATAATATACATTATTATATGGCTGTGTCTCACAAGGACTGGGAACTACCGAATGCACCAATTTGATTGGCTGAAATCGATATTAAAAGCGGTTTAGATTTTCCCATCTCGACCGGCATCTAGACCGTTACTTTTTGCAGTGAAAAAGTTGAAAATTAAAGTACAAAAGTAAGGACTATTTTCTTCTAAAAATATTAGTAGAAGTGACAAAAAGCCTGATGAGAAAAAAAGTAAAGAGGACAAGCAAGCTTTGGCAGATTTAAGTTCAGCTCATCGCCATTTACAAGCAAAATGTCAGCTAGTACAAACCAGTTCCATTAAACGAATTAATTTTTTCTTGTTTGCCATATAATAAACATCATATTAACCGAGCTTAGTCGGTCTGTATGGGGGACTCTTGACCTCGGTTGTGTGTACAGACCTCACTGCGTTCGGTCTGTACTCACAACCTCGGTCAAGATTCTGCCATACAGACCTCCTGCTCGGTTAATAAGAGCTAATGCAAAGATTTCAACATGTTGATTAGTTGAGAACACGTCAATTAGTCCCAAACAGTACAGAAAAATTATGTTGAGTGCAAAACGTTGTAATTGAGTTTTGAAAGTTGAAATTAAATTGCATGGATATTATTAACAAGCAATCAAATGATTTATATCGTGCAATTTGAGATAAATATGCACTAGTAGACTAGACTACAAATTGAACTTGCTATTTTTTAGTATTTGTGCTGGTTTACTTGTGCTTATTTACTCCAAATTGTACTCGAAATCATTTGATGACCTGTAGAAATTGTGATTATTTTTCACTCGTTTTTCCAAGACACGAGGGGATTACAGAGTTTGAAAGTTTGCCAGACTTTCGCAATCTGACATCACAATTTTGTGCATACGTAACCAATTATATCACTCGTTTTGCAGCTTCACTGCACTTATATAGTAATTTTCAACAAAACGGAACCATTATGTATTAAGAAGTTTCAATCAATAAAAGTATGTGTTTTTGGATTTTGACCTTTCGAAGTTATTTTCATGATATTGCACCTTTTGACTGGTTCTTGTTGCTTCTTCGTTAACAGCTGCCTGTAAATATGCCCGCGATAAAAAGATGCAGGAGAAACAAAAGAAGCTGAATTCATTACCGCCAATTCTTCGTCCCAAGACTAAGAAATCCCGCGAGCTGGCAGCCGTGGCGCATTTTCAGCAGAAGATCCGCCCCCGACGATTTGTCGACACGGACAAGTTCAACAGGAAGCAATGGGCGCGAACAGAGGTGGCTATCAACCCCTTCCTTTATGGTAAAAAGGACGAGCTGACTATGGTTCGCCAGAGCCCCTTAAAAACACTTCTGAGCAACGACGACCCCGAAGAAAACCTCTATGGTGCCTCCCCTTTACCCCAGTCCCTGTCGGCCGCATTTGGCAATAGCCCTGACGTCACGGATGCGGGACCTGGGCAGACCACTGATAGGGAATTACATTTTGGACAAGGAGGCCGGAATGAGGGGTTGAATCAAGGGAGGGACGATACGGTGGCAGCAGCATCTGGTCTCGAGAAACCCAAGAAAGTCTGGGCAAAGAAAAGGTTCGTTGATAAAAAGGCTGATAAGGCGAAGAAACGATCTTCATCTAAATTTAAGTAACACTGACATATTGCACCGTAGCCACTCCAGTCACCTTAGCAGTCGTAATTTGGGTCGTTACGCAACGCTTTGTCACGCAACGGTTCAGTCACGGCGTTGCGTGACAATCCAGATCGGGTTTAATTGTGAGGGAGACTAAAAAGATGTAACGCAAAACGGCGATATTTTTTGTAAGGGAGACTAAAAAGATGTAACGCAAAACGGCGATACTTTACCGCAAATTATATTTATGTCATGTAGTTAAAATACTTAATCGAGAGAACAAGTCGCATTTTTCGTCAAGGATGTTGCTAGGTAACGCGACCTGTCCTCGTGAGTGTAGTGCTTGTAACTCGTACTTGATTCTGATTGGACACAAAAAACCGGAAAAGCCTGTTGCCGTGATGTTCTCTCGACTAAACGCGCCGTCTGGTTGGTATTTATTTATATATTTCTTAGAAATTTCTTGTGGATGAAGACGGAGTAAATGGGATGAGTAAACTCGCGCTTTCAATCGATTCCTCTCTGATTGGTCGTGTGAGTCTGGACACGAAAAATTCCATTCTGATGACGTAGCTCTACAGAAATCCTTGCCTCTGATTAGATATTCCTTGCGCGCGAAAAACAACCATAGACACTACACGAGTCTCCTGAGAGCTATGTCATCAGAATGGAATGTTTTGGACTGAATATCGGACATCACCCGATTGAGAGGAAAAATAAACACGTACGTTAAGACATTGGTGAGTTTACTCAGGGGTAGAATTAAACCGATGCAGAATTATTTTGATGCAGAAACGTCTCGCGTAGATCTTCTATAGACGGTATTTTGTAAAAGGGTAGAAGCGCGAGAATTTTCGTAAGGTTTAAGTAGCGTTCTTTTTAACCAAGCTAAATCCGGATTTTGCGATGGGAAAGAAGATTTCTCATTTCATTGATGGCCAAACCAATCTTATATTGCAATCCAAACAATGTACGTCCGAAGATGGATCGTTCAGATCGGAAACCAAAGCTGGCTGTTAGGTTTTGTTTCCATTTGAGCGAACAGAACGAATTCCATCCTTGTTTTGTACAAAAATCATTTCCAGGCCCAGGTTGCTGTTGCTCGATCGTCCTGTCGATCTAATTTTTAGATTTTTGTTCCAGCCTCCTTGAACATTCAAACATCCTGGATTAACTGAATCCCAGACTGTGTTGCTTAATAGAAACGCCACCTTAAACAGTGCTTATTTTTTGCTCATTATTACACAAATATGGGGAAGCGACAGGAAGTACATATATTATTTATAGTTGCAAAATAATCCAATTATAACGAGCGCTCTGATTGGCTGAAAGCCATCAATTATAGCGTGATCTCAAAACGGAGTAAAACACAGTCTTGTTTGAGGAGAGCACAGCAAGATAAACAACAAAAACGTGTAAGGTAGCTTGAAACTGCTTTTAAATCAGATCATACCGTAATGCACAACAAAATGGCTTTGTTAGTTAGCAATATAGAGATCCTCTTGAAGCTTTCTGACGGTTCACTCTTTTCCAGTCCCTGTCAACACGTTAAATCGCGGAGTCACGGGCAATCAATGTTGGCAAGGTGATAAAACGAAGGATTCTCGTTCAATCTTGGAAGAGACAGCGACTCTGCCGCAATATACTGACTTATTTAAGGTCGTTCGCAATCAAGCAATCACACTGATAGATCTCGTAGTTAAGGCGGGGGTCTATATGAAGGCCGTATTTTTGCTGGGTATTATGGTTTTAATGTAAATATCTCGTTCACGTTTCAAGCAGTCAAGAATCTCTCTGCTCATCCCACATATCTATGTTTTTTAGGCTGTTTTTTAAATTTTTCGGTGATTTTTAGGTATATTTGGAGATAAACAGTTTTTCTCGAAGGATTAGTAAAATTTATCGAAATGGGAGATTTTGAAGATTTGTTGTTGTTTTAAAATTAGAATTTGAAATTAAAAAATTGGTAGACGTACACCTGATATTTAAATAATGCTCCAAACTAATAGAAATGACATGTATAGAGGCTAGTTAGGCAATCTCACTCCCAGAACCCGTGTTACCCTTGTCCAGTGGAATGGGGAACGGCTTTCGTTGTTCCGCCGGACAAGGGTGACGCGGGCTCTGGGAACGAGATTGCTTGTTTGGAGAATACAGCATTTATATTATGGATAAGGAACACGTTAAAGCTAGGTTATTTATCGGTGAATTGAAAAAGGCAATCAAACGAGATGCCCTTGCTTAGAATGATGTTCGGGGTAGAATGATATACCCAATGTACTAATGTTTGTTGATTCTCTGTATCGTGCTTGACGCCATAATTAGTTTTTTGTAATAAATATCAGTTTTCATAATCGTTTCTGTGTCAGTGTCGAAATTATTGTAAGTATGCTGAATAAAGCTGTGATACCATAACCTGCCGCCTATAAATCCCCCGCTCATAAGCTCCCCGCTCATAGGCCCCCCTGGTTATAGTTCCGAAACTGATAGATGAGTCCTTCAACCTTAGAGAGATCTGTACACTGGAAGCATAACATCACACCCACCCCTCCCATAGGAGCCTCTCAAACCTTCGCATCTTTTTATCGTATCAGTTACTATCTGAAAAGATGAAAAGGAACCATATGAAGTATAGAGGAGAAACAGAATACATTTTATGCGCTAATCGTTTCAAAAAGGACTCCATAATCGGTCTTGAGGTTCATGAACTCTTCATAGTTACGTGTTTGCAAAAATTTGGCATTCCTGGTCGCCATAAAGGCGAAAAAATAAAATAAAATCAATAAAATAAAATAAAAGCAGTAATCAAGGTAAAACCAGTAATCAAGCTTCACAACGTGAAGTTGAACTGTGACACTCGAATTAAAATCTAAAGCTTACGGGCGGCAGCCGATCGAGAGGTTGGGTGGGGGGAGGGGTGTACTTCGATACTTTCCGACATCAGAGTTCCGACTTCGTGCTTCCGACTTCCGACCGCCGACTTCCGACTTCTGAGTTATTTTCCTGGACTTCCATACTATATGATTTTTACAACGTTAAACAACTTTTTAATCAATCCCTGACGATTTTATTACATTCGCATAAAGTAAAGTAAATACGGAATAAGCTATTTATACGTAACTCAAACGAAAAAATCATTTGTTTCAGTAACAAAGGAAAAAAAACACTACCAATGGGTAGCTTAATTGACTATTCCTGTGAAGAACTGTGCATTCATTAAAGTTCAACCCACAAATGTTGACTTTCACGACAAGAGGGTCGTACAGGTGTTCTCTGGCACAGTTCAAGAGCAGAAAAAATCACGAATCACGGATATCAAAATTTCATATTAGAAAGAGTGTTTGAAGAAAGCAAAATCGTGAAAGGCTAAGTTAAGGCTCCACATTGCAAATCGCATACCTCAATCACTTTCGAGTTCTTTCAATAGACGACTCTAACCATTCGGAGGACTCGCGTCTCAAAATCACGAAGCTGAGAGTGGTGAAATCATGGATATAATAGTAAAGAGACTGTCTTCTACTATCTATGGTGAAATCGCGAATATCGGTTCAAGTTCTTCACGGGTCACGCAAAACCTTCAGGTCACGGATCACGAAGAATAATTTCTTAATTTTCCATTTCTTAATCTCTTACAGACTGTCACAAAAACGAAATAACAAACAGACGAAAGGGTGGCTGGCTTGTAAATGTAAAAGTCAAACTGTTCGGGGAGGGAACGGTTTGTGGTTGTCTGACTTTTCGCGCCATATATGGCGGGAGTGTGCATGCGTGTAAACATCACCACGTGACCACGTACAACATGGCGGCATGTGGAAGATGAGCTTTTGGAGAAAGCTGCGCGACATTGCAGACACATGTTAGTTTTTTCTGGGTTAATTCAGAGTTGTATGCTGGTAAACACCTTTAACTGATTGCTGTTTTGATGGTAAGGATATTTTCGTTGTCGTGGAGAGGCATCGCATCACAGATCTCGCACACTGTACCTCGGAAATATCACTTGACTATCACGAGCGACTCAACGTGCTTTGAAATCAATTGACTTAATTTGCGTTCTGTTCCGCATGAAGACAAAAGTTTCGTCTGAAAACAGCGTAGAAGGAGTGCCTTCGCAGACAACTGCTGTGACTACAATTGCAAATACTGCACAATCGAGCGTTTGGTCCATCTGTGACATCTCAACGGACTCGCACGTTGAACTCCGGGACATAACACCTTCCATTAGTCCCGTGTTCACCGACGATCAAGTGCACGAATTAACGCAAAATCCTTCCGAAGTTGATGTCCTGAGCGAACATTTTCTTCCACCGGACACTTTTAAAAGGATCGATGAGGTTTTGAGCTCTGGTGGTCAGACAAACTTACTGTACAGCGACCCTGTGTTGAGTGATTCACTCAAACAAAACCACGATGTGCTTTTACCAGGAGACCTGGGTTTCCATGGCCCCATGTTCCCATCATTCGATTCAATAGTGGAAGCAGATAGGATTTTGAACAAAAGAGATGAGTCGTCTGAAGAAAATAATTCAGAGGCTAATCCGTCTAATCCTGATAACTGGAACAAAGATGGAATATCTGTGGCTGATGCCACAGGACACCCAGATAATCAAGACCAGAATGATGACAAGAAGTCTGGAACTGACAAAGGGCTGAGGCGCTCTCCTCGTAAACGTATCCAGGTGAAAAAGGATTCAGAGACTCTAAAAACGGGTAACCCAGCATCAAAGTCTATATCTCGAGGTAAAGACATATCAAAACTAAAATATGCAAATACCAAACCAGAAGCTGAGAAGAAGGAAGTTCGCCGAAGTGGTTGTGCACAGAAAAAGGTGGAGAAGGAGGAAAATAATGCTGAGAATAAGACAACAGAAACAGTTGCGAATACTGAGAGGGAAATCAACAAAGATGAGGAAGATGGAGGCAAAGATTCAACAGAACAGGAAGATACTACTTCTAAAAATATCCGGAGGTGAGAGTTTTAGATAAAGAGAGTTGAAAGAAGTATGCCAGTATGAAAGACAATGTTAGTTTTGCTTGTCTTGATGATTTATTTCTTGAAGCATCAATTCCATTTTTTATGATTTTTATGATGTTATATGGCTAGCTAGGCAAGCGGGTAAAACAAACCAAGCTGCTACTGAAAGAACAAATTATAGTGGACACTCTCTTAAGGGGCACTCGCGTAAGCAGACAAATCTATTAACAATCACTATCACAAAATATCGTTTAAACTCCCTTACAAACTCCATATTTACTCATTCCTGTAAGCAGACATTCTCGTAAGCAGACATCCTTGTAAGCTTGGAGGGCACTTGGAGGGCTTATGATCTTGACTTTTTAAGCTGCCATAAACAGCCACTTTAAAGGAATTGGGCCTGACTTTGAAAGATACTCATAAACATTTGTAAACTGTTTCACTGCTTTTTGTTGCAGTGAGATTGTTAATGCTAATGTAATTCTGGCTGCAATTATGATTTGTTCTTTAATCACTAAGGCCCATCCTAGCAATGCAGTATACAGTACTGTTTAAATTATGCAGTTATCGCCATTATCAGGGTATTGCATGTACAAGGCATTAAAACAAAAAGAATTAATAATTTGGTGGTATTTTTACGTTTGCAACGTTTATTGTAAACTTGCCAAGCTCCTGTAGGCACCCATCTTTCCATTACAACTCTAGTGGCTCCTTACGAGAATTATTCTCCTAAGAGGCAAGCTCCAGTTATGGACAGCTTTTTTGTGTCCCGAAGGTGTCTGCTTATGAGGGCTTTCACTCTATGGTAAATTTATGAGGTATTTTGTTGTAATTGTTGTTGCCAGGTCACCCAGGAATCAAAGAAAGGCTGCTGGAGAAGGGAAGCAGAAAACACCGAGATGCAGACGGGGAAAAGATATGGAAAATTCAGATGAAAATAAAGAGAAGTGTAGTACTGTATGTGATGAAAAAGGATCTGTTGATAAAAGACTTGACAGCACAGAAAACAAATCTGCAGAAACAAAATCTGAAGCTGACAAAGGAACAAGTAAAACAGATATTGAGGACACCGAGAGAAACCAAGAAGAAAAAGCAGAAGTAAGAAAAAGCGGACGATTGACAAGAAATAAGGAAAAGCAAACAAAGGAAGAAGAAAACGTAAAGCATGTAATAAAGGAAACAGAAGCAAAAGAGGTTAAAGGAAAAGCAGATGAAGCAAAATTGAAAACAGGAGATGTGAAAATGAAAGGAAAAAGTGAATCAGACATTAGCAAAAAAGAGTCAAGTAAGAAAGATGACAATAAAGACATTTCTAAGAGAAGCAGTTCTTTGCATAAACCAGATAACAGTGAGCTGTCAGTTAAACAAGAGAAAGGTGGTGACAGTGAAGAAAAGGCTCCAAGAAGGAGAAAAACAGAAAAAAAGCTTGAGTCATCAGAAGATGATGACGTTGAAAATACAAAAAGGGTGAGTAGTAGAAAAGAGGAAAGAAAAACCAAAGAACTTATCAAAGAAAATGCTGATGAAGGAACTAAAAAATCAACAAAGCCAGCAACATTTACAAAAGCAAATGATGGTAAACAAAAGACTGAAAAAGCTGCTATCAAAATGACAGACAATCCAGCAGACGAAGGCAGTGAAAAAGCAAGCAAAGGGAATGAAAAGAGCAAGAAGGCAGTTAAAATAGAGAACAAAGGCAAAACAGGAACAGACAAGAATAGTGCTGATGATTCTGACAACGAGCACAAGCCAAGAGAAAAGGACACAAAACCAAGTCAAGAGGAGGAAGGATATTCTGATGTTGAGTCTCTGGGTCATGATGAAGAATTCAATGATGATTCTGACTATGATCCAGAGTATGATCCCGATCGTTTGTGGTGTGTCTGTCGTAAGCCACATGGGAACAGGTAACGTATATGTTTTCATTGTTTGTTCATCATGTTGTACTAAGTGATTTCAGTCCTGTCCACACCTTGGCATTTTCACTCTTTTTCTGTTCACACTACACCTGAGAAATTTGAAAACGAAACATTCACCAGGGGCAGAAACGCTTGGGTACACCCTTGAGTGTTAGGTTAAATCACATCACTATCTTGACATCATAATAGACAAAAAGTTTCATTTTCGATTTTTTTTTTCCATCCACACTGAAACGCAAAGCTGGCATTTTCAAATTCCTCTGGTTTAAGAGTGGTCTTGAAAACCTCTGTATTTGGTGGACAATTTTTCTGCATAAGTGTGGAAGAAATGCGATTTTGAATTTTACTCTGTACTACTGCAGGTTTATGATTTGTTGCGATCACTGTGAGGAGTGGTTTCATGGAATGTGTGTTGGTATAACCATGGCACAAGGACGTCAGATGGAGAAAAATGGACAGGAGTATGTCTGTCCAAAATGCAAAGGTGAATTACAAAATTATAAACTATGCATTTGTTGTGCAGGCGCAGATCCAGGATTTTTCAAAGGGGGATAGCTGGTACCTTGGGGTTGCAGAATCAATCAGCCATGACCCAGAAATGTTGCAATTTGAGAACTGGATTTTTATTTAGGGGGGAAAGGGCAGGAAGGATTATGTGTGCATTTTCCAGGTCAGATTGCTTGGATGTTTTTTTATGGGTATGGGGATGCTTATTTTCAGAAGATTAATTTTTTTGTGTTTTCTGTAACACTATGTAGCAAAAGTAGAGGAAGAAAGTGCTAAGATGGCTCAACAGACATCAGAAACAGATGAGAAGGAAAATGGACAAATCACTGCTACATCAGAACAAGTGGAAAGCTCGGAAGAGAAGCCATCCCCAACACCTGAGCATCGTCGAAGAAAAGTGCACACACTCAAGTTAAAGCTTCCAGGAGACCAAGAGGAGACAAGAAAACGTCGGCATTCTAGTCACAGAAGAAGCAGAGAGGAAATGACTGAGGTACACTTGAAAAATGTACATGGTATACTTGATAATTGGATTTAATTTCACTTGGTATTGCTCAAAATGCGAAAACCCAACATTTTGAGCTTGCTTGTTCTGCACATGTAAACAAAATTAATCTGATTTGCAACAAGAAATTTGTCCTCCCCAGTACAAAATTTTGGTTTTTTACTTTATTGACACAAAAGACAAAACAATTCCAGGGTCTGCAAAAATTTAATTGGGATCTGTAATCAGGTAACTCCCATTAATATTTAATATATATTCCAGCAGCTAGGGTATCAAAAAAAATATTCTAAATTGAGATAGGTAGCATTTACATTTATTCGACACATACACTGTACAAGTATATCTGTTTTCTTTTGCCACAAGCAGAAATAATATTTAAATCTGTGGTTTTGTTTTGTTTTGTTTTTTAAAGGATTTCAGTAGCAAAAGAACTAAAGAATCCGAGAAATTATTCTTCAGTATGCCACCAAAGGAAGAAAAAAAGAAACAGGCTCCAGCACACAAAGGCTTCAGGATACCCAAAAAGGTGATTTTTGTTCGTCAAATTCCTAGACTGTGAGCGTCTCTCTTTTGCTTGAAAGATCTGCAAGGGAAGAAATGCAATCAAACCAGAAGCTTAAGGATGGTGCCTACTTTTGTTTGTGCGTACATGTTCTGCGCATCACGCAAGGCAGGTTTAAGCACCACGTGTGTGCTGAGGTTGACACTGACACAATCGACTACGCTACCAAGTACATGACTAAAATGAAAGCAAAACTTTCCCACTGTGACCAAATCAAGTTTAATGACTTAAGTACTTAAACCAGGAACACCAGAATAGCAGCATATCGTAACCACTAACTGTTAACATCTTCCAGCTGAAAAACTAGCTGTTATCTATCGAAAATTATACTGAAATCCAGCTGTAAACATGTACCTGCAGATAGCGTAGTGCGCACAAAGCAAGTTCGAGATCCACAAATGTTTTACTTACTGGGGAGGTGACAGGAAAAAATGTAATGGGCACCATTAAAGTTTTCAAAAAAGATCAATAACTTTAAAAAAACACATGGCTACCCCTACATTGTATGTTATGAAATGGAAGTGGCAAACCTATTCAGCAAGTGATTAGTTACTGGTTGTGAGCAAAAGGTATTTAGACTGTATTTTAGCTGAACCAGAGGAAGGCTCTCAGAGACCCTAAAAGTGCCGTTGCAACGATCTTGTTATTAAAAGAATACCAAAAATGGTTTTCATGTTACCATTTACCATGTAGTTTTAAGATCTTTATAATGTGTTTGCTTTTCTGTCTGTAAAGGCAATTCTAAGCAAATCTGCGAAGAAACATCCTTTCCTTCTTTTTTCAGCAAAATGCTGATGTCAGCATTTTTGTTGAGATTTAAGGCTAATTATCTCGAAAAAATTCATGGCTCCCCCAATTTTTCTTTGGGGATTCCAGTACCCCTTATAAAGATCTACTTTTTCCACGTGGTCCTAACCTGGCGCAAAAACCTTTGTATTTAGTAGGCACTGTCCTTAAGTGGCATGCAGCGAAACTCTGAGCCACAAGTAACACAGGTGTCAGAAGACGAGCAAACACAGTTCCTCAGATCTACCTAGATAGGCCTAATGCTACCAGCAGATCAGTTTTACTTTTGTATTAATTTTTAGATCAATTGAAATAAAGTGTGTAAATTGTGTGTGGGTCTTCTGATGCACACGCTACTTGCAGCTTGCAGCTTCACCACTCACTTCTTCTTGTTCGTTTGCGTTTCTTCCCTCTTTGAGCAAAAGAGAGACCGCTGCTGTGTATCATGTATTCATTTTATTTGATGACATAAGAAACCTACAGTAAAATTCAAATTTTTAATCAGCATTGTAACTGAAACATTTAAAGCAGGTATAAACCCTGAAGCTCTTAGGGAAGCAACAGTAGGCCATTCGGTATTTTTGAGATTGTCCTCTGTTGCTTAGAATCTTTTCTGGCAGATCTCAGGAGAGTCCCAGTGATTGAGCAGGGATACTGTCTAGCCCAGCACCCTGGCATTACGACGAGAAGTTATTGGGTACTTATTACATACTTTCAAGAGTAATTTGCTTGACAGTCAAAACATCAGCTTCACTAACTCACTACAGCAATTATTTTACCTTTTCAAGCTTCAAGCTAATATGTAGCCAAGTGCTTCACTTGCCCACCAACACAAACCAGCAGCTTCTTTAGAACCTATTATCTTTATTTTACTATACAGGTGAGGACAACACCCACTCCAGCGTCGTACATGAACCACCCCACCCAACCCAAGTGCATCACAGCTGGGTGTTCTATGTTTGCAGACCATCACTCACTTTACTGCAGTCCAGAGTGCATACAAAGGTACTATTGAAGGAAATTGAAATTAAAAACATCTTGTACATTATAATAAACATTATCACATGAAAGCACTCCTCAATAGCTTTTATTTGAATGGTCATACTCAAAGGTTTCATCCACAGACTTAAGAGTTAGAACCACCTTGTACAGCATAATAAACAGTACCACATGAAAGTACTGCTCAATAGCTTTTATTTGAATAGTCACACTCAAAGGTTTCGTCCGCAGACTTATAAAGTTCGAACCACCTTGTACAGCATAATAAACAGTACCACATGAAAGTGCTGCTTAATAGCTTCCATTTTGATCATTGAAATGGTCACACACTAGGGTTTCATCCATGGACTTAAAAGCTGGAACCACCTTGTACAGCATAATAAACAATACCACATGAAAGTACTGCTCAATAGCTTTCATTTTAATGGCCACACACTAATTTAGAGTACCAAATGAAAGTGTTGTTACATTGTACATGTAAGTAGCTGTCATTTGAATGGCTACATTTAAGAGTTTGATCAAAAACTGTATGTATGTAGTAGAGACATCCAGATAAATTTTAAATGCAATGTGTCCATAAGGAATTTCAGTGGATCAATGGATAGGAGGGTAACCAAATCATCAGCAGTTTTCTGTCAGTTCCTCTGGTCTGGTCGCAGAACGTGTTTAAGACTGCCGTCTTATCTGGAACACTGGGTTACTGTAATGGGAGCACGTATTAACCTATACAACATACTTATTAGATGTGCCATCGCTGGTTAGTTAAAAATTTTTTTCTTATCTTGCAGACATGCTGAGGAATCATTGAAAATCATTGCAGAGGAAAGGGGCAAAAGAATGGGATTTAAATCCTCAGTTTCATCTTCAAAGAGTGTTACATCACCAACAGTAAGTTTATGCTTTCCTTTACTGCTACAGAAAATTTATTTTAAGCCGGCTGTCAAAAGTTTCCAGCACTTATACCTTTATGAGTCATTACTTTGACTATATCAATTGATGTTACTATAATCATAATTATCAAAATAAGCCCAGTCATTGGTGAACACGTAGTGATCATTTCCGTGAGGTGGTACAAGTTACCATATCAACAGTATTATATGTTAAAAATGTCTTTCAAAGATAGGCTTAACATCCCCAAATTTTATTCTCAAAATGGTACTCGCCATAATAAGATACGACTTTTGAGAGTTTAAAATAATCTATGCAAGGCCTTCAGACCCCCCTTAAAGTGTTGAAAGGGTAAGGTGGCCCAGACATCTTTCAAAGAAAGGCTCAATGCCCCAAATTTTATTCTCAAAATGGTACTTGCTGTGATAAGATACAACTTTTGAGAGTTTAAAATAATCTATGAAAAGCCTTCAGAGCCCCCTTAAAGTTTTGAAAAGTTAAGGTGGCTCAGGCAGGAGATGTCGGGCTAGGTGTTGTCAGTTGATTGATAATGTTTTGTTTATGATTCAGTCAAGTTTTCTAGGTCCAGTACCCTGGAATTCCCACCCGCCCTCAGTTTCCTCTCATGCAGAATCTGCACTGCCAAAAGAAGGTGTGGCGGTCATTGAGAGGTCCACTGGGAGGGTGATTGCGGGTGTAGCTGCACCTACTCAGGAGGAGATTGTTGAGTGGCTGCACGATCATCCCACATTTGAAGTGCTTCGACCATCAGGTTTGTTTCATTTTGTGTTTACATTTCAGTCAGTGTAAACTATTCATCGTGATATTTCTGTTATCAAGTGCTAAGTGTAAACAGGGTTACTCAGGCTAATCATAGTGAAAGTCTGCACTCTGGTTAGCCTAAATAATGCTTTGATTAGCCTGTTTACGGTTAGCTTTCAATGATGGAATCAGTAACATGAATCAGTTAAAGAGTCTACAGCCTACAGTCTGCATTTTACCCCTGGTCCACAGTCTGCAGTCCACAGTTTGCATTTTACACTGACCGGTTTACATTTTTTATAATTCCTCTCTTGAAAAGTAAGTTTACACTATTCATAAGTTTGCACTGATTTTCTTGAGAGGTGCCGTTAGCCCATTTTGTTTCAGTTCCATCTTGTTTCTTGTTAGCGCCATGGAAGTACCAGCAGTTGGTAGTAAATAAATATGATATCCTTTAGTTGATGTGTGACATCTTATTTTCAATTTCAGTTGGAAAAGATGAGAAAAAGAAAGAGAAAAAGGAAGATAGTGAGAAGACTGTGAGAGATAACATAAGAAAATCTCTCAAGGAAATCCTGACAACCCGGTATACATACATGGAAATTAATGATAAAAGTGAATGAAGTTTCTGAGTCATTATGACCCCATTTTCAAGTTCAAAAAGAAAATAAATAAACTGCCTGTTTGCTTTTATCATTAATTTTTACTTACTTGTGCATTTCAAAAGCTTGCTCACATGGAAATTGAGTTATTTTAGGGGATTTTAGAATCAACTTGTGGTTAACAGCAAGTGAAACCAATAAAACAGCAGTTTTAAGCCCAGCAAAAAAATTATGCCTGGGCTTAAAAGAGTTTACACTCTTATGCTGGTTTATCCAGAAACTTCAGTGTGCTGTTGTAAATTTATAAATTTTCAATTTATCAGTATCAGTAAGGCACAAAAAATTGTTTTCTTGCAGTGAAAAGCTGAGGAATTTTTGTTTTCTTTTTTCTTATGTGTGAGGCCATAGATATACAGAAAGGTTTGCGTGAAAATTAGTGGTTTGTGACAATTATTATTGCTGATCTCTTTTGCAGATCAAAGGAACAACAAGATTTGAGCATCAGTGAAGAGGATATCGACAAGTGCTCTCATAACGTGGAGGGAGAAATGTTCTCCTTCTTTGGAGATACAGGACATCGCTATAAGAACAAGTATCGCAGTTTGATGTTTAATCTCAAGGACCCTAGAAATAAGGCAAGTCATTGCACAATTTACACCTACTGTTTAGTGTTGTTGTGCTGACAGGTGGGGCAGACCTTAGTGGGGGGAGGGGGGGTTGGAGGGGTTTTTAGGGGGTTTGGTCAAACCCCCTAAATAAAAAAAAATGAGACATTACAACATGCTGACTTGGCCTTGGAATGCCGGAAATCTCATTTTCCATGGGAGGATGTCCCCGGTCCCCCTTACGGGGGACCACCTTGACCGATCTGCATCTCGACCCCCTTCTCTAAAATTCTGTATCTGCCCCAGCACAGTACAGTTGAGTACAATACAGTAGTTTGCTTGATGTTACATATTTTTATGGGTGTAGAATGTTTTCGCATGACATCACTGCAGCTGTATCAGTGACCCAAAACAACAAAACAGTGGCCATTTTACTGTCCCAAACCAATTCAATGGGAGTTGAACTCTTTCTTATGTAAACACTTTTTTGTTGAAAAAAAAATTGCTAGCCTGTTGGTCATATGAGTGAAAATGCTCTACATGTATATGGTATTTTTTTCTTGGGAACATATGAGAAAATTCATTGATACTGAGAGTTGTAAAGCATTTAAAACACTGACATAAGTGTGTCGCATTTCAGGTGCTGTTTCGGCATGTGCTTTCTGGTGAAATATCTGTGGACCGTCTTGTTCGTATGACGCCTGAGCAGCTTGCGTCACCAGAGTTAGCCACATGGCGTGAGCAGGAAACAAAACATGTACGTATCCATCATTTTACAGCAAAAACCAAACTACCCTTGTTTTAAAGTCCATAACCTGGGATAAGTGTTCTTTTCTACAGGAGGGGGAAGGAGAAAAAAAGGAGACATTCTTTTTTTTCCCTTCCCCCATTCATCAAAAAAAGCAGTTGATTGCAGGTTATCAAGCCCACAAAATTATGAAGGTGTCCCATTTTAGAAGGTGTACATACTGTTATAGAAAGTATTCTCCATTGCCAATGTGGTGGTTGGACTAGACCAGTTTTTGACGGAGTGTGGTAAAAGCAAAACCAAAGAAATCACTCTGGTGGATCATAAAAGGGCACAGACTGTCAAGTGAACCAATCAAAACTCCAACCAAATACACGTAGTTTATGGGAAATGCGGAAAGGCATGAGGAAGCGAGGTACAATTAGGTTTAAAGAGAGTGGCCCTCTATTCCAGGGTCTGAAATTAACTTTTTTAGGTAGGCGCCAACTGGCGAATGAAAGTTTTTTTGTTTCAGTCGCCAGATGGAAAAATGTGGTCGCCAAAAAGTGTCAATAAAATTTTTCCTTCACAGCGAAACACAAATACACAAACTTTTTTGCGTGAAAATAGTCCTACTCCTGAACGATCTCAAGAGCAAGAGTCAGATTCTGTGTGTAAAGGCATTAAAAGATTGTGTAGCTTACAATTAGTTGAAATGGAGTTCTTGTTAAATAGATAGCTCTCTTAGTTTGGAGACCAAACTTAAAATCATTTTCTTCAATACATGCCATTGGTACGAAGCCTTCCAAAGCCACACATGAAGCAAGTGGTGATGCCGCTACAAGGTAGTCACCTAATGATGGCTAGCCTCAAAATTCTGGTTGCCAACATTCAATTTTCAGTCGCATTGGCGTCAAGCTGGTCACAATTTTGGACCACTGTATCATAAATTAATATAAAAGGGATTTTACTTTTGATTGAATTACAAAGTGATGCAAGTTTTTTTGAGAAAATTGTATAATGCACTGATGCAACACCAAAGAAAACTTGGCTTACTTTAAGCCATTTAGTAAAAACTGCTCTTTGCTGTTTCTTTTCTTTTTTTTTTTTTTTTTGTATTTAGACCCTGGAGATGATAAGGATGAATCAGGAGGAAATAAATGCAACAAAAGCGCACATAAAGAAAACGCACAAGGTGAGGTTTGTTAGTAATGATCATTTTCTCTTGACATGAGCAGATACATTGACATGTGTAATGACTAGAGTTATGGTCAAAAGATCTTATGCGTGATTACCACACTTGCCCAAGATTTACCTGCAAGCCTTGTTTGCGCAGAATTTTCTCAAACCTCGCGCGCCTTCATGTTGTTGACACTTGGGTATTCTTTTCATCTTTGCTGCTTCGGGATTTTGTTTTTGATTAATTTATCGATGGATATTTGTCTAACATGAGTTCTGTTTATAAAGCAGACCTTGTTGGGTTTTTTTGTTGGGGGGCAGGGGTGGGGCTTCTGTGTGAAAAGGAAAGGGATGTTTTTTGTCTCACTTTGGGGTGCCAATCACGGATTTTGCTCTACTTTATCAGTGTTTCTGCCAGAGCGCGCCATTGCGGGAATCCCGTGTTACAATCAGAGATGGCCCCCAGAAAAACGAAAAAAGGGCCAATTTGGCCCTTTCCTTTTACAAGACTGCAGGCATAACACAGGCATAATATTTTAAAAGCCATCCCAGGGCTGGAAATTGTGATTGATATGGTCGCCAATGCAACAAGCACTTCATCCTTGGCGACCAAAAATTCTGGTTAAGTCGCCGTAGTACGGCATATTGGCGACTAGATTTCTCTGTGTTGACGATCAATAACGGTTATTTTGTCACACATTATGTACTTCTAGAAAATCATATTGAAAGATCTTTGTTTCTAAAACATTCAACATAAGAAAAGAAGTCAATGCGTCCTTTTGCTTTACTGAATTGATTCTCTAATATCGGAAAACTTCCAAATGGCTGACCGAGTTTGAAATTGCCCTATAATGTATTGCAAACCCTTGATCATTCACTACGTCATGTAGGCCTAAGGATTGTTCTCTGCACGGATCCTTCATACTAGTATCTGATTCAAAAGAAACTTTATTGAGTAGAAACCCTCCAAAAAGCACTTATTATTAAATTTTATCATAGATCCTAATAAACTGCTTTATTTTCCTTGGTACCCTGATGCATTTTTCCTTCTGTAGCTTTCAGTTTGTTGGCCCCTTTCCTAAAAAATTGGCCCCTAAAAGAGATCTTCAGGGGCCACTTTGGCCCTCAAATAAAATTTTCTGGCTGAAACACTGCTTTATGGTGTCCAGGATTAAGTGCCACTATTGAGTTGGAGTTACACTCAAAGAAATTAACGACAACAAAAAAATGTTTACAGATATGTTTTAAAGTACTATCTTTTAGGGGTCATAGAACGCTTGAACCAAACCCAGATTAGGCTCTTTCAGAGGTTTAATTCAAATGTTCTGACAAATATCCCGGACCTTTTCACATGGGAGTCTCCCTAAGTGGTTTTGACCCGAGATCTCCTGTTAGCGGAACGCTGCTCACTGCTTGTTTTGTACCTTTTTCAGGGTGAGGTTGAAATAGACGATGATGATTTGAGTACATTTGAGGTGAGAACAGTCGTTTTTCCTGAGTTGCCCTTGCCTCTACTTCAAAATAATTTATGTCCTTGATCAAAACTCTTTATGTTTACAGAATGTTATGCAGTAAGACTTGTCTTATGTTGACACAGAGACAAAAGCCAACTTGGAAATGGAATAATGGCGTTGGTACTTTGCAAGCTTGCCAGGATAACTAACATTTTTCTTGTTGTCCAAGAAAACAAAATTATCTTTTCAGAAAGCTAATTTCCATCCCTGGTGTGAGAAGAATTGGAGATTGAAAGATTGCTTACTGGTGATAGCTTTGAGGATCTGTTTGTTGTTGTTGACTGGACATGCAGCAACTGGGGCTTGTTGGTGTCCTTGCTCCCACTCACAAATCATAGCGAACAAGATGTTACAATAATTTATTGTTGGGTTATATTATGTGAGAACAGTGCTCACTACAAACTCCCCTGGACTGCTCACTTGTGCCAACCAGTTACGGAAATAGAGTGGTATTTCACTGAGTGTCTTAAGACTGAAGCCAAAGTAATCACTCAAGCTAATCACACAGGACACAGAAAATACAGTGAGCAAATCAAAACTCCAAGCAAATACATGTAGCTGACACGAAGTCTGCAAAAATGTGCGACAGTGATTTAGGATTGGTTTTGGTTTTACTTCTAATTGGATAACAAAGCTGTGCGACTTTTTAAGCTAATCGCTAAGTGCAGTAATGTGAAACCAAAGCAAAAGCGCGTTACTTTCAACATTCAATGGAAAATACTGTATGGTCGAGTTCAGTCAGTCAATTGATTCTGTGATTGAGCGATTGTTAAATCATGTTATCTATCAATCACTTCAAGATAGGGAAGTGTCACCAGCTTTACCCACAATGTGCACTAACCCTGAAATACTATGAAACAGAGAAAGTTAATATTGTCTCCTCTGTGATATCTGTTTAGAACTCTGTCAAGGCCAACGCAGAGCTGAAGGTGGAGAAAGGTCTGCCAGATAGCAATACGAGTTCCAGTACATTATTACTGGACACCACAGATGAACATCGCATCCATCTCTTTGATCTGAATTGTCGCATTTGCACCGGTAAAATGGCACCCCCAGGGGAGCCCCCCAGGAGGGAAACGCCAGCTCCGCTTGTGTCCACAACATCAATGTAAGCTTTGGAGTTGTTTTGTCATGTTTTAGGAGTGGAGGGGGGTGGTAGAGAATGTGAGATGGGGAGGGGGGTGGGGGGAGGGGGCTGGGAGGAGGGGGCTGGAGTGGGGAAAAGTGAGGTGGAATTTTGAACCATGACCTCATTAAAGTTCTGAAGTTTGGTTTGTAATGTTTTGACAACAGCGTTCCTGAAGTTTCCGGAATCGGAAGGAAATTGAAACGTTCAGACTCTCCAGACTCCGATTCCGTTGAACTTTTGACTCTGATTTTGGATTTTGGATTCACTTGGTTGTAAACGTTCTTACAGCTCCTACTGTGAGCCTTTCACTAGTGAAAACCAGGAATGTATGGTAACCTTAGGTAATTTCTTGGTTTTCTTGTATGGACGAGTGCTTATAGTTTTTATACCTTGTATTCAACAGAGTTCAAGCTGTAGCCGAGAGCTCCATCCCGTCCCCGACACCCATGGATATTGTTACTTCTGCAAGGTTTGTTTGCCAAAAAATCCCCACCTTTATGGGGGTGGGGTGGGGGCTTAATTACAGTTAAGGTCGCACTCGCGTCACTGGTTGAGTGGCCTCGCAGTCTGCGGTTGTTAACTAAAAATCACTAAACGGTGGCCACTTAAATGCGTTTTCAAAGTGTCTGTTTACAGGGTTTAGGTAATTTGCTTATCAAGATCTGAACAGCTTGTAGATTTTATACTAAAACGATTCGATTATGCGCTCTCGATTTCTATACGTCATTTTATACGTGTTAAATAATATTCAATTTGTATTGCTTTCAAATCTATCAAAGGAAACTAGAAATAATTGATATCAAATACAGAAAATTGCCAGAGAAAGTAGCAAAGCCAAAGGGCACAAGAATCGTAAAAACTGGAAAAGACTGCGACAGATTGTGAACAGCAACCTTGAAGGAGCTAAATCTCGGGTTTTTTGTGCATCTAGAAAAGGTTAGCCAAGATTTTTCAATTTTTCAGTTTGTAATCCATGTAATCTTCTCCGTCTTAAACCATCCTTGTTCCTTTATGGTTTATTTTTGTCTTTGATGTTTTTCTCTCTTAGTAAAACTACCATTTTCAGTTTTTCTTCAATTTAAAGGTTATTTTGTACGTGACCAAAACGCCATGACTGAGCTCCTTGAAGATGCGTGTGTCTGAATCGCACCTTTTTAACCCTTCAGCCAACTTTTCTCTCTAGCACTAGGGAGGAGAGGGTGAAGACACATTCTCAGTTTCTTTATTTGCAGTTCACCGGATTCGGCAACAGTTACCCAACCACCCGTCTCGCCTTCTGTGCTCAGCAAGACTCCGAAAAAAGTTCCCGCGGTGTGGAAAGGCTTTGTAATGATGCAGAGTGTTGCCAAGTTCGGTACCAGTGCTTACCGTGTGTCTGGCTCATGTGACGATCTGCTGCAGTTGTTACCGGACACGCTGCATGTCCAGGGAAGAATAGCTCATGAACAAGTTTGGGATTACCTCTTGCAGCTGAAGAGCTCCACGTCAAGGGTATGAATTGGTATATTCTCCTTACCTGATGGCTATACATTTCTTGTAATTTTAGTATGGAGAACTTGGAATGTACCTTTCATAATCAGTTGTTATAAAACATATATTTAAAAGTCTTTGATTTCGAGAAATAGAAAGAGCTTGTTTTGATACGGTCGGAAAATACTTTTCAGTGTTTGTAACAAAGAAATTTTATGAACGTTTGAACTCTTCAGGAGTTGGAAGGTTTTGTATTGAAAAGAACTAAATTCTGTGTAAGGGATTCCTTCAAATACACACCAGCTGGTACCACAGACAACTACTGTACGAAACTGGAAAGGGCTTGTTTTGATGAAGTCGGAAAAAATTTTTCAGTGTTGTGTAACAGAGAAATTCTATAAACGTTTGAACTCTTTAGGAGTTGGAAAGTTTTTTCTGGAAAAGAACTAAATGTTGTATAATTAATCCCATCAAATACATGCCAGTTGGTACTATATAACTGTAAGAAACCGGAAGAGTGTGAGAAGATAACTGTAAGAGATATGAAAGGCGTGGGAAAGTTGCTTTATAGGGGAAAATCTTAGGCCGATAAACCGCAAAGGCGAGATGGACCGCTGCCAAGGCCTCTACTTGTACAAATCTCTCTTACTTCGCATGATCTTAAAAACACAATGAAACCCGATTTTTGGAGCCTCCAAGGGAAGCGAAATCGGTTTGAAAAATCGGGTAGTTTGAGAAGTCAGGGGTAACATTACAAAGTTCGACTGAGGAGACGGAAACGACTTTTAGTTCGAGTTATCGGGAAGTTCGAAATATCGAGGACTTGAAAAATTCCACTCGACTTCTTCTTGTTCCTGCCACCTAATCCTGCGACACGTCTCGTATGTGTTAGCGAACTGAAAAAGTATTTTCGTATGAACTTTCTTGCAGGAGGTGTGTGTGATACGGTATGAAGCATCCTCTGATGACGAGAAGCTGAGCTATGTCTCCTTGTACTCATATTTCTACAGTCGAAAGCGCTGTGGAGTTGTCAGTAACTGTTACACAGGCGTCAAGGACATGTACTTGGTTCCTTTAGCCTCGCATCAACCTATACCGCCAGAGTTACTGCCATTTGATGGACCTGGTAAGTGCTAATATTTTCGCTGAAAGTAGTCTTGATTTTTGTTCCAAAGATGAGAAGCTGTGTAAAGGGTCTTTGTGGTAAAGGGTCTTTGTGGTAAAGGGTCTTTGTGGTGAAGGATCTTTGCGGTGAAGGGCCTTTGAGGTGAAGGGTCTATGTGGTAAAGGGCCTATCTAGTAAAGGGTCTGTGTTTAAGGGTCTGTGGTAAAGGGTCTTTGTGGTAGAGGGTCTCTGTTTTAAAGAGTGTGTGGTAAAGGGTCTTTTTTTATCGGGTGGAAGGATTTTTGTGTTTGAATTTTATGGTAGTTTCACAGTGTTTAAAGTAAGCTTCCCACGCAGTAAAACGTAGTAAGGGTTACTGATTGATTGTTTGTATTTTCTCCCTTAGGGTTAGATGAGCATCGTCCTCATATGCTTCTCGGTATCATAGTCCGATCCAAGGTTCTGTTTAAACGCCCGCGTGCACTTAGTCAGCGTTCACTGTCACCACCGCCAAAGCGGCGAAACAGTTCAACGAGTGTGGAGACCAGCAGCAGTGAGGGAGGGACTGGGGAGAGTCCGACCAGCAAGCAAGGCCTGCTGACTGAACTGCATGATTCACCACCAGCTGATATTGATGACATTGTGTTCCAGTACAACACCACTCAAGCCAAGATTGCTAGCAAAAAAACTACAGATTCCCCAGCTAAAGCTTCGCCCACTTCTGAGACCTCGACACCGTCAATGGCGTCATCCTCTGGAGCAGTGGTGAGCTCTCCTTCTGTCCCCGCTGACAAGTCATCTGTTCCTTCTCTTGAGGTACAGAAGCAACAATTGCTGGATCTTCAGGAGCGTGCTCGGCAGTACATCTTGGCACAGACCCAGCGGAAAGAAACAGGCCCGGTTGAAGATGAACTTCAGCAAGAGGCGGAGAAAAAATCACAAAACCCAGACACAGGGAAAGTCGAGCTTAAGGGAGGGGAGGGTAAAGTGACTGATGACGACGCTCCGTATGATCCAGAGGAAGGGTTGGAGCTTGATCTTGATTCCACTGACCCCACTGACCCCACCCCTGCCAAACCTGTGGTACCCGTGACATCTCAGGAACTGTCTAAACCGTCTAGCCTTCAGATGTTAGTTTCCACGCTTCAGAGGCTTCAAAGCGCTGCTGTTAAAAGTGTAAGCCCTCACTTGCCATCACTCAGTACAGTACTACCAATGGGATCCTCTGCTGCATCCAGTGACACTGTTTCTGCTGGCACAGCAGACACGGTCAAGAAACCTGCCGTTTCAGGAGGCTTTGCCATCCAGTCTATGGCATCAGCCAGCAGTATACTGCAGCCTATTGTACCAGGCAGTCGGAATGTACAGCCGGTGTCTTCTCCTGACAGTGCAACACAGCTTTCGAGTAGGGCTGGCCAACAGCTAACGTCAGCCAGCTTAACTGGACAGCCACTGCAGCGTTCAGTCACTGCTGACAGACAGTCAGTGTCAGCCAGTTCAGCTGGGCACATACCACAGCGTGATGCTGAGAGACAGCCAGTGTCGACCAGTTTAACTGGGTACATGCCACAGCGTGAAACTTCCAGCAGTGGAAGTCCACACGGTATTCGTGGAGCTCAGGTGTCGGGCTCCACCGAGCGCAGCTTTCAGTCTAGGGCCCCTGCTGATCAGAGACACCAACCCACTCCTGAGGACAGTCGTCACACCAACAGATGGAACCCGTCTGAACCACCAGAAGTCACTCGTCAAGTGAACAATGTTACCCAACCGATAGGCCAGTACAGCGGTCTTCGACCGGAGGAACGTGCGCGGCTGGCGGCTCACGAATCCCGGTTGGAGTCACGGGAAAGCAGGCGAGTGTCTAGCGAGCACAGAGATGAGCATTGTGAGCAAAGAAGAATGGACGACAGGACCAGAGGCGCTTGGTGTAGTGACACCCGCTATCCCCGAGATTCCCGACCCGGTGATTCAAATGAGCCGCGCTACCCCCGAGATTCCCGACCCGGTGTTTCAAACGAGCCGCGCTACCCCCGAGATTCCCGACCCGGTGAATCAAATGAGGTGCGCTTCCCTCGGGATTTCCGAGCTGGAGACTCGCGGGGTGACTGGCGGCATCAACACAGGCCTGGACGACAGTGGCACGATGATGAACAACGGCGAGAAAGGCACGGTTATCCGCTGAACGAGCGACCAAGATACGAGGAACGCAGAGAAGAGAGAAGATTCAAAGAGCATTGGAGCCGGGATAGATGGAGGCGGTGATGAACACATTCTGTTAGAGAAAGTTCTATCTTAAGTTTGTAGACGTTAATGACCGTTAATATAATCCACATCGTAGTCTTCCGAAGACTTCACGAAGTTAACCCAGACAGCCGAGGTCCTGTTACCGATTGATCCTCGAAGTTTGTCGGAAATGTTTGTGTTAATTGTAGAATTTTACTTCTGGACGGTGGTAAGTTGTGTACAAAGAGAGCCTGACGTTTTAGAGAAGATATAGTGGTGTAGAATTTTAACAAAGCCGTTCAATGAAAGGGATGTTTCTCCAACGCCTAAAAAGTGGTCTTTTTTCTCGTAAACGGAATTACAGAACTCTAAACAAGAAGAGAGAGAGAACTTTAGTTCAAATACTAATTTCCCATTCCCTGCTCTGCTCTCCCCTTCTCCTCCCACCTCCCACCTCCCACCTCCCACCCGCCACCCCCCACCCCTCACCCCACACACGCACCCTTTTCAAGAACGGAGTATGAAACAAACTTATTTTGACTTGCATAGATTACAAAGATTTGATCGTTATACTAGAGACGGATCACGGATTAGTGCTGCAATTCGCCTCAAGAATAACAAAAACTTTGGCCCTTACATTCGTGCAATTTTCTGCTCTAATTGTTATCATAATTTCAGCCTGTGCGGTATTTTTGAGAAAATGACGTCATTTGCTCCAATTCTCAACCAAAGCCTTGGAACAAGGAAAAACAATAGTGGCCTTAAATTCTCGGAAATAAAGGTCCAAAAAACGTGAGTTCTAATGTTCGTAATAGACTGAAATTTGGCAAGAAATCTATGAAGGAACTATTGTGTGCAAAAATGTAAAAAATGGATATTGAAAATTTGATTATAGGGGCACTTAAAAGACTAAACGTTACAATAAGCAATAGCCGAAGCTTATTTAATTGAAAACAGTGATTCTGACGGAATTGACTTAATGACCACAGCAGGGAGGTTACTTAATTTACCAACGCAAAGGCTAGTGTGGCCGAGCAAACAACTGAAACAAATAATTCAAACTGGACATAACATTGCCGAGAGAATTCCAGCTGGCTGGAAGCAAACCAGTTGGCTATAACGTGGCGAGGATTTGAACTCGGGGCTACCGTGAAACAAATCTAGGTAGTGGTCAGAGCGGGACTCGAACCCGGGACCGCTGGATTGTAAGTCCAACGCGCTTCCACATAGTGTTGGCACATGTAGGCCAACCTTTCTGGAATCTTGGTCTCCTTCGCGATTTAGTTCGGCAGCTGAACTCAAGCGAACACAATCTATTGTGGATTACGTTCGATTGTGTTCGGTAAATAAATTCGCTTGAACAGAGATCATTATATGATCTCAAAAACAAGTTTTGCCGAAGTAACTTGAGCCTCTTGTTACTGATTTTTAACAAAAGTTTTACAAAAATCAATAGTTCGGAAATCAAACGTTCCATTGAGTTCGATTGTCCAATTATTTTTGTGCGAATTCGATTACCGAACTCACTGGGATCCCCATTAATTTACCATAGCAAGCTATTCATTGTCAAAGAAGCAGGATGCGCGGGTTACTAGACAGCTCATTAAGTTTTTTAATTTTTTGAAAACAGTTTCTTCGTCTCTTCCCTGCGAGACGGACATTGCTTCCTCTTTCTGCTCGTTGAGAGACGAGAGGGAACCTCTGCTCGCAACCGCTCGATTTCCTATCGTTAATGCGCGAACTACGTCAGCATGGCGCATGTATGTCCTGCTTTGTCATGCTTTGTCATGCACGCAATCAAATTTCTGCTTTTATCATATGACCCGTACCGTTCCGCGCGTTTTTTCGTCGGAAAACCTTGAAGAAAGGTCCCGTATGAGGGCCGTCCGCGTCGAAGTGACAGGGCCGGAAAAACGCGTATGCACCCCCCCCCCCCCACTCCTCAAATAATAATAATGATGATGATGACGACAACGATGACAATAACTATTTAAACGGGGAGTCTATGTCACCTAGGTGCTTTTCAATGGAGCCCTGAATAAAGGAAAAGAAAACTACAGAGTAAAAAGCTAAAAATAGTTATAAAATATACTAACCTATAACTAGATTAATAATATAGATGAAAAAATTGCTCGATACTGATTGGCTGAGAGCAGTGCAGTTCAAGTGTAACACCAGTGCGAAAAGTGTAACACCAGTGCAAATTACACATCGTAATTACTGATTATGAGTGGCTGAAAGACAGTAGTGAATTCTCTAAGCCAATTATATCACGTAAAATGATGACATCTTTTTATGCGGAAACTTTGAAAAAAGTTTTCTCAAATGAGAAAAGGTGAAAAACTCACTCGTGCAAATTAATTCCAAATTAAACTCGAAACCGGATCATAATTTAGGACAAAACTGAATGCGCGAATGCGCAAAAGTAAAGGAAGGAAAAATAGATAAATAAAAAATGCGAAAAAAGCTCGCGCAAGGACACTAAAAGGCCAGCGAGTTCCAGTATGCAACAGCATGATATCTGAAACGCTGCCTTCGCCAGTTTTCCTTCAGAATACCTAAATGAATAATGCTATGTCTTTATTTGCAATGAAGTTAAAATCATCATCAGTTTATTCATTTGTGAGCTTGTACATCCTCGTGCATATATAAAATTTGCACCTAAGTTCCAGCTTCTTCCAGCCCAGCTTATCTAATGTATATCAAATCCTGTGAAGGATGACAGAATTGGTAGGCTCTGAATTACGTTAACCGCTTTTTAACCGCGCGACCATGGGTCGAGCATCGCTCGTTTCTTTTCTTGTGTCGGTGACCAGAGCCAGGCTTCCACTCAGCCGACTTCTTGTTGTTGTTGTTCTCGACAAAACCTCGAGCCACGCAGCAATCGTATAGACGCTTATTAAATGTCAACAAACCCGTGCTGATGAAGTTTAAAATCGGGAAGTGATGCGAATTAGCTATAGCTTTGATCTATTTATCGCTTGGTTATAAGACCTTTTACAGTAAATAGACAGTTACTGGGTATCGGATCACTTGACGTTTGGCTAGATCCGGACGGAATTACTTGTTATTGGTTGAAAAGTCAGCAGGTGTAATGGATATTACGTAAAATGAGTTATTGTGCTGCTGCTATTTGGGCCAAAATGTTGCTTCGTAGTTGCAATTTTTTTTTGGCGTAGTGTGGATGGGCCCTGAGTCACAGAAAAAGTCTCGCTGTTGACTGGATGATCTTCATGTAATACCTCACAAGTTGTCTCTTCTATTTCAGCACCAACTGGCGCCGGCGAGGGCCCTATACGCGTCAGCCCGGGAACACGGCAAGCAAGAGTTCATACAGTAGGACAATGAATGAGCCTTCTTGGCAAACTCAAAACTGGTCTGACATGACAAAATGAGGCAGAAGTTCTCTGAAGTTCACCCGGTAATTAATGTAATGGAAAATCATCATAAGGCTAGTAGTGTAAAATGATTTAGCCTCATCAACTGTAGCCAAAGTTGTGAAATGAACGGCTTGAAATAATCTAAATTTTTGAGAGCATTACAACTCTGTTTCTCTTTTTCCTGTTTTTCCTGTCTGAAACCGGTTTCACGGCGGAGAGCTAGTCATTCTTCTGTTTTCTTCTCCGGACTGGAAGGTTACTCGGGATGGGAGGGGTGGGGGGTGGTAGTATACAAAGCTCTATACGTGGAGGCTTGGGGAGGCTCTGCCCCGACGTCCAACCTCTTATCCTTTTGTATACCATATTGACAGAAAAGGTATCCCTTTCGTAAAACTTAATTAAATGAAAACGGTGTCCCTTTCAAAGCTGTCACTATGAATAAATCACCGGGATCTCTTTGTCATTTTCATGTGGTGCCAGGAGCCATAATCGGGGACGGATACCGTAAGTCTTGGGATCCGCGCGCCACCTATGATATGGGACAATTTTGCTATTCTTAGAACAAATTGCGCCACCCCTGACGACATATATCCGCGCGGATCCACACACATGTCGTGGATTCTCGCGTGGATGTTGTCATGTTGCGTGGACAAATGGCGAGAGCTTGCGGCTACAGCTTTTTCAATGACGAAATAAATTCCTTTAGTTGCTCTCTTGCGATGAATGCCAGTCCTGGTACGTGCTAATGCAATTTCTACAATTTGATCGGCTGACGCTACTCTAGACTTTCTGAAAAGTCCTTCGTCTTGTTTATTCAGTGGGCCGCTTCGCGACTTAAAACGGCCGCTTCGCGGCCTAACATATTCTACCCTGAAATTCATGAGGTCGACTTGTGACAAGTCTTACGCTACTCGTAATTTATCAGCGATTTGAACACTAGGTAATGCGAGTTTAGCGTGCGAGGCTGCACGGAATGACTGTTTGTTTCTTCACAGTTTTGTCCATGGTTTGTTGCTCTAACGTAACTTTAAACTATATAATGAGAGTTCCAATCTCGGAACAAGGCGATTAACTATGCTCGGATTGTATATTAGTCGCCAAACACAGAGAGTACAATTAAAGTAATCTATCTTGTTTATTAACTGCCTTGGGCTTAGTAAACTGAAAGGGACGTATTTAAAACATCCAAAGTCGACAATTTCTGCGGTTAGTTCAACAATGTAAATAGTTCTTCACTGGCTTTTCGCGGTAAATGTCAGAAGTTATCATCCTTGGCCGACTTGTCTACTTTAATTGCCCGTGGAAAATAACACACAATAAAAATTGATTTATTTCAGGTGCCAAGAACAATTGAGGCGTTTTAAAACACCGAAAACAAGCATACCGATAGCCTGCACGAAACCTAGTGGGATAATTCATGGTATAGCACAAGAGAGCGTTGTATAACTATTTTATACCATGCCATAGAAAATACAGTGGTCAAGACAATCGATGCGATATACGCGTGGTGCACCATATGGAAGGCTGGGTGCTATACCGTCGAATATCCAACGGCTCTCCTGTATTCTGATTGGTTGTAATTTCTATGGCATGGTATAAAAGCGGTATTATACAGATCAGGTTTCTTTTGTTTGTTCTAAATCCAGTTAATATCGCTTCAGCATGCATTCAGGAAGATTTATTTAGCAATCGCTTTTCTCACAACTTCAAAAAATCATCAACTATACTATTTTCATTTTGAAGAAGAGATTTGAAAACAGTCCGTTTGCCACTGAAACCAAAACAAGTAACACTTTTGACTGATTTGAGTTTCTTAACCATCGGACTTGATTAAAATACAGCCTTAATTGATTTGGTAAAAGAGAATAGCTTTTGTTCGAGAGAAACAGAGCTTGTGAGCAGATTGGAAATCCTTCCAGTTCACGCACTGTCTTGGACAAAACCTAACATTCGCATGTAACTAAAACAAAATTTAAATAGATCTGCTTTCATTTCATGATGTAATATATCAACAAGAAAGACCCCTTTTGACCACATTTCCATTCACAGAAAAGGAACGGTTGAAAATACGATGCGCAGCCGAGTATTTTTGACGAACTTCGAGGAGTCTGGAAATGTGTTCAAACACTGTCTTGAGTGTTTGATATATCTTTTCAATCGAACCTTCAACTAAGGAGAAAACGGAGAAATAAAATCCTAAAACTCTCTGCTAATTAAGATCAGATTTCCAAACACCGTTACGGTCACAATTTCCTTTGTTTCTAATTAAAACTTGATGAATTATTAATTAGTTTGAGGAGTTTAGGTTGAACAAAGCGATCAGGAAGAGAGGCCCCGAATTAGGTTCGTCTGCTTCACTGAACCATTTGAGGTAAGTTCCAATACTTGAACCATACTCGCTCGCCTTATAAAATTCAGCAAACCTAACTAATAATGATCTAAACTTGTAAACGACTATTTCCTCAGTTTTTGTGCAAGATAAATTCTAAACTGTTTACTGAGAATTACATGCAGCTCTGGATCGCGTATTTATCTCCGACAAACAAAAAGAACACATTTCAAAACACGAAAAGCGTTTTAGAGATCTACAAAGCAAAGTTTATTAGGTCATTTAAATGGGAGGCAGCGCGGCCGAGTGGTTAGGGCGCCGGACTTATTTGTGGCTAAGCGCATATTCAACATTTAACATTTTTGCTTTCCAAGTTCCGAATTTATAACACCCAAACTCGGCCTACAGCTTTTTCAATCATAAATTCCTTTGGTTGCTCTTTTGCGATGAACGCCCGTCTTGTGATGTCCTAATGCAATTGCTACAGTTTGATCGCATGAAATACTCATAATATATCAGCGATTTGAACACTAGTAAAGCGAGTGTAGGGTGCTAAGTTGTACAAAATGTTTCTTCACGGGTTTGTCCATGGTTTGTAGCTCTAACGTAAATAAACTGGATACTGAGAATTCCAATCTCGGATTGCATATTAATCGGCAAATACAAGAGAATACAAAAAGGCAATCTATTAATATGAAGATAATAAAAACACGGCCGGAAAACAAACATACCGAAACACTGCGCGAAAAGCGTAAACTTTTATTCGGAAGACTTTCATTGATAAAAACTATTTCTGTAGTTTCGTTATTGCTATAAGAATCGTTCTTTGGTGGTAAAAATGGATGTTGTGAAGACAGAAATGGCTTTGGAATTCTCCTAAAACAATTTGTGTACAAAAGACTAAAGAGTTGGCAACATTGCGAAAACTATGACGTCAAACGGGAAACAGTTCATTGTTATCCGCGAAATGTTTAGCCTTTTGTACATTATGCTTTTATTTCCCGACTAAAATGTTCCAGCTTAATGCTCCATTATTCCTACTGAAATGCATGTCGGTCTGCCCCCAAAAAGTCATTAAAATGCTCGGTTAATGCTCGTTGAAAATACGACGCGCAGCGGAGTATTTTTGACGAACTTTGAGGTGTTTGGAAATGTGTTCAAACACTGTCTTGAGTGTTTGATATATCTTTTCAAGCGATCCTTCAACTAAGGAGAAAACGGAGAAATAAAATCGTAAAAATCGCTGCTAATTAAGATCAGATATCCAAACACCGTTTCGGTCATGATTTCCTTTGTTTAAACTTGAAGAATTGTTAATGGCTTGAAAACTTTTGTTGAACAAAGCCATCAAGCTTAGGAAGAGACGCCCTAAATTAGTTCATTTGCTGCACTGAACCATTTGAGGTAAGTTCCAATACTTGAACCATACTCACTCGCCTTATAAGACTCGGCAAATCTTATTTTAAGTGGCACGCTTGAGAATATAGTTGAAACTAAGCGCATCGACCACTATGAACTTTCAACTGTTAACATCTTCGCTTGAAAGTTCAAACTCGGCCACACCTGCAGTGTTTTCGATGACGTCTCATAAATTGCTTTAGTTGCTCCTTTGCGATGAATGCCAGTTTTGAGATGTGCTAATGCAATTTCTACATTTTTATTGGTTGAGCTACTAGTAATTTATTTGCAATTTGAACGAGTAAAGCAAGTTTAGCGGGCGAAGTTGTATTGAATGACTGTTCTCAGATTGAATATTAATCGGCAAACATTGAGAATATAATTTAAATCCTTAAGAAAGCAATCTAATACTTGAACCATACTCACTCGCCTTATAAAGCACAGCAAATCTTATTTTAAGTGGCACGCCTGAGAACTAGCAATAGTTGACGCTAAGCGCATCGACCACTACAAACTTTGAACTGTTAACATCTTTGCTTGAAAGTTTAAACTCGACCACTGCTACAGCGTTTTCGATGACGTCTCATAAATTGATTTAGTTGCTCTTTTGCGATGAATACCCGTCTTGAGATGTGCCAATGTAATTGCTACAATTTGATCGTATGAGCTACTCCTAATATATTAGCGATTTCAACTCTAGTGAAGCGAGTGTAGGGTGCTAAGTTGTACAAAATGAAAGGCGTAGTGGACCATTTTACCACCGTTTTTGCACCAAAACTGATAACGTTGCTTTTCGATTTGCGACATCGGAATGTCGTCGATATCTAAACCTGACCATTGTGCAGAAAGGCCTAGCCTAGTACTACTATCTGCTTATCAAGAATATCTGATGACATTTAAATTGATGACATCACAAGTGGTACAAAGAGCACGACCATTAATTACGCATATATGCGTAGTTGGTATTCAAAGGGTTAAAACACCCATACGGCTAGTTCTATAATGTAAATTCTTATATATAAATATATAATTCTTTTTCTTCGCGTTTAAATTTCGATTGTAATCTAGTTAACGGTCACTTCTGAAGATGTATGTTGTACATACGAAACGTCAAGGAAATTAACTTTGTTTAACATGCGTTTTGGTTCCATGTTTATCACCGCGGTTTGTGTTTTGTTTCTTCTAATGCTTCAGCTTAACGCTCCATTTTTCCCACTAAAATGTTCGGTCTTCCCCCAAAAAGTCACTAAAATGCTCAAACTATACTCATTGAAAATACGACGCGCAGCGGAGTATTTTTGACGAGCTTCGAGGTGTTTGGAAATGTGGTCAAACACTGTCTTGAGTGTTTGATATATCTTCTCAGGCTATTGAAACTTCAACTAAGGAGAAAACGGAGAAATAAAATCGTAAAAATCTCTGCTAATTAAGATCAGATATCCAAAGACCGTTACCGTCATGATTTCCTTTGTTTAAACTTGAAGAGTTGTTAATGGTTTGAAAAATTTTGTTGAACAAAGGCATCAAGCTTAAGAAGTGACGCCCTAAATTGATTAGTTCATTTGCTGCACAGAACCATTTGAGGTAAGTTCCAATACTTGAACCATACTCACTCGCCTTATAAAACTGAGCAAATATTATTTTAATTGGCACGCCTGAGAACTAGCTATAGTTGAAGCTAAGGCCCCGCTTAGACGTCGTGCTTTTGCCGTGCCGAACTAAATTCAGGAATTAAGTTCGACAAAAGCACGGCAGAAGCGCGGCCTCTGAATCAAACTTTTGAATTAAGTTCGGCAAGCAATAAGTTCGACAAGCTCTGCCGTGCTACACGACTCTGGCACGGCTATGATTCAAACGTCGTGCTTCTGCCGCAGTAAACAAAATTCATAAATTATAGCGGAGCTCCGGCGGCCCGAAGGGCCGCCAAGCGGAGCCCCATACTCATATAGGAAAGAAAAGGAAACCCATGAGTTGATTTTCTCATGGTTATCATGGCTAGCGGTATTGCTCGTGGGCGCGTACGCACGACGGCGACAACGACGACGACGACGGAGTCGCGCAGCATGGCGGCCATACTCCAAATAATAGGTTGACAGAGACATGCGGCCTTGGTTTACCGTATACTTCTTTGATATTGGACATCCATGTTATGATCAACTGACACCTGTCAAAACAAAGTATCCGCTGACCAGTATCACGTGACCATATCGCGGGCTCAAGTTTACAGCTCATCGAGATCACGTGTTTTTTTGGAAGTTCATCGCTGACCAAGTGTTGGTTTTCGGTTGGATCGCGGGCTCATGTCAGGTTAACTTGTTGAAAACTGGGCAGGATTGTCCGGAGGCCAATCAACGCTAACCCAGGATTAAAAGTTAACCGAATTAAATTTTTTTTTTCTGTACAAATATTTTTTTGCTGCTTTGTTTCGTGTATATGGTGTCATTAAAACTCAAAACAGAGGGCCAAACAATACACAGAAAACCTCACCGCAAAGTTACAAAACTCAAATCAAAATTAATTCTACCTTTTCCTGGGTTAGCTTAGTCAGGCTTTGAACAACCTGGCCGAGGAGCTACGCTTTTAGGCTGGCTTAAATCTTTATATTATTAATGTATTTTGGCGAGATTGCGTTCCCACGGGGAGTTAGGAGAAGAATTGTTACGAGGCATCAGTATATCCAGAATTCAGTTCGACTCTGGCACGACGTCTGAATCAGAGTTGTTTTCCAGCCCTGCTACAGTCAAACCTAATTGCAATTTAGTTCGGCACGACAGAAGCACGACGTCTGAACTGGGCCTAAGCGCATCGACCACTATAAACATTCAACAGTTAACATTTTTGCCTTGAAATTAAAGTTCAAACTCGGCCACTCCTACAGCGCTTTCGATGACGTTTCACGAATTCCTTTAGTTGCTCTTTAGCGATGAATGTCAGCCTTGAGATGTGCTTATGTAATTTCTACAATTTTATTGGTTGAGCTACTCGCAATTTATCAGCGATTTGAACTCTAGTTAAGCGAGTTTAGCGGGCGAAGTTGTACTCAGTTGACTGTTCTTAGATTGCATATTAATCGGCAAACACTGAGAATGCATTTAAACCAATCTATTTTGGCTTAGTAAACTGAAATTTGCGAATTTAAAACACCTCAACTCGGCAATTCCTGCGGTAGTTCAATAATGTAAATAGTTCTTCACTGGCTTTTCGCGGTGAATGTCAGAGATTGCCATCCTTGGCCGACTTGTTTATTAACTGCCAGTTGCCAAGAACAATTGAGGCCTTTAAAGCATTGTAAACACGAATACCGATAGACTACACGAAAAACTTAAACGTTAATTTGTAAGACTTTCATTGATAAAAACTATTTCTGCCCTTTGTTATTACTACAAGAATCGTTCTTTGGTGGTAAAAATGGATGCTGTGAAGGCAGAAATATGCTTGGAATTCTCCTAAAACAATTTGATTATTCGCTGTCGGTTGTTAAATGGTTGATTAGGCAGATAAGGCTGTCAAACTCTTCGACAATTACCATATAAATGTTGCACGCGCGACCTCACTTTGGAGAGCGTTCTGGAAGCAGGAGACTTGCTCTGTTGCTCGAGTCGTTGCTAACCTTTCGAGTATTCTCCAAACTTCCAAGGGCATGTATAACTGGATTGAATAATGAACCAGTTGCGAGAATCTACCTGTCCTCCTTTAAGCCCTCTGTGGCTCAAAAACCCACACCGACAGAAAAGTTGGGAAGATGTTCGCTCAAGCATCTTTTTGTAACTTACAAATGAGTAGCACTTGCTCAGCAACGATTAATGCTGGGTAATTTTTCCTCTGCCCGGCTTTGATTTGTTAATACGGACTTCACTAAATCGATCGGTGAACCGGATAAACTTGAGTTGAGTGCGATATAATGAACACCCACGTATATAACGGGATCCAGGCTGATCAAGTTCTTATTTACCGGATGCTTAGTGAGAAATCAGCCTGATAATGTGCCTGAAATGTTCTGAAAATTTGTTTCAGAAATGCTATATATTATATATTTCTAGAGGTTTGGTTAGCATACAATGTTTTATCACTTACAGTAAAAAAAATAAATTTCAAATAAAAAATGATTAAATACTATTAGTAATTGTATATCTGGTGCTACATTGGCAAAGTTTCAGCCTGATGTTCTTAAACCAGTTGTTCTAATATGCGGGTATGTACTGTATGCCTTGCCTAATGGTCGGCCATTTTTGTCATAGGACATTCAAAGCCTGTCAGATCACACGATGTTCAAGGTGATTGTCGTTTTCGTCTTTATCAGCTGTTTTGTGCTGACAGCAGAGGCTTACAGATTGTCTAGACCAAAATACAGGGTCCAAAAACCTCATTACAGAGACCCAGCTGTAGAACGCTTTTTTGAGGTTAGTGGCTAACTCACCGTCTATAACAAGAGAGCCTTGCGTGACACGCTAATAACGGGAAGAATCGTTGCGTGACGGTTGCGGAGGCATTCTCATTCCCAAAGCCGTCTGTACGTTCAGAGCGGAAAAATGTATTAAGCATGCGCGAGTTTTGGCGGCGCAGTAGGCTTCAAGTTTGATAAAATGGCGGGAACGAACTTTATACTCTTGGTTGCTTTCCCAATTTTCCCGGTAAACAGCAACATTTTCACGCCACCAATGGAAAGCCGGTGCAATGTTTTCTAGGGGAATCAAGTTTTTTCGCAAAAATAAACCTAAATGAGGTTTTCGAACTGCTTACTTCTCCACGGTGTATAGCAAGTTCGGTGCGAAGACACATTTTTTCCGCAAACCCTCGTTACATATTGCATCCACATAAGCACATCACTGAATATATAAGCAAGAAGCCTCTCAGCAGGCAGGGAGAGACTTTTTTTTCTTAACAGGGAAATGTCGAAAAAAATCATGCGTGGCCAAGTATAAATAAATCAACTTAGTGATATCCTCGCGTACCTTATTACTGTCCTTTGTTCTTTCCAACATTGCAGCCTTCATTATTACCTGAGCCCATTCTCTGCTACCAACGAATTTCGCGATACACTATCTAAATTCATTTTCCTTTGTTTCTTAGCGTCAAAACTATCACGAAATTGAACCTCGGACAGGGCGAAACATTTGAAATAAAAATAAAAAGAATTAGCCCCCGTGGTTCACGTTCTCCAGACAACGCAGAATTTGGTCATTTCACGTTCTTATTTTGCAGAGGACTGCAAAGAAATGTACCAAGAATTATAACGCACGTGCACAGCCATTGTTCTGCTCATTAAACCTTTTGTTTAGCGACGTTCCCGCTGCCGTTGCCGTCTTGGTTTTCTTAAACTCCCTAATGACCTGAGCCCGCAAGTGGGGCTAGGGATGCGCAGAAAGATGCGCAGTACGTTTTTCTGCTCTAAAGTCCTCTAAGCCAGCGTGGCCTGGAGCTGACTTGTCCCCAGTCGTCTTTAAATAGCGCGCAGCACGGAGCGAGGTTTGAGTGTAAGGTGAATTGTGTAGGGAGAAAGAGAGAAAGGAACTTCCCATCACACCTTGCTCCCCAATCTTGCGCTTCTCAATCTCACTCGCCCCATACTGCGCACCGACTCTTTACCGTTCTCTCGCATGAAAATCCCGCGTGTGAGAACATAGTGGTTTAAGAAACCCGCTGGCAGAAATTTGCCATTTTAATACCGAAAAATCTAAAAACCTGTTTAGCCAAGCAAGATAAGCGGGTTCTTTTATGTGGGTTACAGTTAAAAATGATGATAAACAATTTAACCAAGAAGTGTAACGTTGAGATGGCAAATTTATATTACAAGAAAATACATAATGCGGTTTTGAATAAATACTCTATATTCAAAGACCAAACCCAAGTTCATTTAGTATTTCTAGTAATCAACAACTACATCTCCTTCATAGAAATTAAGAACCTAATTTAAGAACCTCCTTAGCCTAAATTGCCAACAACTACCACGAAATACAAGAACCTATTTACCAGACTAAAAAAATATAGGTTTTTACACGAGGGTTTCTTCTTTACTTGAAAACGAGCCCTCTCTTAAGTGGATTGACCTTTGGTGATTTCCTTTGATCAGGACTATCTCCAGACTCGAAGCTGTGTCGCTCTGGGAGGAACAGGTTGCGGAAACAACAACGGGAAGTGTTGTAGAAAAGGCAACCCATATACTGGCACTATGCGGAAATGTGAAAATAAGGGCAGCTTCTCGTCGCCGTAAGTATTAAAATAAAAAATAAAAAAAAATGTTAGTTATCTTTGACATGTTTTCATAGCTTGCACACTTTGCATACGGCCACTGCGGCCGCAGTACGAGTGGCAGACAAAACAGAGCTGTCTTACCGATACGACACGATAATAGTGTTTTTCTTTGCAGCTAACAAAAATAAAGACAATGCTAAAGTTGCTTTGACCTTTTCTAATGCTTAACATGAGAATTCTGGGTTTAATCTGACGAGGAACAACATATCTTGTTCCGAGTAACACAACTGCTATCCAACCTGGCGACACTCGACGAACTACAAGCGAGCTGCCGGACGCGGACGGCCCATTTTTGGCGCCAAATTAGAAGCTAGGGGACACAAAATGTGTCATGTTTTTCACTTTTACAATCTGATATGCTTTTTGGAAATAGAAATCCCTATTCGTAAATGTTTAATGCCGTCTTCGGTGAGAAAAGTTAGCTAAATCCTGGCCCGGATTCTTCGAAAGGTGGATGGTTAAATGTGTCAATAGTGTCGGTAAGGTAACGAATTTCATACAGAACCTCATCTTTTGATTGCCTTATTATTCTTTTTGTTTGGTCCCAAAGAACGAGTTAAACCTTGGCATGGTGTCAAAACTTCCAGATTTTTCTTTGTTTTGCAGTAATTGTTTCCCTGGTCTTTTTTTTGTTTCAATTCTTTGTTTTCATTATTAAGCGTCATTGGTGAGTTTTACCTGGAAGGGGTGGGGGGAGCTGGAACTACCATAATTAACGAACGGGAGTGGTCGTCGTACCTTTTAGGGGTTTAAAAAGCAGTTTCGGTCCCTCTTAGGTTTTTCAGCCTCAAAAAGTCCAAAGCAGGAACTTTCGAGGTACCTTTTATGGCATTGAGCCGAAAAAAGTGAGTGTCAGATAATGTGTTGTTTTACAATTGATACTTCTTTGGGGTGAAAAAAAATTTAAGTCACGCCCACAAAACAGGATCTTAGTAAATTTCCTCCGAGCTCCCCCGTCCTTTTTATATGGGACTCCTCCTACCGGGGCAACCTCGTTCCCAGGGTCTTTTCCCTAGCTTGGGCCCAAGCCGGGGAAAAGACCCTGGGAACGAGGTTGCTACCGGGGGAGTTTCACAGGGTGTTGTATCGAGGATGAACCAAAGAAAACCTTGTCCGTTAGTCAATCTTTGTCTCGTCGTACTTTTGTTTAATACATAATGACTTATCCTTCATCTGATGGAGCATTAGAAAGTTGAAATTCTGAAAATGATCATATTCAATTTGTCATTGATATTGCAGAGTATACACGTGTGTGGAGGCTTAAGAAGTTCAGGAACACAGCGAACCGAAGTCGCATTTACAATTACATTTAACTTTCTAAGATTCAAGAAAACAAAATCGGAATAGCGTTAGCACAAAGCTCTTTTCATATTTATGTGTAATTTAGTAAAGCGAAAATCACGGCACATATAAATTAAGTTCTAGATGTTCTCACAGCAAATTCAATGTTAAAAACATTGTAACACGAAGTTTGCTCAATGCAAATTTTTGAAAGTCTCGTGTCATGAATTAGTTACAAAGTCACATGAAATAAAATCTGTTTTTCTTAATATTTCATCAAGTCCGTTGTCCTTATTCATTAGTTGAACTCTGTTCTTCAGATTTCGATGCGGAATCTTGAGTACAGCCGGTTGAACCTCCGCGAACGAGCACTTTGCAAAAATGGAGACTCAGGCACCGTCCAAACAATGCCGCAGGAATTTGAAAACGGAGGTTTTACTCTGAAAACGCATCAAATTAAATGATTACCGTCCACACTACGTCGGAGAAATTTGAAAACGGAGGTTTCACTCTGAAAATACAGCAAATGTTTTTCCGTGCATACGACAGTGGAGAAATTACCGCAACAATTACCGATCATTTTGGATTTGTGTTTGAGGAAAACATGGACAGGGAAATAAGAAGATTGTCGCGTCATCGTTTTCGAAAAACTCCATTTTCAAAATATCTTCCGTCCACGCTAAAACGCAAAGCTGGCGTTTTCAAATTCCTCTGGTTTGAATAGCGTTTTCGAAAAGGTAGGTAGGCCTAACCGTAGAAATAAAGCTGCGTTTTCAAATTTCTCCAGCGTATTGTGTGGATGGGGCCTTAGTGATGGACCAGGTTACATTCACCCTTCGCAAGCAAATACCCCGGGCAAATACCTCTCCTAATTAGACACTATTTCTAGTCCCAAGCGCATGCGCCTACCGGAGATGTCATAATAGCCCCAAATATAGAAATGTCCTTAACTCTTTGACTACCAAACGAGTCAGGGCTCCACTTGTGACGTCAACATTTTTCACGATGGCAGATGTTTTTCATAACCAGTTGATAAAGTTGGAAAACGTGTTACAGCGCATGCGTAAATAAGCAAGTGGACATAAACTGGGGTAGAGTTAACCACATTAAACCCATTCTCGTCCCCAGAGCCCACGATTCTTCTGGCCTGCGGCAGGGATCGAAAGCTCTGGGCTGGTCTAACAACGGAAGTCCGCGATTCACGGACTTTCCGTCAAATCTGGCAAATCTGATTGGCTGAGAATACGAACCGAATACTCTGCGCATGCTCAGAAAATCGGGTCCGGCCAGAGCTCTCGGTCACTGTCGCAGGCCAGGATCATGGGCTCTGGGGACGAGAATGCATTAAACCGTCCAATGGTACTCCGAAAATGGAAGAAAACTTGAGTCAGTCTTCTGTAACCATAGCATGAACCAGAACGCGTATTTCGCGTATTTTCAAAGCTCTTTGTTAAATAATGTAGAGAGTGGCCTCAAGGTGTTTGACTTTGCTTATGCATTGAAAATATTGTTGTTGAATGTTGTATCTTTATAGTGGTAAATGCGGCTAGCTACACTTAGATAGTTCAAAGGCATGCCACTTAAACCGAAAAAAACAAATATTTTAAGCAAACATAGTAGGCTCAAAAATCTCAACTTAAGTTGATTCAAACAATAAAAGCTGAGGACGAAAGCCATGCAAAAAAGTGTCCGGCTGTCTTTTCAAATTTGCTGTTAAATTCGGCCTGGTGACAGAGGGGGCTGACTAGATTACTCATAAAATGCTCAGTAAGAGATTTCTAAATTAATTTTTGGGGCAACGAGTCGTTTGGAGAAATCAAGAAATTGAAGAAATACCCTCTAAGCAAAAGGTTTATTTGATTGATGCATGTCAAAAATATTGACATTTCATTGGTTAGCTAAAAGTCACATGGTCCAGAAACGAATCACAAGTTTGTCTCTTCGTGAAGCTTCGAAAAACGAGTGGTGAAGAATCTGAGGTAAGGAAGTTTGTTCTACTTTTGCACTCTTTTTTCACGACAAAATGATCAACAATTATTTTTCTGCTTTTCGGTTAAATGTAAAAAGAGAGGAAAAGAGATTGTTTGCTAATAATTTCAGTCCAACAAAAATATTCCGCGACTACAATTCACAAGCTGTGTTTTGCAGAGAATGAAAATGAATCGAAGACAAAATATTGGCACACTAAATCTAAGAAAGTACTGTGCTGTTGTGAAATTTTGTCAATAGTTGACTTGATCTTGAAATTAATGATACGTTTATATCTGGTCTTCAAAATTAAGTAGACGAAAGCGAGCAGTTTTTAGCAAAAGAAACACATTTTTGAAAACCTACCTTTTTTTTTCTCGAGTTTTGAATGTTCGTAATCTGATGTTTACAGCTGTTTTTTTTATTCTGACATAAAGCAATTTTAATTCGTTGCAAGCGGCCTCATGACACAAAATAATGGATTCAAACGTTAAAAAAATCGTTAAAACGGTCATTTAGAATGCACTCATGCAGACCTATTTAGGTATTATTCATAGTTTCACATCTGCGGGAGTCGGTAAATTGTTCAGTTTAATTGCAGACAGAAGACAAAGGACAAAATTTATCGCTTAAGTTAAGAAAAGCTGAATTGGTTTCCTCGCTTTTTTAAAACTGTTGGTTCTTCTTTTTTTCTCGGTTCGACAGGCAGAAACTCTCGGGAATTTTTACGATCTACAGAGGTTTTTTCTATTCATTTGCAAGTAGCGGCAAAATTAATGCTCCCTTTGGACTATTTAGAAACATATGGAACAAAATTATAACTTACCCTCGGCAAACTCTTGACCTGATTGGGTAAAAATTGTTTATTGTCCAAGCAATGGTCTTTAACTCACACAAAATGACAACAGCCGACTTGTTTGCAACTCAAGATTACTTTTACATCCTAGAAGAGAAATCCAAGCTACTTCTTAAACTTTAAAGATTTGGCAGAAATAGCTAGATGGTGCCGTTGACGTTGCTGAGTAGAAATCGTTGCCAACAAGTCGACAGAAATGATTTCTTAAACCGAAAGTGAAGACAGAAGTTTGCACATTTTATACTTATTGCGTTAAAATTAGCGAGAAAGAAGGAATTATCACGATTCATTTTTTGGAACTTACGATTAACTGAGGTAAAAATGAAGCCGCAAATTTCGCTTTCCTGACGTTCCGAACCTATGTCTTCGGTCCCAAGTCTTTTTTTCTCACAACTCTTTTTTTATATTCATTTTTTCATAATCCAGACGATAATTCAGTGATAGGATAGCTTCCCGTTGACTTTTTATTTCACTGGTAACAGATGTTCAGCGAGTCACTTAACTAAAGATAAATTAAATATATTCGCCGTTCGGTTTATTTCTGCTGTCGCACGAAAAATAAAAGGGCTTCGGTTGAAAGAATCGTATATTTGGTACTAACGTTTTGCGACAAAACGTAGTCTAAAGCCTCGCCCACACTGCGCCGGAGGAATTTGAAAACGGAGGTTTCACTCTGGAAACGCATCAAACGTTTTCCGTCCACACTACGCTAGAGAAATTTAAAAACGCCCCAAGAATCACCGGTCGTTTTTGATTTGTGTTTGAAGTAAACTCGGGCAGGAAAATCACTTGATTATCGTCACGTGATCATTTTCAAAAAGCTCTGTTTTCGAAATGTTTTTCGTCCACACGAAAGCGGAAAGCCGGCGTTTATAAATTCCTCCGGTTTGAAGAATGTTTTCGAAAGGCTCCGTTTTCGGAACGGATTAGTGTGGAAGGTACGCCTAACCGTAGAAATAAAGCTGCCTTTTCAAATTTCTCTTGCATAGCGTGGACGAGGCCTATAGTGAAGAGACATCGAATGATAGCAAACAAAACAAAAAGGACTTGGGAACATTGCTGATGCGCCCGTCCTTTTCCAGAACAACCACAACGTTTTCGCGCAAAACGATATGTTATAACATCCTTTGTAAAATAGCTTTCGTGGAAATTGGTAAACATTGTTAAGAAAATATCTTTAAATAAGGCATTGTCCGGGATGCTTTTGCCGTTGAATTTAAAATTCCAACTTCACGAAATTTCAATAACCCGGCACAGCAGCTGTATGGTGTGTGAGTAGAGGAACAATTCTCGTTGGTTATCTGGCAGATATAAAACCGTGAAGTTCGAATCTGTAGTGTGTGATTTGCATAAATCTGCATGAAGCGAGCATCAGCAGTGTTTCAATCACCTGCATCAGCAATGTTTCCAAAGATGACTTGACTTGAAGCGAGCAATTTGTCAAGATTCATGTCATAACCAAGTCCCAGCGGGGAGCTCCCATGTGAAGAGGTCGGGGATACTCTTCGTCTCCGTTAGGGTATAAATCAAGGATTTTGGTCTCACTTAGGGTATTGAGGACAAAACGCCACTGCTTTTCAGCCATCAAGGTATCTTTTAGGGTTGCACTCTAAAAAATAATAAAAAAATACCCTACCATGTCCGTTCTAAAGTCGTATCTTTTAGGGATCAAATAAAACTAGAGCCACGACAAGATTGGTCCTCTTCAGGAATTAATTCAAATTTTCTGATCAGCAATCCTGACCTTTTCAAATGGGAGTCTCCCTGGAGACCAAGGAGCAATCAGTCGCCCAATGCTGTATGTAACAACAGGCGTTGTTTGAAGGCAAACCTCTTAAAATCGTAAAGGATGAATACAAGAGGCTTTGTGTGTCTGAGTAGTGTCGTGTGTTGTTTCTATGACCGACGAAATAAAACCTGGTGTCAGCAGTGGTTGTCGAATCTACCCTTCCATTGGGAAAAGTGACAGACTTTGTAACAAGGGACTATTCAGTTGGAGCCGGGAAGCTTCCAGACAATAGCAGGACTCGAAAAAAATTTGAAATCCAGCTTGCCCTTGGGACAAGTGGCTCTCAAATTTTGCTTGCCCTGGGAAAATCTTAATTTGCTGTTTTATTGCTTAAGATGGGAGACGACTTGCCTGATTCCTTGCCCATTGGGCAAGTACTCGTCCCGGAAGACCGGACGACGATTTTTTTTTTTGGAGCCCCGTATACCAATGTAAAAAAAAAAAAAAAAAAAAAATGGAAATGCAAATTTAATGTCAAACACAGGGAGTGCTTGCGCAATCACCCAAGCCAGAGGCTCATGATAAAGTGCTTGACAATAATCCTGATCGAATCGGAATTTGGGAATGTTGGTTTTTGCAATGAAATTTTATAGCTCCTGGTCTTGATCAGTCTTAAGACATTGAGCGATCATAAGTAGTAAATGATGACAGGTGTATTTTTTGATAGGTAATCGTATTTATCTTTCTGCAGAACTGTTCTAAAGTGGAAGTGCAGCAGTTCTATGATCATGCCGGCAGAACACTTCTTTACCGTGAAAATGCTGCTTGTCGTTCTATGTATATTTATGTGGGATAAAAGGGACAGAGGCCTTGCTGCAAATGGTGAGAGAAACTTCTTCTACGGTAATTGATAATGATGCTTTTGCGGCAAACAAAACTCGAAAAATGCATTAACTGTTTTGGAACAACGAAAAATGAGGTTGGGAGCATGAATGGTCAAGACTGTGAGAATAAACCTGTAACTTGGAACTACGGAAACCAAGTTTAAGTAAATAACGTTATTAATTTAAGTGTACGGGCGCTTTTTCACTCACTCTTCATCTTCTTCCTGTGAGTGGAGCATAAGGCTACATGGGGGCTTCGTACTCCACCAAAAATTCCGAAATTTTCGAAACGTGGACGAATGGTAAGGAAATTTTCCAGAAAATTCGGAAGCTGCCGACTTTTCGAGAAGCGAACCATTTAACCGGAAATTCCCAGAATTCCTGGAGGAGAGCCAAATGGAACGCAAATTCCAGGCAAGAAATTTCCCAAAACTTCGGTTTACCTCGCAGGGTTGTCCTCTTTCCCGGAAATTCCAGAAAATGCTGTTCCATTCGCCACTGGAAATTTCCGGAAATAAACTGCGCTTTTTGGTTGAATGGAAAAGCGTCCTTTGATAGTCAAAAGTAATCCTTATGCTCAGTATCTAGCGGGGATATTACCAGGAAATGAACATTTGTTTAAACAAAATTTATCGTTCAGTTTCATAGTTTCTAAACTGTTTTTTTTTTTCAATATAGTTCCAGCCAAGGTTAAGGTACCATTTTCTACGGTGCGGGTGTTAAAAGGTTACAAAATATCATGTTCAGCAACTGGCACCCCGCCCATACAAACAAAAGCGATGTGGAACTCCAGCGTGATGGCCAGTGCGTCAGATGTCTTAACTATCCACCTAAACAAAGAAGGAAAGTACGTTTGCGAGGCAAAGAACCAGTTTGGGAAGGACAAGAAAGAGTTCTCAGTCAAATTCGCTGGTAAGAATGGGTACTTAAACATAGTTAATAGAGTAGAATGACTATGAAGCCCAACAAAGTTCTTTGCTATAGTTTTTGTTTGGTTTTTGGTGTTGACATTGCTCAGATTACTGAATAGGTGAGCCAGTAACCATAAGAACAGTTTTGGTTACATAATTCAAGCATAGTGTATGAGTGGAAAACAAAAGATTGTGCACGGTCTGGCATCTCTATTTCAATCTTTGAAGTTTGACTTGCGTCATAACTATTTTTCTCTATTATAGTAATGAATAAATAGATTAAAATAAATAAAATAATATTAAATTAAGTGATAAACTAGTTAACTAATCTATTTATTTATTAACCAGGTTTGTTTCTATTGGTAAAGATTACAAGAGAAATTTTGAGATCGTTGTTTCAAGCAGATCATTCACTCACAGGGCATGTTGCAGAATTTACGACGTGTCGTACAAAGGTTAAAGAATAATTTTATATCAGACATTTTAATTTTTTCTACTGGTACAGATTGTGGACCACAATGTTCCCAAGGCGACGGAGAGTGGTATTCTGATGATTATTCTCAATGGGGAAATACTTTGTCATGCAGTGATGTGAAATTACCTCGAGTCATCATGAACTGCGCTCCAACAATTGTTGATGTCTTGTAAGAATTTTTGTTCTAGTATTAAATGTCAAGAGCGTAGCTAGGGGGGTCCTGGGGTGCCCATGACCCCCCCATTTTGTAAGCCTTTTGTGAGCAAACAACCTACAACAGGTGGTGAGTACATTTGGTGAGTACCATCACTTCGACACAGTGTGATCCCCCCTTTGAAAAATTCTAGCTACCTCCCTGAATGTTCACAACGAGATTTATCATCACATGGAGGCTCCATCAGGTGAGGGGCCGAGGAGGAAGGGGGGGCGTGGTCTTATTATCCCACATTCCGTCAATTTTTGGCCGAAATATCCCTTATCTCGTTAATTTCAATTGCAAAACTTAACGATTTTCCCACTCGATATCTCATTTTATCTGATCTAGATTTCCCACATCCATTAATTTCCCCCCCAATTATTCTGCATCCCGTTAGTTTTTTACCTTAATATCCCGTGTTACAAAAACCCCTAAATATGGCCTCTAAATGGCTTGTTCCGGGGATTATTTTCGTTCAAAAAGCTTTTTTAGTTATGAGATGAACCTTTACATTTCAAAAAATAGATGGGTTATGTGGAAAGACTTTGTGCACAAAACATTTTAGGCGCTTATTCTAACGCGTGGTGACTGGGTTTTGAAAACTTTCTAAATATGACAATGTGAATTACTAACAAGTTTTAACAATTAAAATTGTTTGATCATTAAGCTGACATCAAGGGTGCTTTCCATTCAACCGAAAATTCAATTCCGGAACTTTCGAAACACAGACAAATAGTACGGAAATTTCCTTGAAAAGGTTCCGCAAAATCCGAAAACTGTAAAATTTCCGAAATGAAAACCATTTAACGGAAATCCCGGAAATTCAGGAGGAAAATCAAATGAAACGAAAATTCCCCGTAAGAAATTTTCGAATAATATCCCTCTTCAATTCGCCTGTGAGGCTTAATGGAGGACGCAATATTGTTCCTAAGAACTAAAAGATGAGCTTTGTTGCTCTTCGATGTAAGAAATGCTCTCTTTTGGGGTTTAAGAAACTCTCTTTCGCATGCAGGTACCTGACCAGAAGTAACTTGGACAATCTTCCTGTTGACATGTTCTGGAGATTCAGTAATGTAAAACATCTGTAAGTCTTTGAAAATTTCTGACATTTTTCTGACATTTCTGACCGGGAATCATGGTAATACCATGATTCCCCGCGGGCGCGTCTCGAAAAGGGAATTAGGCGTTCAGCGTATAAGTCAATTATCTTGTGTCCATTTATCTGTCTGTCTTTCCTGATTTCTGCGTGCCTGTCTGTCTGTCTGTCCTCTGTCCAGCAATACATATTTCTGTAAGGAACCTATACATTTTCACAACGTTTCTGAATGTTACTGTTAATTTTTGCCAGGTTTTTGGTATCAAGCAACATTCAAAGACTTCACAAGGATTTGTTTTCTCACCTGAAAAAATTGCAACAGTTGTGAGTTGAACTAATTGTAAAGGAAAGCTGCTTAGAATTCCCTTACAGATGGTTACTTATCTTAAATATTCTGCTACATCAAGGCTTACGCATTTAAAAGAATGCTGGGCTTAGTTGTAAAAGCGGATGACAGTGAAGATTTGTTTTAAAACGATCTATTAGTGAACTCATTTTTACACTCTTGTTCAGCTCATGAAAATCAGTGACGGATCCAGACCTTGAGCTAAGGGGGAAAGAGGGGTGGGGGGGGGGGGGGGGAGGGTTGTTTTGCTTGCCCTGCCGGCTTTTCTTCCTTCTGTGACTTCTCCTTTTTTCATCCAAAAGAAGGGGGCGGGAGAGGCCTGGGCCCCCAGGCCCCTCCCCTAGATCTGCCACTGAAATGGCTTGTAAGCTATACAATCTGCTAACTTCACTTCTTTAAGTGTTGGTATTAAGCTTAACCTCCAAAATCTCCTCACTGATTTTCCTATATTTCTTTATTATAAGTTCCGAGAATTGACTAATAATCCTCACTAATCCGCTTGAAACATTGCAAAAGGAAGAGTAACACTTCTTTCCTCGAATTTTTTCTATTGCATATGCTAACAACTCATGGTATATTTTAATTAGAATTAGTATGATATTGTAATTAATTAGAAATTAACTTAATGACTTCTGCATAAATTAATTTCTTGCAAGATGTAAGTAATAAATGTAAAATGTCGTGCTGAGATTTAAATTTCTCTGTTATTTTATCCACGCTCAGGGATTTGTCTTTGAACGATATCTCAGAGATACCCGTGAAGTTATTTTCAAGTGTACCACAGCTAAATAGTCTGTGAGTAAACCGAAATTCAAAGACTTTCCTGAAGGGAAAAAAGTACTTTCACACGTTTGGTCAGGCTTGCATATTACGACGAAATAAACGCTTCCACTGAAATTTCTATTGCTAGTTTAAAATTACCCTTTAAAATTGCCGCCTTCACAAATTAGCAAATCGAAAGAAGGACTTCTCCTTTCTATTCTAATACTGAGAAAAACGGTGGCAGCCATTTGTAAATATGTTTCCTCCTCAAGACATGTCTGCTGAAGAACCATTTTTGTTCCACAACCATAGTTCCTACATTTCAATCTCTCTTTTAATTTCTTCATGAAATTCACAGTATGTATGTTAACTTGTTTTAACCATCTCTTGATCAATTATATTTAGGGCCTTGGGTTTAAAAGTTGTCTGCCGCCAATGTTCCTTCCAAGCATCCATCCTTTCTCTCAGTTAGATTATACCAGCACTCTCGAAAATTGTTCTAGGTTATTCTAGGACTTTTCTGTTAAGCAATTATTGTTTATATTTTGGCACCATTTTCTCTTTTCTTTTGCAGAAATCTGAGCTCAAACAATATCGAAGACATCCATGCTGATGTCTTTTCCGCTCTTTCAGATTTAACTTACCTGTATGTACACATCTTTATAGTGGCTCTCGAAAGTTACGTTAGTCCGTTAGGTTTACAAATATAAATGTTGATATCATTGTTTTCCATATATTGCAACAGAAGAAAACTCTTAAAGTAATAATAGTTTTGTAGGGAGAAAACAGCAAAGTGGACAGGTAGCAAGAAGCTACGAAGATATTTAAGGTTGAGACAGATTACGGTGTCTTTCTTTCGAGCCGCACGTAGGAAAGACACTGTAATCTGTCTCAACCCTAAATTATCCTCGTAGCTTTTTACTACCTGTCCAATTGTTCTGCCTGTTGGCCCGCCAAGAGGTGAAAATATTGCCCTGACAGAAAACGCAAGTCATCGCACGTCAACACAAAAGCAAGCAAGTCCTGATGAAATGGAAGCGAAAGAGGACGCAAACTTAAACCTGTTTCAACCAGCTTCCTCCGTTTCGCCAGGCCTTTACTGTGTAAAGCTTTGGGTGAATATTCTATCTTACGTCACCCGTGATGTTTTTTCTTTGATCATCAAAGAAATTTAAAGAACAACCTATTTCCAAAGGATCAGCAAATCTTAAAGTTTCAGAGCTATACTTCCTTTCCAAATTCTCCTAAATTCAAAATATCACTTTTCTGTAGTAAATGTTACGAGAATTTGCTGGTATATCAAGACCACATCCCCTAATGGACTATATTCTTTATCCTCATTAACTTTTTACTTGACAATGCATTGGTATAAGGAGAAATTCACGTTACTAATACCGTTCTACCTTCCTTTTAGGTCGCTGTCTCATAACAAGATGAAAAAGCCACACCCTAACTTGTTCATGAACCTAACAAATGTGGAATACCTGTAGGTTACATTTCCAGTTAAAGTAAGCTACCGTTGCATTCAAAAGTTTTAAAAATCACTTTTAAAAACAATAGCGACGGCGATAACGGTAAGAATATCGCTGATAACGATAACGATGACGTTGATAACCATAACGATGTTGACAATAACGATGATAACGGTAACGCTGATAACGATAACAATGATAACGATAACGATGATAACGCTGATAACGATAAGGATGATCACGATAATAACGATGATAACGATAACGATGAAAGCGATGATAACGATAACGATGATAACGGTAACGCTGATAATGATAACGATGATAACGATAACGTTGATAACGATGATGACGATAACGATGATAACGACGATAACGATAACGATGATAACGGTAACGCTGATAATGATAACGATGATAACGATAACGATGATAACGGTAACGCTGATAATGATAACGATGATAACGATAACGTTGATAACGATGATGACGATAACGATGATAACGACGATAACGATAACGATGATAACGGTAACGCTGATAATGATAACGATGATAACGATAACGATGATAAAGATAACGATGACAACGATGATAACGATAACGATAACCACGACGATGACGAAACAATGACAATGACGACGACGTAACCATGATGACGATAACGATGGCGATGACGTTAAAGACAATGAAATAAAATGGTAGTGAAGATATAATTTAACAGCAGGTCCACGTCACAGAAATTGGTTGTCAGTTGCGCCGTGCGAGGAAGTAAAAATTACAAGGAAGTCTTTGATGTTCCAGTTGCGCCGATAGCTTATAAAACTTCCTAAATCACCTGCCATTACTTATCTGTCCTTTTAAAACAAATCAGGAGCTTCAAAACTTCAACTCATATTTATCTTCAAATTTTATAGAGATCTTTCGTATAACCAAATCGACAACTTAACCGACACTTTGTTTTGCTGTGTGGAGAAACTGGAATATCTGTAAGTATCAGGAAAAAAACATATACTTGCAAATAGCAAGTTTTTGACTTTCTTTGAACAGGACGTACTTCTTTTAAAATCAGTTCTTTGGAGGTTTTGTCTTTCTTCTTTCTCCAGGAGAGAGGGGGAAAGTGAGTCCTTACATGCCCTAGTAAGGAAGGGAGCGGGCGAAAATGTTTGGTCCTGTGACTTATCTTCAAGCTTCGGCCATGAATGAGGGAGGGGAGGGAAGGGGCGGATTTCCTTGCGGTGTGGAATGGTCCACCCCAAGAGAAATCATTTTGAACATGTCCAAACTTACTGGCGTCCGAGTGGTTGCAATGCAGAATGTACTGTATGTTGTTTTGAAATGGTGCTTCAAGTGTCACCATTTCAAATAATGTTTCAAGTGGAACTAGACGAGAAAATTAAATTAAATTTGTAGATTTTTGCAGCACAATCGGATTCAAGCTATAACAAACTACACATTTAGCAGTGCCAGGAATCTGAAATACCTGTAAGTTTTCGACATTGATTTTTTTTACAAATTAATTGGTTTCTAATGAACTTTTAAGTTCATTAGAAACTGATTTAAAAATCAGTTCTAAAATATTAGCTTTAAGCCCAAGACGGTAAGAAGACAAACGAAGATTGAACGATAAGATGTCTGCCTCGTCCGTGGCACTGCGCATGACCAAAGAACGAGCCCTGGGGCATCTCGACCCAGTCCTACTCTTTTGTTTCTGTGAGAGACGAAGAACTGAAACTTGCCAACAAGTTTAAATCGCCGTTTTCGAGTTCACCATCTATGACGTCCATGAAAATTGTTCGAGCTCTTTATGTAGCTGAGATTTGACCATTAAATGAGAGATACGTTAACTAATGTTTAATGTTTTTGAGTAATCTCGTTTTATGTTATTCATTTTAGATTACTTAGTAACAACTACATAGGTATTATTCCTTCATTTGCCTTCGTACACAATCGCCAGAAACTTGAAATCTTGTGAGTAGCAACCACAACATTGAATATATTCATATTCAAGGCCTGGTAGTATATTTAGTATTATTTTTTGTTCAACTACTTAAGTGGAATAAAAAGAACGGGCGAAATGTACCCAAGTATCCCAAGATATGATCTGTAGTCGTCCACGCAACGCGCGCGTGGCAGCATTTTCCGCGAGAGAAATGCATACCGTATCTAAAAATATCCTCAGAAGGATTACCTTGAGAATAACGCCCATATATGTATATAGAGGGGATTACCTCTCCAATCCTCTCTCGAAAGTGCTCAATTTTTATTTAATTAAGAATTCTAGCTACTATTTGTATTTTTTTTGTCGCCTCAAATCCCGAATTAGCCGCGCCTAAGATTTATGAAAATCTCTTTAGTAGATGCTCTTAGCATTTTCTTTGAAATGCAGGGTGAAAACCTGACAGTAAAGAAGTTCCTGGTAATGTTTCCCGCTCTTTCTAAACAAATATTGGGGTAAAACCTTTTTGTAGACATAGTCACATTCTCACTTCCATTCAATCAGACACTACACATTTTCTTTTGTGTGGTTTACCATCTGGACTCGGTTTGAAACTGAGGCAAATGAAAACTCCAAAGTTGCCACTGTTGTTCATGTGATGTCGCCTGTATATTTCAGAGTGTTAAACGACAATGAGGTTGGAGAAGTTGAAAGAGACGCAATTGGTTTTGGTGATGACCTACCACCGGAAGGATTAATAATGTAAGTCTCTAGATGCATGTGAATGCATGAAGTCGATCTTCGCCAGGCCAGTGGCTCATACAGTCAGAGCTTATTCCGGTTTCTGTAACTCTAAGTAACTAGGAGTATTTCTACTCACCCCTGGATGGGATGTTAGGTCAATGCAGGGTTACCCCCCAGCATTACATTTGCCAGTACCCATTTAGACACCTGGGTATAGACAGGCACTGTGAGAGTTGAGTGTCCCCGGCCAGAGCTCGAACCCAGACCGCTCGATCCAGAGTCGAGCGTGCGAATCGTGATGCCATTGTGCCTCCAGTGACATGCGCTGATAAAAAGCAATATTCTGATTGATTCCAGGGTGGTTATCCTTGTTCCCACATAAAAATCGCAGGGCAGAAGGTTGAGGAGTTGCCCGAGTTTTGAAATACGGATTACTCACGAATTTTGATTTAAAAAGACAACCATCTTTGTTCTTTTCAACAGATACATGATCCGGACAAATCTTCCCGAAATTAATCTTTATTCTTTCCACGGGCTTCAACTTTCAGATTCTCATGAATTGTGAGCTATCTCATTGATATAGTTACTAGTTCCTGTGTGGTGATTATTCCTATTAAAAACTTACTATTTAAGGTCTTTGTCTACACGTTGTTTCCTTAGGTAGGCTGCAGCTGTGTACTTGATATTCCAAATTTCCAAACTTATTCGCGAAAACTTTCAACAACGTGTCTTCTTGTCTTCGGCAAGCTTCGGGTGAGCTTCAGCAATCCTCGGCAATCTTCGGAAGAGTTCGAGTGACTGTCGGAGATGATTGAGGATGTTCGGGTTATACGTGAACTTCGGAAGGATTAGAGTGATTTTCGGTCAAGCGTCAAATCACCTTCGGCTATCTTCGAAGGGCTTCGGGTGAACTTCGACCACCTCCGAAATACCAAAACAAATTGGTATCAAGACACTTCACGCTTTAGCGTGAGCCGGAAATCGCGTGTTATTTGCACTTTCTGTTGTATAAGTGCGCTCATTGGCTCATTCAACAGTTTCCGCGTTTTTAACTCGCTTAACGGTGAGGGTGGTGAGCGGTTGGAATTGAAGTATCCAGTAGTATTTCTACATCTTCACTGGAAACTTCGGAGAAACGAGAAAACGTCGCCATTTTGTAGACGCAGTCAAGCCCATGCCCACTCGGTAACTGATATCAGTAGTGTACAATAGCTCAGCCAATCAGCACGCAGCATTCGTAGTAGCATACCAGCAGAATTCTACTTAGTCAGGATAGTTCTATGATTAGTGACGACGCAATGCTTACAAACTTGCTTTGGAATTTGTTTTCTTTTTCAGGGTCATGAACGATGAACTCATTGGCTACCTGCGATACTACACTGCCAGCGGCCGAGATCTCTGTAAAATATATCTGTCAGTAGAAAAATCCTTCCTACAGGTCTCTATAAATTTTGCTTTAATCCAACTGGGAGGATTTACTTGTGAATCTTTTTCCAATCTGTGAATCAGTTAGTTTTTCCATTACTTGCAGTGTATTACTTGTGAAGTGTGTTGAAATTTTACGAAGAAACTAGAAGCTAACCCCGATTTAATTGGCCTGAGCTGGAGTGAAAGGGGTAGAAATCAATTTTACGACAACAAAAGGGGGTATGGGGTGGGGTGGGGTGGGGTGGAGGATAAGCAATTGCTTTTAAAACAGTTCTCTTAAGATCAGTCTTGTTGATCAACATACCAACGCGCGCAAGAATCGCCTCGCAGTAAGAGACGCGACGCGTGCAAGATGAATTTCGCGCGCGCTCGTGTGCTTGCCTGCTCGACTGACTTCGCAAAAGTTACAGACTATTCGTAGTCGCAGAGTATTTGGGTTGTGAGCAGTAGCAATCAATGGCTAACGGATTTAAAATTCTCATAATGTCTGTTGAACATAGTTAGGAGTTCCCAATCATTGCGTAAGGAAGAAATTGTTAACTGATGAAATCTGTTCATTCCAGGAATCCGAACGCTTCCACCACAAAAGAAATCAGTGTCTCCGCAAAGATTTACGAAAAAGCAAGATTAAGCATGGTCACTGCCTTCCTTGAGCTAGGATTCGAACAGGCTTCGCACAGATATGATGAGGAGAATCTCACGCATCATTATAGGTTATCGCCATGTCCAGAAGGAACGTATTCACTTGGAAGTCGAGGATGCCAAAAATGTCCTCCAGGTAACTTTATGGCTTGCACGGTAGGCGTATTTTGGGAGAGCATGCATTCCCTTATGGAGTATATAGGCCGCCATCTTGGATTGCATAGCATGTGGAGGTCTGGGGCGAGGGAAAAATTTGCGACTCGCTTTTTTCTCCCTCGTCCCAACTCTCCACGTTTTGCGAACTCGCCACCAAATAAAACCACCTGTACTTCGGCTAGGTACATATATGCTCTTATTTACATTGGACCCGGCTGAAAGTTGGAGTCGCGTTTATTAGAGTGTTTTCACATGGCGTCACGCCAGCCATATATGCGTATTAGTGTCCTAAAACAATGAAATGACGGCCATGTTGATGTCCCAAACCAATCCTGTAGAAATTGAACTCTTTTCTTATGTGAACATTTGATTTTGTTCCAATAATTTACATGGCTGATGGACACGTGGGTGAAAACGCTCCACAACAATTTGCTCTCTTAACTTTTATTACGTAGCACTGTAGGCATCAATACAGTAGACTAGTGCCACTTGAAGGCAGAATCGTGTCCCCGAGTATTGAATTGCGCATACACGGCATTTGTCAGGCGTACCCACACGTTTTCATGCTGGCATAATAATTTTTGTGGGATCGTCTACTTTTAAGCGCTTCTACGAACTTTCAGACCATGTGGAAGGAGTCTGCAAGGAAACGCTATAAAACATACGGTGGTGAATTAAAATACAAAGCAGTCAAGCTTGTGAATAGCAACTAAATTCTCCGTGCATGCTTCGGCTTAAAAGGCTTAATATTTTACTGTGTGCCTTAGGTTTTGGCTGGAAAGTGCAAGATTGACAGACTATACATTTCAGCGGGAATTTTGGCAGCGAGTGCTAATTACGCGCGGAGTGCGTTTGCCCGCTGTTTTACCATAGCGCAATCGAAGTGTGATCGCAGTGTGACCGCAGTGTGAACGCTGTGTGACCGCGGTGTGATCGCAGAACGACCCCATTGCGACCGCTTTGCGACCGGATTGCGACCACAGTGCGACCGCATTGCGACCGAGTGTGACCGCAATGTAACAGCAGTGCGAGCCTGGTAAATGCCCCTCAAACTTCATAGTTGCAGTTGATGAGATGTCGGTGTGTGTCACGTCGAATTAAATTATTTGTGCGGAATTTCTTTGCAGGAGGTTTTCTTTCTGACAGCGCAGCCTATGTTGCTCAGGAATGTCTACCATGTCCACTGGGTGCTTTTGTGAAATTAGACATCTATCCAGGAACGAGGTACAAACACTGCAGGGCTTGTCCTCGAGGTAAATGTACCAGACTGTATTGCTATTGGGTGTTAAAATAGGATTTTGTTATCAGCTCAGTTGTTCAGAGCTGAACACCAATGTTTTCATCCATCAAAATATCTTTTAGATTTGCATTCAAGGAGTTCGTATTATGTCGATAGTATAAAAACCTCTTCAATATTATCTATTAAGCAGGCGCAGGGAAACATCGAATCTATCTCTTTTATAAACCTTATTACGTAAATGACGTAATCTATACGCCTGTCTTCCAATTGATCATAAGAACCCGTCATTTTACCTATTATATAATAAGTAAATCGTTTGACTTTTAGGGTAACCCTGCGATGGACTAGTCTCCCATCCACGGCGGAGTAGAAATACTCCTGGTCGCTATATGCTATTTAAACTGAGATAAGCACCGGCCTGATGGGCCTCTTAGCTTGTATAAAGATTTTACCCTTACATTAGCTTACCTTGACTGTGTCAATTTACTACAGGAACGAATACCAATCAACAAGCTGGACTCATTGCTTGTACCTGCTTGGAAGGATTTCATCGCACTCACATCTTTGGCAAATGCGAGGAATGCGAACGTGGCGGCGTGCATGAAGGGCTCGACTGTACTAAAACTGACTTTTTGGATTTAAAACCCGGCTACTGGTGGGAATGGCAAAACGAGACACACAAAGAACGCTACAAGAATTTTACCCACAATCTTCTGAAGCCTGTAGCGTCCTTTGACAACACTTTCAGGGACTTCACATACGAAATGCCAAAAGCCACCAAATGCCCAAGAGAAGAGTCTTGCCAGGGGGGTGTCGCCTCCCTTGAAAACCCATGTAAGCCAGGCTACGAAGGTCCTGTGTGCGGAATGTGCCAGTTTGGTTACTACAAACAGCTCCAAGCGTGCACCAAATGCCCGACCAAGAGATGGATGGCAATACAGTTTGGAATCTTCTTTGGGTTTGTGTTCGTGATCATTGCCATTATGATTTGGTACAGCCGGAAGAAGACGAAGAAGGCCCAAGGACGCGCTTTGATAGATGTCATCTTTGCCAGGCTTAAGATTATCATTGGGTTCTACCAGGTCACTTATGGTCTGTTGGAAGCGTTCGCATTCGTTAAATGGCCTGATGTCCTGGAGGATATCTCGCGATATTCAGAACTACTCCAGTTGAACATTCTTCAGGTTGCACCACTTCACTGCTTGTTCTCCAGCCTCCACGTGGACGCATTCGGAAGCTTGTTTGCCAGCATGGGCTTAAATGCTTTTGCAATCATGTTCTTTGCCTTTATTTTTGGAGTGCGCTATGTGATGATCTCGGCGAGTGGAAGCCTAACTGAGGAGGAAAAATCCAACCGGATCTCGCACACAAAAGAGCTGATCTACAAGAATTTATTCTTCTTTTTGTTTGTGACATACCTGAGCACTTGTTCCAAAACAGCCAATGTCCTGCCACTGGCCTGTCGACGACTTTGTCGTGACAAAGGAGAATCCTTGTGTGACAACTACCTGAAAGCTGATTACGGCATACGGTGTCACGGGTCACGCTATCACCTGCTGCTGATTGGGGCTTATTTGAACATTATTTACATCATTGCCCTTCCAGCGTTCTCAATCACAGTGCTCTGGAGAGAGCGAAGAATGATCCTCGCCTCCAAGGAAGATCCAACGTTGCCAACAAGCGAAGACTTCTCATTGAAGAATTTGAAACCGAGCTCCTACAAAGAACTTGTCACCGGGCTGAGCTTTATTTACGAGAACTACAGCACCAAGTCGTGGTACTGGGAATTGATTGAAATGGCTCGTAAGATCACCCTTACATCAGGCTTGATCCTAATTGGACAGGAGAGCAGGGCTTATGTGGGCGCTACATGTGTCCTAGCTGGGCTGTACGGCATGCTCTTCGCCTTCAGGGTTCCCATCCAAGATGCGTTTGAGAACAAGATGATGGTGACATCCCTTGCAGTCACTTTTGTCAACCTGGGTATTGGTACTGTGAGTAGAATCCCTGCAGAGAACCGAGAGCCGTCAAAGGACCCATTGATGGACACAGCCATCTTTAAGATAACGGTGCTTGGAGCAAACACTCTGGTGATCGGCCAACTTGTTGGTAAGATTGCAGCCTGAAACGTCGGTCATCTCCCGCCTTCAGCCCAGTACCGAGCGTTAGCTATTCGCCCGGGGAATAGGCTGAGGGCGGGAGATGACTGAAATTTCAGGCTAGCCGAGGTCTTGATTTCAAAATGTGACGACGAACCAGTTATCGTGATCTTTTTGAATTTTTTTGCTTGTTAAGAAACCCCTTGTTATCCATTTACTCGGGTTTAATGAAAAACTCACGCCAACTTGGAGGAATAGGAAGAAAAATTGCGCTTAACATTGAAATCCATTCAGCAAATTGAATATCTTATGCGTTTTGTTTTCAGTGGAGTACATATCATACCTGCTTCGCTTCCTCAAGAAATGGATAAAAAATCCACACTGGTCTTTCGCTTGTTGTCAGAACCTGCTTCTACCAGTGAACGATTTGCGAGAAGATGACAATGGGGGGCTTGTGGATGACGAGGAGCAGATGGTTAATGAAGATGGCCAAATGGAAATGTTCTCGCTCTCTATCGAAAGGCTCGAAAATCACCCTTCAGCCAAAGAGAACGAGGCATGCGCCATTCACCCTGATTCGAAAGAAGACGAGGCTTTCGCTATTCGCCCTGCGGAAAACAAGGATACGATGCTGGCTATGCACCCAGCAGCGAAAGAGAACGAAGCGTTCGTTGTTCACCCTTCGGAATTGGACAGCGAGGCAGATGTATTCCGTGTCAGTTATCTTGCTGCTAAAGCAAACAGGAGGTTTACCAGTCATTTGAAGGATGAAAAGACCTGCGCCGTTCACCCTACGACAAAAGACCACTTGGCTATTGATGTCATTCCTGAAGAACATGAAGGAGAACAAACACAAGTTGACAATGCCGCTTTGGAGGAAGGAGAAGTCTTCGCACAAGGCGCCAAATTGAACGGTCAAGTCGAGGAAGACGAGGAGGAAGAAGAAGAAGTCCCCCCGGTTGAGATGTGTGATCAAGAAGTACAAACGGATTTATCAACTCTGGAGATGGATGAGGCTGAGCTCTATGAACTGTTTGGCGAGCCGCTAGACGAATCTCTGTGAGTACAACAACAATAACAACAACAGCCACAACAACAACAACGACAACTAGCTTCATTTGCACGACCATAAATACGCACTGTGTCGCAAAAGCTTTTGCAAACCAAAACTAAAACAGTAATGATTATATAACAAGGTTATGATATAGCAATCAAGCTACATTGGTTTGATTTGAAAGAAGAATATTGCGTAGATTAAAGCAAGATGAGATAAATTTTGCCAATTAAATATTAATATAATGATTTGCAGAAGTCATAAGTTCGATGGCTGATCCCCGATGGCTTGCAATGGAGATTAATTTTTAAAAGTCGGAACGATATTTGCTATTTTTGTTCAAATTAAATTCATCTCTTAGAATAGAGTATCTATTGCAATACATAAGGAAGTGAGATTCATCTTCAATTTGATTAGATTCGCAAACAGGGCAGAGTTCTTTTCATAACTACCCTCACCCAAACTAGACAAACTAAATGAAAGTCGACGAGAAATATCTTTGCATTGTAGGTGTATCAGGTTTCGTTGCCTACGTCTTTTCCAGCGAGCTCAACTTATGTCTTTTTGTTTTCTTCCAATCCCAGTTGGTCTCAGCCATCGACAGAAGACCAGGATGCCATCTTTCCAGACGGAAATGACGACATCAGCCAAGACATTGAGTCTACACCGGAACCGGATATGGACCAAGATGACTCCCATAGCCAAGGCCAAGAGGCTTCGCCGGAACCGGAAGTTGACCAATATGACTCCATTAGCGAAAACACTGAGTCTACGCAAGGATCAGAAATGGACCAAAATGACTCCAACACCCACCAGAGCAAAGAACCTACACCGGAACCGGAAATTGACCAAGTTGACTCCATCAGCCGAGACACCGAGTCTACACAGGGATCGGAAATGGAACAAAACGATTCCTACAGCCACCTCGGCAAAGAACCGGCACCGGAACCGGAAGTTAACCAAGACAACGAGACTTTCACAAGCGCTTTTTAGAATGACCTAACACACGTCCCAGCAGCCTCAATGAGCTGAGTGTGGATGGCGACATTTAAGAATACTGTTTAGTCATTGTTAGCTTTCAGTTGAACTCTAAAATGGATAAGCTGTTGAAGCAGTGGATGTAGACTAGTAATTGTAGGATTTTAGTTTGGTACATATGCCATTATGCTAATATAACGCGTCTTAATCCCAATTTTTTATCGTTGTTCTTTTTGTTTACATTGTAGACCCAAACTAGAAACTATTAGAATGTGGGGAACCAGCGAGTGTCGTTTCTCGGTTGAGGTCTCATTTCCAATATTTTCTGACCTTGAAGAGGAGACAAGTTGCTAAGAATGCGCAACTCGTTGTTGCCACTTTAGGTGCACAACCTTCGGGATAGTCGTGGTTGCTCGTGCCTCGTTTTGATTGGCTAATCAGAGTCGGAAGCACTCGATTCATTTTACGTAGATTTGCCGAACACGACACTTAACCGTGTACCCACCAATTGTAATTAAGGATAAGCCAATACAATTTTTATAATCTCCAGAACTTAGTTATATGAATAAAAGTTCATCCAGGCAACCCAGGCTGCAGTGTAAAAAGGCAAGAACGTGCGTCACAGAGAACTTTGAGACTGATCAATTCAGAAATTTTATTATTAGTTAATAAGAATAACTGGACTGTTAGCGTCTCACGGATTCTCACTGTTTTTGACATCCTCAGTTATAGGGGAAGCCACAAACAGGTCTAATCTGTTTCTACCCAGACCGAAGTGGAATGGTAACGGTGGGGTTGTTATTCATTTAACCTTTCCTATTTATAAGATAATCACTTTAAACAGTATTTATCAAGCTTCGATCGCTTAGATTTCAGCAACATTCACAGTTGACTCCTGGCTAAGGCTATTTGACCCAGGTAGACGGATTTTGATAAAATTCAGTTGTAAAACATGAAACCAGGAAGATCACGAAGTTTGATTGATTTCAATTTATTCAACCATTTCATAATTTAGGGAACGGATATTAAAAACTGCGCTATTTCCGTCCACTATTTAAATATATATCCACTATTTGCTAAGACAGCCATTAGATTTGTGTAAATTTTGGTAAAACACTAAAGCAAGAATTAAATAAAAAGTGCATATTAAACCGTGGAGTTGAAACAGTGAAGCGCAAAGGCATTTTTAACGTTTTTTTGTTATTTGATTATATACCATCGTGGAAAATAAGCGGTTTGATTTAAGAGTTCTCTTTTGACAACAAAGCAGTCTCTCTTTTCTCACTTCCTATTGTTCGTTTTCATGCTTTCAAGCGCTTTTCAAAATCTTTTTTTCATAGCTGTAGGCTACGCACGATCAGTTCTAATTGTTTCGAGTCAACCTCTGTTCAACCTGAAAGGTTAAGATGGAGTTACACTTTCATAGCACGACGGAATTCGACGACTAGACAGAAGTCCACTGGTACTCGGGGGACTGCTACCATTGGTGCACTAGAAGTCGGAAAATCATCGGGCTTACTTTACGAAGAGCGACGAAGAGCTGCGAAAAAAAGATGTCTGCTGTCTGTAAGTAATGCTGGCTCAAATATATTAGTCCAACCCAGTCTCCCCCCTATACATCAAATGCATGAAATATGGCGGACGCTCGAAGGGCTGAGTCCTCGAAAAGAGAGGATATTAACCAAGGTTTGTCTCAAAGTATCGCATCGGAAGATAAAAAGTCTGAAAATATGTCGACTAGTCCCTCGATGAATCAACAAAATGCGCTTTATTCGCGCTCACAGGAGCCGTGGAACGTGCTTATGTACTGGATGTCGGCTCAGTATTATCAACAATATTATTATCAGTTTTTTTCGTATATGTACTACTGGCAAACGATGGCATCAAACTCCATGTACCAGGGAGCATTTCAATCTCAAAGCAACTTTCCACAGTCGGGTTTACACCAGCAGGAATCGCAGAGCTCTCTTAGAGGACAACAACCTCAAAACAATGCCGGTTTGGCGTCTGGTCGAGCGGCTCCGTGGGTTTTCCAAGGACAGCGGGCAGTTAGAACAGGTTTGTTGTTAAATCCGCTGTAACTGGTGTGGTTACAGAATTTCGGATTGTATTTCAGTGAAATTTGAATGCAATACAACGACCAAACTTAATAGAACAGGCAAGAGGCAATTTCCCAGCTGTATAGACTTACACATACATTTACAAGCAATTATTGTCATACTTATACACTTCTGTATAGTTAATGATTAAATAGCCAATGGCGCTTGTGTGTTCACATAGCTGTCAGCAAGAGAGTTTGTGAGAATTTGAAAGTTAGTCTAAACTGGAGCCTCAGACTTAAAGAACCTTTCGATAATTTTTACCAAAACTTGTGATCTGCGCACATGAACCTCTTCCTCTCACTGCTCTTGCAGGGTTACTATTTTCAGCAGACAGGGGGTGTCGCTACTTTTGAGCCCAGGGGGGACTCCCATATGAAAAGGTCAGGGATGATCATTGGAACATTTGAATTAAACCCATAAAGACCAATCTCAGCGTGGTTTGAGCTTTATTTGACCCCTAAAAGATACCACTTAAAATGGAATAGACATGATTACCAGCTGCTGATCAGGAAAGGAGCCCGCACTAGTAGACCAGACTTGAGAGACCACAGGAATTGAGCCAAAACTGGAAATAAGAGTGTTTTAGAAATTATTGTTTCTTTGAGTGCACCCTGAAAGATTCTTTGATAGCTAAATATAGTGGCATTTGGTTGTAAACACCTAAAGTGAGACCAGAATCCTTGATTTATACCCCTGAGCAAGGCAAAGAGCATCCAGGGCTTCGTGACCTTTTCATATGGAATCCTCCACTGGACTTTTGAATATTAAAAATGTTTACTGTGTAGGAGTGGATCCTTCTAACTATAACCATAACCATGTCAAATGTAAAGATAGTCATATCACTGATGCTTCAGATGTGAGCATAAACATAACTACTTTTGTTTAGAGCAAAACTGACTAATTGAAAGAGAGCAAAACGGTTAGAGGTTAAGGTAAGGTAAAGGTGAACTTCATTTGATAGGTAGGTTGAAATGGGGTTGACAGCCGAAGGGCTGATTTGGACCTACTATACACAAAATTTAAAGTTTTACAAACACTAAAGATATTAACAGAAGAATAACAACTATGTACAAGTCAAATTAATTGATGTTGTTAGCATGGGACAAAGAAAAATTCTGAGTCCCATGAAATTTTACAAACACGAAAGATATTAACAGAAGAATAAGAACTATGTACAAGTCAAATTAATTGATGTTGTTAGCATGGGACAAAGAAAAATTCTGAGTCCCATGAAATTAAGCCCCAACTGTCCCATGACCTACCAGAAACCGACCAGGTGCTCCAGCCATCGAGCTGTGTAGACTTGAGGAGGGTAGGGATTTACATGTGTATCTGGCGGAAAGCATTATCCTCCCATTGTCTTGAAAAGAGGATGTAAAATTAACTGATTTATGGTTCTTTTGTTTGCCTACAGTTTGTGAAGTACAGATTGCACCCATCTCTAAGAGAATCTATGCAGAAATTCTGGACTTTATTTTCCTTTACTTTACCAAGGTCCTTGTGTTCTCAATTATGTAGTAAGTGTACACCAATGTACCTGTTTGTACTGATAAAATAATTTGTGCCTTGTCCCTGTGCTTGTGCTTGGGTCTATGAGAAGTTCTGTTTTGCTTGATTCAAAAAAAATTATACAAATTTGTGAAAGTCCTGCCACAGTATTGTTTAACTCCATGGCTTTGGAAAATAAAGTTCTGTACACACTTTATTTCATACTGGCTCTATCCTGTACACTTACAGTTTAACTCCCATTAAATGGTCACCCTCGGGGAAATGGATGGTGGCCGCTGAAAAGGAACTTAGCTGGTTAATATCTAGGTAAAAATAATAGAAAAACCCTCATCAGGACTTTGATTACTGACTGCCTAATAGGGGTGGCTGTTTAATAGGTGGCTACTAATAGCGGTTTGACTGGTATGTGGTGAAAATGAACTCAACTTGGGGCTGCCCCAAAAGCCATGAAGTATGAAGCTACACCTGTACCAAAATTTCCACATAATGAAAAAATGTCTGTGTCAGGGGTAAGGATATTTTCTAGAACAATGCATTCTGATATCCAATTTTCCACTAAAAGTGCTTGTTTTCTAGTGATGATTTGGAGCGGTACAGCCAGTTGCAGTACACCTTAATAACAGATGAAAATGCAAGTCTAAACGATATTGAGGAGCTGCTTATGCAAGCTTTAGTGTACAGACTGATAGTGTTTGCATATGAGGTAAATATTTATAAATTTTAAATCCAGTAATTTTCTTTAAGATTCAATGAAATTAATCTTGCCATATTTCAGTCTTAGTTGCCACAAAGTTTTGAAGTGCAGGTTGTAAGGGTTTATGTTCTTGTTGTAGGGGCTGATTTTGATAACTTTTTCATAAGAATCAGACAAAAATAGATGTTTTTCACTGGCACAACAGCTACTTTTGACAATGTTGCTACAAGTATGTACAATACATCAATGGGTGTCTGCCTCGTGTAGGTAACTAAAGCCATGTTATTTCACTTCTTAAGTACTTCACCCATAACAGTTATTACACAGCAATTTGTTTTCCTCTGGTAACCATTTCTCTGAGAAACTACAGTGAAAACTGTATTGAGCGAACTGCATAATAGAAACCCAGCATTCAGTGGACAGTGGTCTCAGTAAGCCCTTAACTTTTCTTGACTTCTCATATTTTCTGTAAAATGCACTTGTGTCAAGCAGATAACTCTAATTTAGTAGACACTACTAAATTAGACTACACTACACTCGTGTAATACACCTATGCATAGTTCACATATATCTGAGCTGCACTGTAGCAAGGGTCCTGAGGGTATCCGCTTAATACAAGCCTCACTGTATTTCCCACATTATTTTAACATTATTCTAATTTATTATATTTTTTACGACATGTAAAGCCGCTAGATTACGCTTGGATAGGTGCTATAAAAGTACTATTTATTATTATTTGGACAGCAATTGG
>NC_138152.1:29617243-29714743 GCF_964199315.1 Orbicella franksi
TTCCCCCAGTCACCAATAAGAAACACTGAAATTATTTACTTTTTCTTTTTGATATTTGCCCGCTTGCGCTTCGCTCTCTGTTTCCTGATAAGTACATAAGATGCATAGAATGGAGCGGCAACTATTCCCGCACTAAGCACAGCACATCCTGCGGTGACGGCTAACCCGGCTATAATAGGCACAACCATCACTTGTCCACCAAAAAGTGCACCACGCACTGCAATACGCTGCACAGGCTGATCAGGTTTGTAATTGTATTTACAGCCCAGGATGCTGAAACGATCGTAATGGTTTCCTACAAATTTTAAGTGATGATACTTCCCTCCACATCTGTAGCAGAATTCTGTGTGACACCTGTGGAAGATAAACTAGTAAGCCTCAAGTAATCGCCCCAAAATGTTAAATTTTGTTTCCATACAGTTCAGTCGTTTACAATATGGATGCTTGAACCAGGTCACTTACACCTGACTTTGTTATACAAAAATGCCATAATCCTTTGCACTTGATGTTAAAGGAGCTCAGTCATGTTATCTTGAGTTATTTTGGCAACATACAAAATAAACTTTATATTAAAGAAAACCTGAAAATAATAGATAGAAGATAGACAAGAGATAGAAAAACACCAAAGAGGTAGTAATAAACCATAAAAGAATAAGGATGGTTAAGGATGGAGAAGATTGTTATGATGCACCTGAAAAATTTAGGCTTAACTTTTCAACATACACAAAACATGACACGGCTCCTTTAATTGTTTTGATTGGTTAACTTTGCCCCATGTGGCTGAGTTCATGTAAAGGCACAGTACATTTTGAGTCCTACATGTATTCAGGTATAATAAATAAAATTTTGATGGGACAGGGCTCAAAAATGTATTGGGATGACGAGAAAAAGGGGGGCCAAAACCATTTGTGACCAATTGTCTGCTTCAATTTTTGCAAAGCATCCCAACCTCTTGACCGGTACTGTGGGTAGCAACCTGACCCCCCCCCCCCGCCTTCCCCCCAAAGCACCAGGTACCTCACACAGAACTGAAAGTTCCATTGTTGTGATCAAATATTAGTCTAGGGAGTGCTACATCTAGCTCTTATAATCCCGTTTATTAGGTTTTATAAGACCAAGTGTGTTGCAAATATTTATTTCGCTCTTTCCATGTGTATCATAGGGATTAGCGTAAAGATAAAACGAAGTCGATGATCTGATCTGTACATTTGTTTTCCTTTCAACTTTCTTCGCTCGATAAACAATATATTAAGTTATTTCAAGATACCAGACTGCGTGTTCCCAGCTGTTAAAATAACGGACTTTTTTTTTCAATTTGGGATTCCTGAAAATGTTAGACTCAAAATATAGCATGGATATTTTCACAGTTTTTAAGAATACAGGTTACGCTTTTGTGTTTGATTCTCACCTGCTACAAGACATGTGGTCACAGCCGCTGGACTTCTGAATGAAAACTTGACATTTTGGGCAACGACATGCGTTCCGGACAGGCTGACCGCGGTTTTTGGCCCATATCTTCAACGATTTATCTCCTTTACAGAACTCTTTACACGTCAAACCATGATGCCAGGGTGCTTGGCAAGAGAAACACCAAACTAATCGACATTTTGAGCATGTTACTTTCATAACTTCCGGACTTAAATCTCTCTCCTGTTCGGTCTTCGCTAAGTCGGGATGGTGATAAATTCGCGAACAGCCAGGGCAAGTCTTGATATGTGGATTCTGTTCAATTTCCACTTTGAAGCGCTGGTATTTTTCAAAAGCGTCATCTGACACAAGTTCTTTTATCTCGTCCTCGCTAATTAAACTGTCACAGTTGCCGAGAGGACACACGATTTTCACCACGGCTTCTTCTATTTTCGACGAGACGTGAGCTTCCAAACAAGACAGGCAAATTATTCCCGAACAACACCACGAACGAATACTTATTTCGGACGTTTCCATAAAGCAAACCATGCAAGGAATAGTCATCTTGTACAGAGTTCTGGAGGCTAACGTCTTCTAACTGCTTTCAAGGAAATTCGCCAAGTCGACGGTTTTTGTAGAGGTTCCCTTTTGTATTTACACGTGATTTCAGAGGTATTTTTAGCAACCACGTAAAACGATCCACATCGAATTGATCACTGATTTCTGACCGAATGAAATCCGCAGCCGGCAAGGAGTGTTAATAGTACAAGCCAAGACTTTGAACACCGAAAAAGGCTGTGATATCAGAGAAAATAAGCCTTGCTCTCACTTACAAACAAGCCTTTTCAATACAAGTTGTTTTGATGGTGTAAGCGATACCGCTGATAAACCGTCGGCACATGATGAAGTGCACCTCATCAGCCAGGGATATTCCCTGACTGTTGTTTGTTTCACAATTTCCCTTTCAAGACTCCCCAGGGTTGAAAGTGGAAGATTTTATGAATTTTATGACATTTAAATTGAATCTTTGACTTTATGAAATTGGCGGCCCTGGTATATAGGACCCGGTGGGGAGGGGGGGGGGAGGGGGGGAGGGGGTAGGGTATAACTTTTTACCAAACTTACCACTGATTGGGACAGGGTGACCTGTGTACTTGTATCGTTTATCATTATAAAATATTGACTATTTTCTTCTAAAAATATCAATTCCAGAAAATATTCATATTATGGAAGTGCCAAAAAGCCCGATAAGAAAAATAAGGCAAAGAGGACAAGCAAACTTTGGCAGAGTTCACAAGCAAAATGTCATCTTGAACTACCCAGTTACCGGTACATTAAGCAATTTAAACTTTTCTTGTTTGCCATATAATAACATCTTATTAACCAAGCTTAGCTGTTCTATATGGGAGAATCTTGACCTTGGTCGTGTGTACAGGCCTCACTGTGTTTGGTCTGTACTCACAACCTTCGTCAACATTATCCCATACAGAACTCCTTCTCAGTTAATAAGAGCTAAATACTTTGGTGCAAGGGGTAAACACACCCCTTTAAAACAGCCTCTGATACCTTTTGGAAGAGAAAGTCCTGCCACCAGCGAAAAAGCCAGGGTTTTCAATAAGTTTTGAATTAGCCGTCTGGAGGCAGCAAATTGATGAATTTTGTTAATAATTTGAGTGAAAATACAGACAAAGTAGGCGGCAGTAAGAGGTAAATTCTGACAAAGTAGGCGGTGATTTTCGCCAGTTGCTGGCTTCCAATGAAACTCTTGAAAAGCAATTTCAATACAAAGAGTCATAATATAAGCAATACTACTATAAAAAATATATAAATTTATTACAACCAGAACAATCTCTTCTTGGACCAAAAAGCACTTTAAAATATATAAATTTTAAATTTTCGATACTTTTCTATTATCTGAACAGTTATTTCAAAATATGATGCAAACATGTTTGTACTTGTCTAAATTAATCAATTATTGACATTACACTTTTTATTTTCTTCTGTTTTTTCTCTTAATGGAATGCTCCAACACTGTGTTGTGCTCAAGATCGGTTTTGGTAAGTAGCTGCCCGCAAACTGGGCACTTAGCTCGTCCTCGTCCTCGGCTGATGTGTTGCATAATGGCATCATGATCGTAATTATGACCGCAGATTTTACTCTTCATGGGTTTGATCATCTCCCTCAGAGTCAGTGGGCATTTGGTTTGTTCTGCTGGTACCTGTGACAAAATGGCAAGACAAAATTCACAATGAAAATCGGGTGCGGAAAAAGAGTGCATTTTTCGGATTATGTGTACTTAAGGCATTTGTGGTTGAGGGACGATACTTGATTGACACTCCATTGACACTTCGGTTGACAGTCCATCCACATCTTGGTCAACAGTTGATTGACAGTTTATCGATAGTCAGCCACCTATCGACCGACTGTTGATCAAGTGTCAAGAGAGTGTCAAAAGTATCAATCAGGATATTGAAGGAGTACCCATTAAGATGTCAATCGAGGGTTTCAATCGACTTCGACTACGGATAAATTTAGTACAAATAATCCCATTCTTCTTAGCTACATCCCTGGTAATCCTAAGTAGAAAGTGGTATATGTCTGCGAAAATAGTGTCTCATTTAAGAAGACAAAACATTGACCCTTGCGAGAAATTGAACTGCGACAGCTCCATGCAGTGACAAACATGTAAATAATTACGTTACCATGTCACTTTTATTGCAAGATATGTGGGTTATTAACCGCGCGGCCATGGGCCGAGCGCGGTTCTAGGTTTACCCGTGGTTTATTATTATTTTTTTTTTTGTCGGTGACCAGACGCAGACCTCCGCTCGGCCAAACTTTGAGTCATGCAACGTGTGATGTTTTTCCGCCAGAAGCTGTTAAAACATAAATACACGGACAATTTTACGGATATTGTTTTCTTTTTTGTGGGTAAAATATATTTTCTTTTCGTTTTATCAAAGTGTTGGATTTAAAGGGAATAATAAATACGCTGAAAAAAGGTATTACGTCAGCCATGGAATGCGCTGACGTTGCAGCTTTCACTTTCGCTACGTGACAACTAAGATCGTGTTTACTTTGCAAGTTTATTTCGGCAGAAGCGACGGTCATTAATTTATTTGTAATTTTGCGAGTATTTCTTGTGGTTTTAGGCAAATGAAGTAAATCCTTTGACTGTTTCATCGCAAGTTCATAGATCGGAAGGAAAATTAAATATTTGCAAGCCAAGCAAAGAACGTGTCAGAACGTGCAAAGATTACGTCATTGATAGGGAAATAACCACCGTACTAAAGATAGCCGTAGATAACGCAATTCTTGAATTATGTGACTTGTGTGACTTCTTTGCTAACCCTTAACTCAAGGGAAAAAAACAATTAAATTTAATTGTGACTTTAAAGAAAGAAAGCGGTTTGTAATAGTGTTCGTATCTTCATGCCCATACATATCCCGAAGAAAGTTCCAGATTAAGACTATTACGTCATCAGAGATGTCACAACGGCTACGACTGATGGTGCAATAATAGAGTGTGTGTTGATCAAGTGATTTGATGTCTACAGTAATCAATGAATCATCAAAGATTGCTTTGGAATATGGACTGCGTTGCGACTGTAGTACTAAGAAAACAGTTAAATTTTAAAAGCGCGGTTATAAGATCTAACAGATCTTCTTGTTGACCAAGTGTGAGGTCAAGATCGCTGGACATTGGCCAAGTTCTTTTTTTGCGACTTTATCGACCGAGACGGAGTTGAGAAAAACAAACAAAAACACTCAACAAAACTGGACCCACTGGCTTTTCTTTCACCTGCCAGTATGTTGCAATCGTTGCACTGATCAAGAGGTTGGAATTGGAACAGGCTAGTTACAAGGTAACTCAGCAATTGAAGGACTTGAGTCAAAGTGCTCAAACTGTGCCACGGCTTTAAAATGTGCAGCTCCAGAAAATATCCATATCTTCCCCATGAGAGAGATTTTTTTCGAAGATCCCCCCCCCCCCCCCCAACTCACCATTCTGGAAATTCCAATTAAGCTTGATACATTTCTTTAATTTCTTTGGTCAAGGGGAATCCCTCACCCCCATGAAATTCTAATCCCTTCAGTAGGGGGGGGGGGGGGGAGTATGGATATTTTCTGGAACTGCACATTGCACTGTTTCTTACCTGAGACATTATAATATCTTCATCCTCCAGCCCTTGTTGTGTCTCAGCAGTTGGCATTGGCTGTCCTTGATGATGGATATTCCACACCTTTTCTCTGAATTCTTTCACCTTTGGGTGGGAATTCAACTCATAATCCTTTCCACTTACTTCTGTTAACTTCCTCTGAAAGATCTCCTCAATTTTAGGGATATTATCACTAGGAAAACAAAGATTTCTGTAAGCCTTAAGATCAAAATAAAAATTCATTTACTGATTCCATAAATACTTCCTGAGTACCAGTTGTGAGAGTTCGTTGACACATCCAAACAATTTCCATTTGTTGATTGTTCTCTTGATATTTCTATCTGGGGGCTTGGGTCTGAGGGGAATGCTGATAAAAATCCTGCAAAAATCTGGTCAGTGTAAAATGCAGACATTGGACTGCAGACTGCAGACTGAGGGTAAAACACGGGTCCTAACATGGGTCAACCTCTGGGACACCCTTGAGGAAACCCTGGGAACATGCAGGGAATGGTGCAGTTTTGAAAAAACTGTCTTGTAGAGTTGGGACATTGCTGGTTCTTGAAATGAACATGCCAGACACTCTGGATGTACTTATGGGATTTGCTTGACAATGGCCAGCATTATGTCACTTTCATAATCCCGAATGAACATGTAGATGTGTGACCTTACCACCATTTTGGGGAGGTCAGATCTTCAGCGTTTGTTGCATGTTTGTTTTTCATCATGCCGTGTACAAAGGGATATGGTATGAGGAAAAAGAATGACTGTAATTGCCAACAGTTTCAAAGATCAAGAGAGCAAAATAATTCATAATTTGCCTATTATCATTGCGGGAGGCGTGGTGGCCTCATGGTTAGTGCGCTCGTCTCCGGATCGAGCGGTCCGGGTTCGAGCCCTGGCCGGGGTCATTGTGTTGTGTTCCTGGGCAAGACACTTTACTCTCACAGGGGCCTCTCTCCACCCAGGTGTATAAATGGGTACCGGCGAACTTAATGCTGGGGGTAACCCTGTGATGGACTAGCATCCCATCCAGGGGGGAGTAGAAATACTCCTAGTCGCTTCATGCTACGGAAACCGGGATAAGCTCCGGCCTGATGGGCCACTTGGCTCGCATGCAGACTTTACCTTTACCTATTATCATTGTAAACGAAGACATTCTGTCTGCAGCTCAGTCTCTGGGGAAGAGGAAATTGCTGTAGATTTCATGCCCTATACCTCAGGGATTTAGTAGGTTTTTGCTTGATATTGAATTGAATACAAATCCCAGGGATGTCCAGGAAATCAAACCCCAGGAACCCAATGATAATTGCATTACGATTAGCACTCGATAATGGAAATAACACAATATATACTTAAAAAGTCTCCATTTGACCCGAGGTCTTTGGCTGCATTCCTTTGAGGTGACCTGGATCAGGATCAGTGATCCAAGATCTGTCTGGATCATGGTGTATCAAAAGAAGTGATGAATCTCTTCTGGTCATGGATTCATCAGTTTCTTTGATGCACCATGATCCAGACAGATCTTGGATCACTGATCCTGATCCAGATTACCCCAAAGGAACGCACCCTTCATTTTATCCCTGGTCCGCAGTCTGCAGTTTGCAGTCCGCGGTCTGCGTTTCACGGCGACCGGTAAAAATCGAACGCCAATTTAAATCCTGTACTTCAGGTAGCTTGATTTATTATTAGCACTCTAGAAAATTAATTCCTTACATCAAAGACTCACCTTGACGCATCGTATTGTCGATTAAATTCTGCCTTGGCAAGTTCAGCAGCTTTAACCCAATGGTCCATTTCTCGTTCCATTTCAACATACTGAAGCATGGTGTCTTCCAACTCCTTCACTCGCTCGCTTTCCTTGCAAACTTCTTCTAAATCTAAAGCTACATCTAAAGTTACGCCAAAGCCATTGTTCACGTATTCTTTCACTTTCTTGACTGTCTCGACGGCATTGTCCACGGCTCTGAAGTGGACGGGCATGTTTTCTGTCGTTCTTCCGCCGGGGAAACCAATTTTCAATATGGCGCCACAAATTGGCGGGAAGGAGTTGCCATGCGCAGAGGGCGCAAAAGATGTGTTGCACTGGGGACGAGAATGGATCAGATATCAAGGAATTAGGTATCAAGGCCATTTGTCTTTGGCTGCCTTGTGTTCCTTGTGTCACTTGTTTTGGAGCGCGAAGAAATATTCTGCTAAACCAAACAAGTGTAATGCAAGCATAACAGGAGCGCATTTTCACTTCCAGTATTTTTACGAATACAGTGGGAGTTCTTGTATTAAGCAGACACCCTTGGGACGCGAAAAAAGCTGTCCGTAACTGGAGCTGGGTTCTTACGAGAATAGTTCTCGTAAGCGGCCACTAGAGTTTTAAGGGAAAGATGGCCTCCTACGCGAGCTTGCCCAGCTTACAATAAACATTGGGAATGCAAAACTACCACCAAATTATTTATTTATTTATTTTTGTTTTATTTTATTTTATTATTATTACTTGCGCAATGTCGTGATCATGGCGATAACTACATGTATACAGTACTCATGATATATTGCAGTACTAGGATGGGCTCGATTAAAGAACAAATCATAATTGCAATTAGCAGTAACGTTAGCATTAACAGTCTCGCTGCAACAAAAAGCAAATGAATGTTTATAAGTATCTTTCAAAGTGAGGCCCAATTCCTTAAAGTGTCCGTTTATGGGAGCTTAAAAACAAAAGAAAAAGTCTACTAGATCGTAAGCCCTCCAAGTGTCCGCGGGCACTTACGAGAATGTCCGCTTACGGGAATGACAAAATACTGGTTTTGCATGGGAGCTCAAACGAGGTCTTGTGAAAGCAGTCGTCAGTAGAGCTGTCCGCTGACGAGAGTGTCCGTTAAGAGAGCTTCCATTGTATATTGACTTGACCCTTACTGACGATTAATTTTTGTGACTCCAACAGCCCACCTGCTCGATTATTCTCCAAAACTTCGCATTATGATCCATTATCTGTCTGTTTTTAACGGCTCATTGTGATCCTTAGATATATACAATTTTGATGAAAAAGAAATTTAAAGCTTCCGCTTTCCCACCGTACCTTTACATGGAAAAAACTCACCGGGGAGCCAAAATAAACGCGCGGGACTGCGAATAGCGGAACCCACGGAAAGAACGTTTTGTGGAGTTTCCGGGTGTAGTGGTAGGCGAAGCATCTGGGCAGGCGCGAAAGTCGGAGAGGTGCTACATCGAAAAGAGACGCTTTGCCCTTTCTTTTTGCGAAAATACGCTCAAACGAATTGTACGAGAGCCGTCATTTCACCTGGCTAGATCATTTGGTCAAACCCGAATAGCACTGGCTTGTTTACGGGGCCACTGAAATTCCAGTCCTCTGGGAAAAACCCTCGTAAAACCTATCTTAAATCTCGGTTTATCCAACAACAACGAACAGATGAACAAATGAAAAGAGCTTAAGCTTGTATAGTCAAAATGTTAAGTTTATGGCGCGTCTTAATGCCGCTGAGGCACTATGTGTGAGGATCTCAATGGGTAGGTTGCTTTTACAGCTAACGGTAAATATTTTGGCTTTTTTTACGACCAATTGTTAATTCATTTTCCTTACGCGTAACAGAAATCTTCGAAATTAATAACCATTGTTTTAAAAAGTAAAAAATAATTTCCTTTGTTTGAAAAAGTTTAAGGTTTTTTTTTTATTTATTACGGCAAAACATGTTTTGATGGAAAAAGGTATTATCATAGAAATAATTTGAAACTAGTATAGTTTACAAGCCATAGGAAAAGATAAAAAAAAAGAGTGTTGACATGGGACCTTGAGACTTTGATAGTCGTGGCCAAAATGTTTTACGGATGATATTTTTTTACGGCTGACGGTTAAAATTTTCCAATTTTTACACCGAACGGCTCAATGTTTCGCCCGGCTAATAGATGACCCCATTGAGTGGTGCTTGAAAATTGAAAAGTTCGAACAAATGAACAATAAAACGACTAACCGGATAGAAGTTTTAACTTTAAAAATCTGAAAAAGTTCCTCGTTCTTTGGCAAAAACGGTCGAACATCGAAAGAAGATCAGTGATTACAAATAAAGTTTGTAAGAGATAAATGAACTTTCCTTTCATGATCAAGCTAAATACACACAAATTTAGGTCTTATTGCTGTCGTAATTTGAATCATTTTACGAATAATTGAAAAGATAAATACTTCAAACTGTAATAGACAAAATTAATGTTAAGTATAAGGAGAATCTCAACGCTATGGCATGGCTGGAAAACTGAACGTTGACCTCGTGACCAAGTGCTACTTTCCTGGGGGTGAGAGGACACAAGGGCGAATCCAGAATTTTTCTGGGGAGGGGTGGGGGTGTGTGGCTGGTATCTTCGGGTTGCAATGTTAATGAGGCATGCCCGGCACGCCCCAAAAATACTTCAATTTGAGAATTGAAACGTAATATCGAAAACTGTTACACCAGAAATATTGGCAATGCCGCAGAGTAGAAATTGCAATGAGGTACCCTTCAAGAGTATTTACCTTTATTTCTCCCATAATATCCAATTTTTCTTACTTCTCCAAAAAGAGGGGGGTTGGGGATTGGCTAACCACGCAATCCCCCCCCCCCCCCATAAATGCGCTTATCGTTAAGCCCTGAAGAGTCCTTATTAGGTGAACCGACTCTTTTAGAGAGCATATTCAAGTTCAGGCGTGAGGGCTTTACGACAATCGAGAAGCAACTGAGAAATTCAGTTATTTTTTTGAAAAGTGACTAAAGTTGTACGGACATAAGACTTTGACGTCATCGCAATTTCAACTGCCAAAACGTGACGGAATACACAAACAAAGCCTGCCAATATGTTATTTACTGACTTGCTTTTAAATTGAAAAGAAACGCTCACTTGACGTGTAATTTGGGTCATGTTTAAATAATCTGACTTGCAACAGTGCACGATCACAATCCTTTTAAATGATCGTCATGCTCTAGAAATTCGATCATTGTCATTTTTTCACGTTCGCAGTATTTCTCATCCCCTACGAGAGAGATTTTCCTTTTACATTAACCAACAATTTTGTTTTTCACAGCTACACTGAGCCGTTTTATTTCAACATGAATAGCTCTTTTAACGAATCTGAACTGGCCAATAACATCGCAAACGAAGAGAGAGAAATCCTGAGAAATCGTTTTCTCGTCATCTGCCTCCTCTCCGCCATTTACCTCTGTGTTCTATCAGTTTTAACGACTGTTTCAAATGGTGTTCTACTCGTAGTACTGTACCAAGATCCGTTCAAGAGCTTTCGACATCCTCCCAGCATCTTCATTATTGGGTTAGCAGTGGCAGATTTCCTCACTGGTATTGCAGTGGACCCGTTGTTCGCTTACTTCTACTTCGAGCTGTACAAGGACACCATCAGCAGCGAACGATACAACTTCACTTTAAAGGCAGCGGGTGTTCTTTCCAGTATAACGATGAACGTGTCTTTTCTGACAATTTTGTTTTTGTCGTGGACCCAGTTCATTGCTATAACCTTCCCGCATCGCCACAAACAACTTGTCACAACTGGTCGCGTGGTCGCTTGTATGTGCGGGATATGGACTTATTCGCTGCTGTTTTCGAGCACTCTTCTGATGGGCGTGCCCGAGAAAATTTTCCAAAAGCTGGACGTATTTTTTAATCTTTCCCTGATCAACGTCCTCGTTCTGGTCTCCTACATCGCCTTGCACATTTCATACCAACGCCAGATTGCTCGTTGGGTTCCTGCACAAAATAACGCAATACGCATCGCTGATACTTCGGAACATCGCCGGAAGAAAGACCAAAAACATTTTGTGGTTGTTAGTTTGCTTTTGGCGACTTGTCTACTGGTTTTCATTGCACCCGTGACGGTAATGTGGTATTTGACACTATATTGGACGCCAAAAACAAACGAAGAACAAGTGAAAGCTACGATGGCAAATATCGTTGTGGATACGACCCTATTTATGAAGTTCTTAATAGACCCGTTTATCTACGCTTGGAGACTTCCCAAGTTCAGACATGCGGTGAACGTGATTTTCACTCGAAGGCGCCGATCATTCTCGGTGGGAGTGCTAACTTTGTATAATTTAAACATTCATGCCTCTACAAGTAGAGTTAACTGAAGCCGAAAAGGAGTGCTTACTTCTACAAAGGATCGCGACAGAATCGCAACAGGATCTAACGAAAGACCTAGCAAAAATAACGAACACATAATGTTACTCTAAACGAAGGAAGAAACTTCAACTGAGTTTAACCAAGAGAAGTGTAAATTTGGGCAAATTTTATTTTGCCTTATTTCGTTGTGATTAAGTCATTCTACATATACATCGCAGTTTAATAATTCAAATTCAGCTCAGAATCATCGATAAAATAATTTAACTTCCATCATAAGACAAGAACGTGACCTTAGTTACTACATAACAATGATGCATGAAATTAAAACGCTACTTTGCACGTTTGAGCGCGATTCAGCCAAATGTGTATTTACATTCAATTTGACGAGGCAACTGCAACTCAATTACAAAATTTGTTTGATTCAGAACCCGTTCTGATCGAATTCGGAATTTGAATTTGATTCTGAGTATTCGGGAGGTTATTGAGATCGAGCAAAGTACATGTAAGTCAATCGATGTCTTACTAATTATTTAAAATTCTGCGGGCAAGCTCTCGCATTCATAAAAGTATTTCAAATTGCTGTTTGCCTGACAACATTTGCTTTCAGTGCATATGTCAAGGGTTAATTTTGCTGTTACAATTTCACCTGCAGAACAAGCACGTTTTACTGAGAAGTTTGAACAAGTGAACAATAAAAATAATCGGTAAGAAATAAAATATTTTTCAGTTACTCGTGCTTTGGCAAAAACTGCCGAGAGACGAAAGATCATTGATATTTCGAATAAAATTTGTCAGAGATAAAAGAACTTCCCTTTCATGTCCAAGCTAAATACACAGATAGATGTACAGGCGTTATTGTTGTCAAGATTTAGATCATTTTCCGAATAATTTAAAAGATGAATGCTACCCGATGAGAACAAAACCGGGTTTTTCTCTATCACCAATTTGTTAAGAAATCCGCCTCTTAACAAACCACTTTTTTTTTGCCGAAGACTATTTCACAAATACTAGGGTGTTCGTAATGCCGGCAACTTCAAACAATAGTTTCAACTTTACATTTAACTTTATTTTCGACGCTTTCAGACGAAATCCGATAGAAAATCGAGCAATTTCAGGTTTTAGTGGACAAAAATCTGGTACCAGAATAATTTTAAGTTTTTTACAGTCATTTTTCATTTTCTTAAAGGTAAATACATAAATAATTGCCTGAAATAACACCGAAAACAATTTCCCATGGAAACGAGAGAAAATGAATTTCAAAGTTTAGAGAACTTGTGCAAACACAGGCAAAATTTCATTATCAGTTTCATTTCACCAGTACTTTGAAGTGTTTCGTAAAAGGTTCAACATTCGTTTTCGAAGTTTGGTGTTGCTAGAAATGATGTTTCTTGAGAAGATATTTAAAACAGACGTACAGAAGTTTGCAATACGATGTAAATAATCTTGGTACTAGGTTTTTGTCCACTCGTTACTCGAACTTCTGGTGGATTACGTGTTAATCATATTGAACCCTTACCTTGTTCGCAGAAATAATAATTTAGTAGAATTCTGCTGCGTATACCCTTATAGGAGGGAAAAACATTGCGGCCCTATCGATTTAAAAAGTGCTTGGGTTAAAGATTCTCGCCCATGTCAATTTTCTTTTCTCCCGCGATTTTCCGCGCGCTTAGCGATGCGGCACACTCGCGTTTTTGGTGTGAGGATCCCAAACTATCCTTACTTGACTTTTTAAAGATGCTAGTTTTGGCCCTCTCTCAAATTTACGCACGTGTATTTCACTTGTGAATAATCTATCGATCTGGAATCTGCTTGGGTCGGAGATTCTCGCCCATGTCAATTTTCTCCAGCGTGTTCTTGCATTATCAATGCGGCACACTCGCGCTTTTCGTGTCGGGATCCCAAACGATGCTTACTGGGCTTTCAAAAGATGCTAGTTTTGGCCCTCCCCCAAATCTACACACATGTATTTCACTTGCGGAATTCTATCGAATTGGACAGTGCTTGGGTTGAAGATTCTCGCCCATGTCAATTTTCTTTTCTCCCGCGTGTTTTCCCGCGTTTAGCGATGCGGAAAACTCGCGTTTTTAGTGTGGGGATCCCAAAATATGCTTACTTGGCTTTTTAAAGATGCTAGTTTTGGCCTTCCTTCAAATCTACACACGTGTGTTTAACTCATACAAGTCTAACGAATTGGACAGTTATGAGGTTTAAGATTCTTGCCCATGTCTACTTTCTTTTCTCTGGCGTTTTCTTGCGCGTTTGGCGATGCGGCACATTTGCGTCTTTCGTGTGGGGATCCCAAACGATGCTTTCGGGGCTTTTTAAAGATGCTAGTTTTGGCCTTCCCTCAAATCTACACACGTGTATTTAACTCATAGAAGTCTATCGAATTGGACAGTTCTTAGGTTGGAGATTCTCGCCCATTTTAGTTTTCTTTTCTGTTGCGTGTTCTCGCGCGTTTAGCGATGCGGCCAAATTGCGTTTTTAGTGTCGGGATCCCAAACGATGCTTACTTGGCTTTTTAAAGATGCTGGTTTTCGCCCTTCCCCAAATCTACACACGTGTATATCACTTGTAGAATTCTATTGATTTGGACAGTGCTTTCGTCGAAGATTCTCGCCAATGTCAATTTTCTTTTCTCCCGCGCGTTTTCGCGCGTTTAGCGATGTGGCACACTCGCGGTTTTGGTGTAGGGATCCCAAACTATGCTTACTGGACTTTTTAAAGATGCTAGTTTTCACCCTTCCCTCAAATCTACACACGTGTATTTCACTTACGGAATTCTATCGATTTGAATAGTGCTTGGGTGGAACACTCTCGCCCATGTTAATTTTCTCTTCTTCCGCGCGGTGGTTTCGCGCGTTTAGCTATGCGGTACACTCGCGTTATTGTTGTGGGGTTCCCAAACTATGCTTGACTTTTTAAAAATGCTAGTTGTGGCCTTCCCTCAAATCTACACACGTGTATTTAACTCATAGAAGTATAACGAATTGGACAGTTCTGGGGTTTAAGATTCTCACCAATTTCATTTTCTTTTCTCCTGCGTGTTTTCGCGCGTTTAGCGATGCGGCACACTCGCGTTTTTGGTGTCGAGATTCCTAACGATGCTTACTTGGCTTTTTAAAGATGCTAGTTTTTGCGTTCCCTCAAATTTACACACGTATTTAACTCATAGAAGTCTATCGAATTGGACAGTTCTTGGGTTGGAGATTCTCGCCCATTTCAATTTTCTTTTCTCTTGTGTGCTCTCGCCCGTTTAGCGATGGGGCACCATTGCGTTTTTGGTGTCAGGATCCCAAACAATGTTTACTTGGCTTTTTAAAGATGCTAGTTTTGGCCCTCCCCCAAAATCTACACTGGTATATTCCACTTGTAAATAGTCTATCGATGTGGAATGTGCTTAGGTTGGAGATACCCGCCCATGTCAATTTTCTTATCTCCCGCGTGTTCTTGCACGTTTAGCGATGTGGCACACTCGCGTTTTTGGAGTGGGGATGCCAAACGATGCTTACTGGGCTTTTTGAAGACGCTAGTTTTGGCCCTCCCCCAAATCTACACATGTGTATTTCCCTTGTAGAATTCTGTTGATTTGGATAGTGCTTCGGTTGAAGTTTCTCGCCCATGTCAATTTCCTTTTCTCCCGCGTGTTTTCCCTCGTTTAGCGATGTGGCACACTCGCGTTCTCGGTGTGGGGATTTCAAACTATGCTTACTTGAATTTTCAAAGATGCTAGTTATGGCCTTCCCTCAAACCTACACACGTGTATTTAACTCATAGAAGTCTTTCGAATTGTACAGTTCTTGGGTTGGAGATTCTGACCCAGTTCAATTTTCTTTTCTCTTGCGTGTTCTCACCCATTTAGTGATGCGACACACTTGCATTTTTGGTGTCAGGATCCCAAACGATACTTACTTGGCTTTTCAAAGATGCTAGTTTTGGCCCTCCCCCTAATCTACGCACTATTATTTCACTTGTGGAATTTTATCGATTTGGACAGCGCTTGGGTTAAAGATTCTCGCCCATGTCAATTTTTTTTCTCCCGCAATTTTCCACGCGATTAGCGATGCGGCACACGCTCGTTTTTGGTGTCAGGATCCCAAACTATGCTTACTTGACCTTTTAAAGATGCTAGTTTTGGCCCTCTCTCAAATTTACACACGTGTATTTCACTTGTGAATAGTTTATCGATTTGTAATGTGCTTGGGTTGGAGATTCTCGCCTATGTCAATTTTCTTTCGTATCGCGTGTTCTTAAACGTTTAGCGACGCGGCACACTCGCGTTTTTGGTGTCGGGATTTCAAACGATGCTTACTGGGCTTTTTAAAGATGCTAGTTTTGGCCCTCCCCGAAATCTACACACATGTATTTCACTTGCGGAATTCTATCGAATTGGACAGCGCTTGAGTTGAAGATTCTCGCCGATGTCAATTTTCTCTTCTTCCTCAATTTTCCACGCGTTTAGCAATGCGGCACACTCGCGTTTTTGTGTTGGGATCCCAAGCTATGCCTACTTGACTTCTTAAAGATGCTAGTTTTGGCCTTCCCCATAATCTACACACAATTATTGCACTTGTGGAATTCTATCGATTTAGACAGTGCTAGGGTTGAAGACTCTCGCCCATGTTAATTTTCTTTTCCCCCGCGTGTTTTCGCGTGTTCAGCGATGCGGCACACTCGCGTTTTTTGTGTCAGGATCCCAAACGATGCTTACTTGGCTTTTTAAAGATGCTAGTTTTAGCACTCCTAATCTACACACGAGTATTTCACTCTTGGAATTTTATCGAGTTGGACAGTGCTTGGGTTGAAGATTCTCGCCCATGTCAATTTTAGCGTTTAGCGATGCGGCACAGTTGCGTTTTTGGTGTGGGGATACCAAGCTATGTTTACTTGGCTTTTTAAAGATGCTGGTTTTGGCCCTCTCTCAAATTTACACACGTTTTTTTCACTTGTGAATAGTCTATTGATTTGGATAGTGCTTGGGTTGGAGATTCTCGCCCATGTCAATTGTGTTATTTCCAGCGTATTCTTGCACGTTTAGCGACGCGCCACACTCGCGTTTCTGGTGTCGGGATCCCAAACGATGGTTGCTGGGCTTTTTAAAGATGTTAGTTTTGGCCCTCTCCGAAATCTACACACATGTATTTCACTTGCGGAATTCTATCGAATTGGACAATGCTTGGGTTGAAGATTCTCGCCAATGTCAATTTTCTCTTCTCTTCTTCCGCGATTTTCCACGCGTTTAGCGATGCGGCACACTCGCGTTTTTGTGTTGGAATCCCAAGCTACGCCTACTTGGCTTCTTAAAAATGCTAGTTTTGGCCTTCCCCATAATCTACACACGTGTATTTCACTTGTGGAATTCTATCGATTTGGACAGTGCTTGGGTTGAAGACTCTCGCCCATGTTAATTTTCTTTTCCCCCGCGTTTCTTTGCACATTTAGCGATGACGCACACAGGATCCCAAATGATTCTTACTTGGCTTGTTAAAGATGCTTGTTTTGGCCCTCCCCCTAATCTACACATCTTTTAAAGATGCTAGTTTTGGCCGTCTCTCAAATTTACACACGTGTATTTCACTTGTGAATAGTCTATCGATTTGTAATGTGCTTGGGTTGGAGATTCTCGCCCATGTCAATTGTCTTATCTCACGCGTGTTCTTGCGGTGTCGGGATCCCAAACAGTGTTTTATTGAGCTTTTTAAAGATGCTAGTTTAAGCCCTGTCCAAATCTACGCACGTGTATTTCACTTTTGGAATTCTATATAAGTTAAATGCTGTCTCATTACGTACGTAAATCCCTTGACACTTTAAATCGTGTGAACATGATATTTTCAGAGCGAAATCGATGCAAACACAAAAAATCTGCTAAATACACGACAGCTTCAGTATTAAAACGCAGAAGTATCGCAAAACTTAAACAAACCGACAACCATTCTCATATTTTAAATTAAAAAAATGAAAGATAAATTAGTCTGACGGTATCAATATAACAGACAAGTCAAAAACAGAGGTTGATTCTATTTAATTCTACTGTAAGTTGGAAAAAAATGTGTTTTCAATTTAAATTAAAATCAGTCGGACGATCAACCTTATTCATGGACATTTTAAAAGTCTTGCCACATTTCGGTACATGAACAAGCTATAACGTTGCGAAGCAATCGAAAGCAAGCAGATGTTACGCCCCGTCGACACTTTGGCGGAGAAAATTTCAGTGAACACGGAACATGCGGCTTCATTTCTACGGGGCACACTAATCCGTCAGGAAAATGGAGCGTTTCGAGAATGCTCTTTAAACCGGAGGAATTTTAAAACGCAGCTTTATTTCTATGGTTAGGCCGCATACCGTCCACATTAATCCGTCACGACAACGGAGTTTTCAAAAAACGCTTTTTAAACCGGAGGAATTTGAAAACACCGGCTTTTAGTGTACACGGAAAATTTTTTGAATATGAAGCTTTTTGAAAGCGATGACATCACGAAAATCGTGTGATTTCCCTGCTAGAGTTTTCCTCAAGTACAACTCCAAAATGACCGGTGATTGTTGCGTTTTCAAATTTCTCCGGTGTATTATGAACGGAAAAAAATTGATATGTTTTCAGAGTGAAAACACCTTTTTCAAATTTCTTTGGCATATTGTGGACAGGCCCATATATAAGGAACTTTATTTAACTTTTCCGAAATTTTAAAGTCTCAGAAGTTTGTTTGATGGAAAGTTCTTCTTTTGAAATTTGAGCAAATTAAATTGTACTATTACGAGTATTTGAAACACTCGTCGGACAAATTTTCCCTGGGGAATAAGTTAACATCATCGAATTAACTTCTGCTAGCTTTAGCGAGAATAAAACTTTCGTTTATCATATGAATTATTGATAGATGCTAATTGGTTTCGGCTTTTGATACAAAATGCAGTGGGTGATCTAGGGAAGGGGCGCCCCCCTTATTTCGGGTAAAAAAAAAGAAAAAAAGAAAATCACAGAAGGGAGAAAGGCTGGCAGGGCAAGCTAAACAAAACCGGACCCCTCCTTAGCTCAAGGTCTGCTTCCGCCACTGAAATGGGCCATCCAAATCAAGTCTTTTTGAACAAACTTCTCGGAAATTTATTCCAGTGGAAAATCAGAAAGAAGCGGCTGATTTCTTCCCTTAAAATTAATTTCCGAATTATTGCTATTATTTCTTCGCTTTCATCAAAAAAAGGACTGTATCATTTTGTGAGGCGACATTTATAGCTGATTCTAAGGATGTTTTCAACGCCACGGTGGAAATTAAAATCTGCCAGTAAAAAGTCTTTCATATCCGTTTTTCTTAGTAGACAAAACTGATAACTACTGTATTATATTTTAGTCAGATAGTTGTGGGAGGCGCGGTGAGCTAAGAGTTACAACATGGCTGGACTCTGCGCCCCGAATTAAGGAGATAAACATATGGAGCTAAATTCTTAAAATTAACGTCAAACGAAATGTAAGAACGCTGGTAAGGAGAATGATTATTATAAACTGTTGCAACTGAGACTGAAAGCGCTAAAAGACGACAAAACATAATTGCGCTTAAAATGGCGAAATTCAACTGAGGAATTTTCTATGGCAGACAATCGGCCACCAGAGGTCCCAAGCTGCCCTGCGGCCGGCAAGACTGTGGCCACCTGAATTCTGAAGCCTTGTGGGTAGCTAGAGCAGGTCAACAGTTTACAAACGGGTCGCGAGGCGCTAGATGAAATTAAGTTTCGCTACATCCTGAGAAGAACTGGAAGCCATAAAGGTACGATAAATATAACTGTTTACGGCAGTCACTTCGTTTCAATTACAGATTTAAAAATTAATTTTTCTTTTTAAGATTTGCCGTCAAATTGATTCACCGAAACTATCATTGTTCAGTGCTAAACGGCTTTGTGACCATGGTGTGTTCATCACTAGAATTTATTTGATGTTCAACTTAGCTTCACAGCGGCTTTATTTTAGTGACTGTGTTTAGGCCTACCGCCTGTCCCCCTCCCCCCATGGGTACCATCATAGTTTGAATAATTCTTAAAGAGACAGTAGAATTTAAAATTGATTTCAATTAAAGGTTAAATTTCCAAGAGTGATCCATAGCCAAACTCTCCCTACTGACCACAGCACCGCTTTGTCATATACATAAAGGCAGGAGGGATGGGGGACTAGTAGTAATCAAGACCCCGGGGTCTCCGATATTGTAGGGGCAGGTATGCTCGCCATAAAATATCATCTAGGCCCCTGAACGGATTTAAAGCAGGCAGGCATATAAAAGCTACTGCAACTTACATGAAAGCAAGGGCACCGTTCTCGAATGCTTTTCTTTATCAACAAAGAAATTTAAAAATTTCATGCCTGGTTGATCTAAGTATCAACACAGTATGACAGCGTGTTTTTCCTTTATTTCGTTATGAGCGGCTCTTGCAGATATCTTGATGGGTAAAAACATTGGCGTACTCTCCTGAAAACCTATGTGAAACCAATATCCACATATGTTAGACCAATTTGCCCAAATTTGTACCCCTAAATGACACGACGAGTATCAAAGCCCATCTCACATGTAACTTTACCCCACACACCGTACCCTTCTCTCCCCGGAAGGCTATAAACGAATAATCCGCCAAGGCCAGAATATTGTTTTGATTGACCACGAAATTCTTAGAACTAACATTAAAAGAAATGTATGAAATTCAGTAAGGAGAACTGAGACTTAGACCTTTGAATGCTGAACACTGTCTTTTGCTTTATTCGCAGAAAAATGTCACCGGCTGCATGTCAGCACAGAGCTCGGTATCAAGGCGTTTCTTGCTATGTCTTGCGTGTGCAATCACTATGGTTATCCTGACAATTTATTCAGGTAAGAACTTGTGTTCTACTGATAAATAAATATGATTCTTAATGTTACGCTCGTTCCAGGGACTCCCCAGGTGTTCCCATCCACCGTCTTGGATTTAAGACCGTGAGACCCTGGGAACGAACTTGTGTGTTTGACTCTTCTCTTACTTTTATTTAAGGTTACAGTTGCACAAGAAACCTTAATGTGGAGAAACCTCGAGATCTGCGCTCTCTTAACAAGGCTGCTCCAAATCAAAGCCGTCAGCTTAATAAGGAAAATACCAGCCCGTGTTTAAAGGACATTTTTAAAGACATTTTACTCGTTGTTGTCTACAATTATCCATTCTACGACAGTATACCTCATCTTGTTGCTCTGTACAAACCTGCTTTCCCTCATCTGTTATTCTGCGGTCCGCCCCACAATACCACGCATCCAGGTATTCTCACGGTTGATATCTACAAAGGCATTCTGGGATACGAGTGCCTTGGTCGAGCAATAAGAGAACATCCGGGATATAAAGGATATTTTTACATCAGCGATGACGTCATATTGAATTACTGGAATTTCCCGGACTTTGACCGGGAAAAGATTTGGGAATCGTCGTTTTCGTTCGGTTCAACTCCGGTTTACGAGCCTGCGAGCACCAATTGGTACTGGTGGGTTTCGCCATACGGTTTGAACAACTGCCGAAGAGCTTGCGAAGATGTCGCGAACATGAACTTCGGGCCGAAGAAACTCAACGTAAAATATCATTTAAACACTCTCTTTAAGAACAGTAACGGAACACTGCGATGCTTCAGCGGTCGCTCAGATATCTTATACATACCTCAAAAGCACGCGAAAGCGTTTTCCATCCTTTCAGAAACGTTTTACGAGCGTAAAGTTTTCCTAGAAATTGCCATACCCACCATGATTCGCTTTCTGGAGAGAAACGAGATCATAGGTCACCTTCCTGGCTATTACATCCCTGGGGATGTCAGACGAGGTGACCCTCGAGTGACAGACAGCAGATTTTTCTGGTTTGTTTATTTTCCGAAAAACAAGTTATGGTTCATTCATCCCTTTAAACTTCATCAGCAGGAACTCGACAGCAAGTTTAACTTGATTATGTTAAAGTTCATTCTCATAGAGAAGGTCAGAACGTTAACGAACTGTAAACCAAAACTCTTGAATTTAGACAATCAGTCAACTTAATTGGGGTTTTAAGAATTGTATAGCTAGACCACTGTAACGTCTTTAGAGCCGGCAATAGGCCCTTTGCAGGATCCGGTGACATGGTACTGAATTAATTACGCTGGGACGCAAGTTACACAGTGGGACTTCCAAAACAAAGGAAAGTCGGGCTGGACTGATACGAGTTCCTTTGTTTTGGAAGTAATAATAATAATAATAATAATAATAATAAACGAATCTTTAGACAGGATTAACCCATCAGTACTATAAAGTACTGTTATCAATGGGGTCCTGTAAGATTTAAAAATTTAAAAATTTAAAAAAGGTAAAAAGTTAAAAAGGCAAAACTACGTACATTGGAAAACATATAAAAACTCACGATTAAAAATTACAAGTGAAAATGTTCGTTGGCCTTTTGCCTAAATAAAAGCCTAGAGTTCAGAGTTCTTATGTCCGCCGGTAAACTGTTAAAAATTGAAGCCCCTAAAAACGAAAAACTCCGACGGCCAAACTCCAAGTTCATTTTCGGCAGTTCGATCGAGGAAAATCTATTTCTTGTGTTGACATTGTGACTTACCCTTGTAAAATAGTTCTTAAAAGGCGTACATACATTTAACTTGCGTAACTTGCGTTCCAGCGTAATTAATTCCGTACCATGTGACCGGATCCTGCAAAGGACCTATTGAGGCAGCGTCGACACCAAGTCGGAGAAATTTGAAAACGAAGCTTTATTTCTACGGTTTGACATACCGTCCACGCTAATCCGTCACGAAAACGGGGCTTTTCGAAAACGCTCTTCAAAGCGGAGGAATTTGAAAACACCGGCTTTTCGTTTTCGTGTGGACGGATAACATTTTGAAAACAATGGCGTCACGATAATTAAGTGATTTCCCTGAGCGAATTTTCCTCAAACATAAATCCAAAATGATCAGTGATTGTTGCGCGCGTTTTCGTAGTGTGGACGGAAAACATTTGATGCATTTTCAGAGAATGAGAAAATAATTCTGTACTATTAAACCTACGGGGCAACCTACGATAATGGCCTAGCTTTGGTACAAAGTATATTCTACTGCACTGAAGCTATTTCAAATGGCAACATTACCCTGAGGTTTTTGTCTCAAATTGAAGAAGTCGGTCAGACCTTTTCAAATTCTCTCCTTAAGTCTTGGAAAAAATACCGTCAATTACTGTTTGCTCTCCCCTCAACTATTCCCTAAATTGCCTGTTCTTTTGGCCATTTGAGTATTTGCTTTAGCCAATTGCAAGTTAGTACAGTTTGTGACTAAAACTACCACTAAATTCCCCTCATTATCATAGAGAACTTTAAGTCGCGAACACGATCAATTCATGCAGTATAGAACTGAAGCCAGTGTATTTCATACACATTGCTTCTCACTTGAATTCAACAGTCCCATTCAATAATTAAAAAAAGGTGTGTTTCAGTGAACTAGAAGCACAAAGCGCATGTACCCAAGTGAATGCGACATGGCAGTAAATCTCTTAAAAAATCCTTCTGGAAGTTATACTGATGTTCGCATTGATGTGCGTCAAAGTTCTTCCTGAATTCATTTTCCGTACATTGAGACCCCGTGTCAACCTGTTGCCTCGGAGTTTGTCAGATAAACGCATAAAAGGTCAATCTTTACAACCGTGTACAAAGCTATTTTGTTTGCGGGACACAGCGGGCGATCCCGACTGAGTAAGATAGAACCCCCATCTCTAGCAGGACTTAGTGTTTGTTTCATTTTGCCCAATGGCGGAGACAGTCTTATGATCATTGAATAACAGATTGCCACCAAAAAGAGAACAGCTCAGCACAATTATGAATGCCAGCTTTTCTGCCTCACAAAGCTCTCCTGACCATGGATAATAAAATTAAAGGTTGAATTGATGACGACTAAATGAAGTGGTAATATATACGGCCTTCAGCGCACCACCGAGGTCGACTCTTTTATGAATAGTTACCCTGTGATGTACGAAGTACGGATGTATCACGCGTTTAATATCAGCCAGTGACACGCCTGGAAATTACACAGTGAATGAAGTTTGGATAGACCACTTCCGATTCGCCTTTTACCTCTGCGTCAAAACGAGTCTGTGTGCGAAGCCTTTCATATGAAAATGAGTTCCACCTGCAGGTTTACTTTCATTTAAATCAAACTCCTTTTTATATGAAAGGTTTAGCGCTCGGACTCGTTTTGAAAGAGAGGCACAAGGTAACCGTCAGAAATGGCCTATTTAATCATTACCGAAGAACCATTGTAATGACTTCTCATCCGAGACGTTACACGAGAAAGATCAGGTTTGTTATGTGACTGTTTAATACTTATTTCATGGATATCCTTTTATAGCCGCCATTTAATCATGTCACTTTAATAGTTGTAGTTAAAAGCTGGCTTTGTTGATTGTCTTGTCTGGTGGATTTATGAACAGCGTACAAACCCGAGCAGGAAACGAAGTCTATAAAATCGGATATAAATCGAACACGGATCGGCCGGAGTCTGTATAAGAGTTATCAAACCAATAGATCTATCTTATGGCCCTTACCGCCGTTCCAGAGTTATTTTTTAACAGTACAGTAGGTTAATTTGGGCCGAAATCTTGCAGATCTTAAAACGATCTTGAAACGTTATTCGGGAAATCAAGGACCATTTGTGTGTGCAAGATGTCACAAAGCAAAATAATTTCGTATCGAGATTGGTCAAATTATTCTTTTTCTTTACCTTTGACTCGGTCCATATTCTAGCATAGCAGACTAACAGTATTTTTTCCAATAAGAGCCGCTCAGGCTAGGTCAATAAAGATTTCTTTTACGACTTAACTGATAAATAAATAAATAATTTTTATTAAACGCACAACAAAGTACTTCAAGGCCACATTCTAACAAGTTGAACTCGCGGAGCACGAAGGATAGCATGTTTCAAATTATGTAAGTAGCAAACGATGTTACTTGAAAACAAGAAGGAAATAAGTGAATAGACTTTATGAGCAGTCCTGCTTGCAAATTTCAGACCGCTCAAAGGGCCAATCATAGTTAAGCAGAATCTTCCATCCCTCGTGGACCAGTTTTCCTTTTACCAATAAACAATAGCGTGCTTTGTTTGCCTTATAAAATATTAAATGTACCCGCTAACCTAGCCCTGGGTGATTTTTGAATTATTAGAATAATAACTTGATTCAATATTAAACAGGAATAAAACAAAATTACTCGCGCCCATCCTAAACACGATTCATTTTGTTTTCACATTCCTCCAGCCTGAGGGATTGAATAGTGGTGAGGCTGAGCATGAGGTTCATTTTTTCCTCCACAGACCGCTATTTGCTCGCTTCACTCGCCGATTATAACCCAATCAGGAGCCTGTTCACAGGCTAGGTGGAATATAGCCCAGTATGATATGCCCCAGTTGCCTTTAAAGGATTGAAAATTGCGTCGCTCCATTTGACATTTCCACAGTCGCTAAATATCGTTATACCTTTTTGGGTCCTCTTTTGAAAGCAAGCCACAAGAGACTCTAAACCAGCACCTGCTCCTTTGGTACCTGTTAAGGTTCATTTTTGTCCTAAGAAGCCGCGATCCTTTTGGTCAGTCACTAAGACTCGCGCTTCTTGGTTGCTGACCAAAACGATCACGGCCTCTCGGGACGAGAATGACCAGAATTGTTTTTGAAAGTTTACGAAAAGCATGGCCCTTCCCCTGGTTAGTTCACTTTGGCTTGGTTACATTCAAAATGGTGATTTGAAACTGTTTTCGCTCAGTAGGTGAGTTATCTTATGCTATAATAAATTGTTATGATGCGGCTGGGCCACAGACATGGATTTACGGTAAGTAAGTAAAAACTGAGATCATGAAATTGTGCTAACTTTGGACACCCGTGTTCGAAGAAAGTTTTCATTCATATAATGACACCAACAAAAACTAACTTGTCTCTATTTCCCTTGAAGTATTTTAAATATACCCGTTTGGACGGTGCACAACTATATAACCTGTATTCGAGATCTCGCCTTCTAGTAGGTGAGATTATCCCATTGAAGTTTCATGCATTCTAAACATGCTGACATAATTGCAAGGTGAAGGTCCCGTAGAGGTCTGAGAGCTTTTCCCATGATTCTTCATTCCTCTTAAGCTCGTCTCCACGCCCCCTTCCGTTTTGGGACTCCGGTTGTCATCCTCCGACAAGGAACGCAGGCTCAAAAAGTAGCCTGCATTGGGGATAGTGCTTGCAAATTTTTATGATAGTAGAAAAAGGGATGGAAGAGTAGTTAGTTTGAAAATAATGGGAGAAAAATAGATTTGACGAAATGAAACAAAATGAAAATAATGTATTAATGGCCGGATACCAAGTATACTGCCCCAGCTCGTAAATAACATCTCCATGGAATCTTTATAGCGCCAAAGTAGACCCATACCGCTCGAACTTATCTCGGTTTCTAGTATTTAAGAAACTAGGAGCATTACTTCTTAACACCGTGGTAACTGTGCCGATATTTTCTTTGCCTACAGAAGAACATCTCCAGCCAATATCATTGGTATCTCGTATTCATAATAGTTATTGTGATCTTGGTATTTTACTCAGGTAAGGGCTTTCTGTTTAGTGATGAGTGATGAAATAGGTGTGCGTGACGTATGTTTTGGGTACAGATGAGCGCGTGACACGTGCCGTGAAGCAGAGACGTTGCGCGTGACGCATAACTGGAGAAAACCTGTGTTTAGAAAGACAACATGACGAAATTTCATTACTCCCCTCGGCTTACCACCCACACATGACAGTAAAGATCCAAAAATAAGACCGCTTGGCAGACTCGAAAGACATTTACAAATTTCCCCTGATTTCCTCCCACATCTTGGACTTACAAACAAGCAAACACAGCACGTGATTTACACCGCACGTGCAATGCCCTCACGACTTTTGGCGAGCGCTTTTTTCTCGATTAGTGGCTAATTGAAAGGTTTCGCCGTTTACAGGCACAAGCAACAGAATTTTATCTTTGAGAAGCAAAATGATGGCGTTTGTGAAGATATTTATATGTGAATTTATTCATCTTTTAGCAAACGTACCGTGGGGATCGACAATCTTGAAGCAAAATTTGGAAGGAGAAAGACATGTAATGCATGGTAAGCTTTCACAGCTCACTTACAAGTCAAGATGTAATTAAAGAAATAAGTTCTTGCATCAACGGATGGTAACCCATCAGAATTTCTGGATGGGTTCTAAGACGTTGTAGGCTTAAGGACAAGGATTCATTTACAAGTACGCGTGTTTTTTTTTTTTTTAAAGAATTAACTTCTCCTTCGAGAGTCCATCTTCTATATTATCTAGATTTGAATTCACCTCTCTTTATTTTATCTTCTCATCTCGACCTGCTCCTGGTTTTTCCCTTTCGAAAATATTTGAAAAGACGAATTGTAGCTTTACCTATATAGGAACGTTTTGAACTCTTTAAACTGCGCACAGATTACCTGTTATTGTAAAATCAATCGGTAAATAATAAATATCTTCACAAAATTAACTTATTTCGTTTATTTTCAATTCTGTTTTTTTTTGTTCTTTTATCTGAAGGTTTTACTTTCTCTAGAAATTTTACGGTGGACAAACTTGAAAATAAAAGCCGTCAGCTTGGTAAAGAAGATGGAACTTGTTTAAAAGATGCCTTCAAAGACATCTTGCTTGTTATTGTCTTCAATTATCCATTCTACGACAGTATACCTCATCTTGTTGCTCTGTATCAACCTGCTTTCCCGCATCTGTTATTCTGCGGTCCACCCCACAATACAACGCGCCCAGACATTCTCACAGTCGACATCATCAAAGGTTTCCTAGGCTACGAGTGTCTTGGCAGGGCAATACGGCAACATCCGGGTCATCAGGGATATTTGTACATCAGCGATGACGTCATACTGAAATACTGGAACTTCCCGGATTTTGACCGGGAGATGATTTGGGAATCTTATTCGATTATTTCGTATCCGGTTAACGAGCCTGCAAGCACTCAGTGGTACTGGCTGAACACTCCGTACGGTTTGAAAAGTTGTCAAAGGGCTTGTAAAGACGTATCGAATATCCACGCTTCCGAAACATTTAACGCAACATTTCTATTAAATACTCTTTTGAAAAACAGCAATGGGACATTGCGATGCTTTGGCGGTCGCTCGGACGTTCTGTACATTCCTCGAAAGCACGCCAACCTGTTCGCAGTTATTTCAGAAACGTTTTTCAAACAGAAAGTTTTTCTAGAAATCGCCGTACCCACTATCAATCGTTTTCTGGAACGAAACGAAAACATTGGCCTCCTACCTGGATCTTACATCCCTGGGGGCATAAACGACCCTGAAACTAGTGATGGCAGGTTCTTGTGGTATGTTTACTTATCGAACGACGACCTCTGCTTTATTCATCCTTTTAAACTCCATCGAGATGAACTCGACACCAAGTTTAATTTAGCTATGTTCAAGTTTATTCTCTTGGAGAAGGTCAAAGCGATCACGAACTGCTAGTCTAATAGTTTTGTCCTGGCACAAACTCACAGTACAACCAGCCATATAGAAATCAAACAAAGGATTTTGTAAATTAAATAAATGAACTGCCTTTCAATGTTGTTACTAATTAGTGAAGTTTGAACAAAGGAAATGATAATCGTGACACTGCTTGGATCTGAACTTTACCAACAAAATTTTTTATGATTTCGTCTCCAGATTTCTCCTTAATTTTATTTTCTATTTTGAGAAGATATATCAAACACTCAACACAGTTGTTAACACATTTCCAAACATATCCAAACTCGTCAAAAATACCGCACGGTTTGTCCTATTTTCAACTCTCTTTTTGGTCTTTGGAATTATGGTAAAGCACGCTCTCGCGTGTGTCATATATTACTTATAGCTGGATGAGGTAATCAGCACAAAGAATGAAGGAAAAAAAAAGATTTTAATGCAGACTCCATAAACGGAAGCACCTTAGAAAGGGCCCTAAAATGGGGTTGGGGGAATAAATCCCATTTTCCATGCCAGGCCAAGAAGTTCACAACTCCCATTTCACAGCCTATTTTTTGCCCAAATCCCAGTCATATACTCATATATTTCTTAGCGATAAATTCCAGTTCCAGTGACCTAAATCCCATTTTCCCAGGGAAAAAATAGGCAAATTCCAAATCTCATTTTATCCCGTCAGGCTCGTCTTAGATCAACCACCTATAAACAACGACCAAGTTTTTCGTGCTCCAGTCTGCGCAACGAAATGACCTTCAGCCAACCATTGTTGTTATTCAAAGAGAGCTTACTGCTAGATTGACCAAATCTCGTGAAGCACTCTAGCCGGTGAGAACGTGGCCAAAATGATCAAATGAAAGGGAGTTTTTTTGATTCTAAAGATGCAAATTTTGGGATCCAACTGGCAAATCAAACGAAATTGTTGCCTCAAGGTATAAATTACTACGACTCCCCGCGAGCGAGTCGCCAGTTTACACCAGCGCCAGTTTGTATGGAGATCAGGAGTTGACATTAAATTCGTTCAATGTATGGGTAATTTACCGAATAAAGACTCTTGAACATTCAGTAGTGTCATTTTTTCTCATTCTGGAGAGTTTAAACGAGATTTGAGCGAATTTTTAAAAAATTGTCCCACAGTGTTATAATAACACCGTAGGACAAATTTTTCAAAATTCGCTCAAATCTCATTTTCTTCATCACAAAATCTGTATTATTATTATTCCAAGGTGCAAGTTGTGGGTTTTCTCTCTAACATTTTAGGCTAGAGAGGCCATCGAATGGGCCGTTTGCAGCTGGGGTCACGTGACCAAATTTTTCCTAGAAAATTTTTATATTATAGGCTATAACTTAAGGAATGCCAGAAATGGAAAGAGCGCATCGAAAATACCAAAATGGCCAAGTTTGAGGCCCCTGGAATTAAAGAGTAAGTTTATACGACAGTTTGAATTTTCGGAAAATTTAGAGAATTTGTATGTAAAATGTTGCTGGAGAGCAAGGTCTTGTTCTCCAGCAACTTTTTCCATACAAATCTTCTTATTCTTTTAAAAATTCGGACCGTCATAAAATCTCCTCCTTTAATAGTGGGGGCCTCAAACTTGGCCATTTTGATGTTTTCGACATGCTTTTTCCATTTCTGGCATTCGTTAAGTTATAGCCCATAATTTTATGAAAAATAGGTCACGTGATGGCTTAGCTGCAAAGGGCCTATTGCGCAATTAATCGCCGAGTATCGCCCTAAAGAGCTCACGGACGCCGTTGTTCCATTCGTTGCTCTCAAACAAGCATCCCATGCTGGGAATAGTTTGTTTATCCGAGTCACTCCTGAGGCTAAATTCTCCTGACATCATCTGTGCGCGACGCTATTCAAACGTGGCCAAATTTTCCACACGAGCAAAAGCTATCATCCAAGGACTCCGTGTCTGGTTGGCAAGCAGATCAAATTATGGACGCCATTAAGGTACGGCTAACTGCACAACTTTCATGATTCGTTCTACCGAGTACGAATATGTCTCTATGATTATTATCAGCTTAAAACCGGGTGCGCTCTCAGTCATTTCAGGTCTATCAACGAAGCTCATTAGCAGGAAATATACATTGCTAACCAAAATTTCAGGGGTTTATTAAGGGCCGGGCACTGTAAGGATTATTTTAACCACCAGGTTTGACCATCCAGAGGAAAATTTCTTTAGAACGAAGTTCAGTTCAAAACGTTTGCCCGTCTGTAAAACTTCCGTGTTTTTTGAAAGCTATTTTTGCCCAACCTCCCGTTCAGAATTCGTATTCAGGGGAAGATCCATTCAGCAACATGTCTGCTGTTTAGATTAAGACCAATCGTCTTCAAGGCCGGTGGCTGATGTTTAAGTCGATAAAGCTAGTCCACTTCTAGATACAGGATCAGCATAATCTTAAACTGTTGTTCAGTGTCTCAGTGCTAACTCTATATATTAGCACACGACCCTTATTCAGATTTTGAGACCTTTGTGAAAACTTTCACCACTATATGAAACAATTCTAGTTGATTTGTATCGTGCTATAATAGCGTGTTTTTCCTGAAGTCTCACGCGACAGTCTGAACGATTTTTTGCGCACCATCCCTTGACAGGTTTCCTCGGCATGTACTAAAGCCCGAAATAACGAAACGAAACGAGCGAAACGAAACCACCGAAACGAAAACAACGAAACAATCCAAACGAGCGAAATTATAGAGACTCTATGGAACGCCAGAACTGTCTTGGGTGGTTGGGTGGTTATGTCATTATATTGAGTAGTTATGTTATTATATTCGGTGATTAACTCAGTATACTCGGTGCTTATTCCATTATACTCGGTGCTTATGTCTTTATATGCGGTGCCGTCTTCATTATATTCGGTGCTTATTCCATTATATTCGGTGCTTCCCTCGTTATATTCGGTGCTTTTTTCGTTATATTCGGTGCTTTTTTCATTATATTCGGTGCTGTCTTTATTATATTCGGTGCTTTCTTCGTTATATTCGGTTCTAACTTTGTTTGGTGTTTTCTTCATTATTACGGGTACTAACACTATTATATTCGGTGCTCTCTTCCTCTATTAGAGTTGGAACGTGGCCTACCATATCAGGCCCCCCATATCAGACCCCAACATACAATACGAGACCCCGACCTACCATATCTGACCCCAACGTACCATATCAGACCCCGATCATATCAGGTCGGGTTTGACTGTTTTATGTGTCGGGTTTAACTTTATGTTAACTGTTGTGCTAAGTAATACAGTAATTCTTCAGTAGTGTACTGAAATTATCATGAAATATGGCTATTACGAATGACAAACTGCAAGTTCACTGGAAGAGAAGGTCGCCATTGTTGCAACTTCCTTTCTAGCCTATAGACTTCACAGCATCGCGGTTCTTATCACCGTATTCTGGTACTATTTTTTAGGAAATATATAAATTATAAATACTTTTAAAATATATGTTTGAAGCAAGCATCTGTCCCAAAACGTTCTAAGATAATTATATGTATCACTTTGTTTCAAGTCACGCAATCAGCGTTTTGCAATTTTTGTTGACCTCAAAATGCCTTTGTTCATTAGCAGACTTCGCTGACAGATAGGTATCATGTCCGTCTCAAAAGTTATTATCCGATTGTTTCACGTAGTCACGCAATTCCCACACTCGCATATATTAATGTGCTAACGTATTGGTAGATTTATAACTAACAATAGAACTAAGGTTCGGTAAATGCTTAAGAATAACTTTTTTGATTCCAACATGACTGCAGTTAAACGTGGATTTGAACACCACTGTCCTATGTCTAGATAACCGACCAGGCTTAGAGAACCATTTACTCCTGTTACTATAGTTTATCTCCCTGAAAACGGGTAGTAAAAACCTAGCTGGATAGCCCCGAAGGCGTAAGCGCTTCCAGAATAGTTGACGTGTCTCATCGAATGAGCGAAAAGTCGAGCTATTTCTGGCGTAACGCATGAGCTCGCCTTTGATAAAAGCTTTTTTGTTGCTAGCGGGGTGAAATGACTCATATGGTATATATAAATACTTGTTAAGCGGTTTCTGAAAAGTAGAGTATTGCAGTTTGTTTCTGACAGAATCTTTGAAAAGTAGCAAGTCTAGAAAGGAAATCTTAGAATCGCTAATTTCGTAAGTTATCTTAATGCGTTCATCCTTAGTATTAATGGCACTGAGAAATTCAAGGAGGGTCTCCCGAGGGCCTTCCCAGATGACAAAAATATCATCGATAAAACGCTTGTAGAGGGTTAAATTTCGAGAATACAATTCAATAATATCCCTCTCGTGATAATACACAAAAGCGTTTGCGGCTGTAACCGCGAAGGGAGTACCCATGGCGATACCAAACGTTTGATGGCATATATCGCTACTAAATTCAGATTTAAGGAAATTATTTTCAAAGATTACACGAGTTAACTGAACCAAGAGAGGTGTTTGCGCTACCTTGCCCTCTCTAAGCAAGAGGTCAAGAGCAATAATTGCTTTCTTTCTGTCAATGTTTGGATAGAGTGATGACACATCCGCCGTAGCAAGAAGGCAATTTGCGTGTAGCTCAACTTTCTCTAAACATTGGATCAGTTCACCCGAGTCACGCAGAACCGTAGGCAATGTTAGGTTTGACTAATTCGTCAACAAGAATACTAATGGGCCTAGTGATATAAGAGTGAGAAGCCGCGATAGGCCTCCCAGCTATAGGTGACTTATGAATCTTAGGAATAATATAAAATTTAGCCGGATCGAAACTCCTAGGACTGTCGTCTAGGCTACGGAGGAACTTGAGACAGTTGGGTGGTAAAAATCTAGAGTAACTATTTACAAGTTTATCTCTGGTCTCAATTACCTTTTGACGTCTAAATGTCCAGTCATCTTTTGTGACTTTAGCATACGATTTAGTGTCATTGAGGTGTTTAAGAGTCTCTTTTTCTACCCAGTCTGTGGATACGAGAGCAGGTCCGAGGTTTCTGTCTGTGGCTAAGACGCGAACCGTGGGGTTTTCCTTGAGCTCACGCAATCCTCTCCGTTCGCCAAACGTCAGATTGTTTGTCCAACGCGGCGGGGTCTGGTTGAAGGTCTCCAGTAGCTCTAGACGGATTTTGCCAACTTTTTTTATAATTTTTTAATTTTTTTTTAATTTTTTTTTTAAATTTTTTTAAAAAATAATACTAGTGAGCAGCACTTCAGCAACAGATTTTGTCAACTTGCTTTATTTTCTCCGACCGGTTTCGTCTGATCATACAGACTTCATCAGGGAGTTTGAACAAGATACATAAAGGAACTTATTTTATACCTATTCTTTAGAGTACAAATCACGTTCCGACTAGGGTGCGAACAGCAAAAAACACCTACAAATTGCGTGCAGGATATGACTAAAATCCTCCGAATGTGCAATGTTTAATTTTGGGGCTCACGGATTTAACATTAAATCCGTGAGCCCCAAAATTAAGCATTGCACATTCGCAGGTTTTTAGTTATATCCTGCCCGCAATTCTGTAGGTGTTTTTTGCTGTTCGCACCCTAGTCGGAACGTGATTTGTACTCTAAAGAATAGGTATAAAATAAGTTCCTTTATGTATCTTGTTCAAACTCCCTGATGAAGTCTGTTTGATCAGACGAAACCGGTCGGAGAAAATAAAGCAAGTTGACAAGATCTGTTGCGGAAGCGCTGCTCACTGGTATTATTTAAAAAAATTATTAAAAAAAAAATTGATCACTAGTTTTGTAGTTCGAATTTTAGTGACGTCATGTGGAAACCAGCTGTAGTGTAGTCTCGCGCGAAAAGCGTGGGGTCTGATATTGTAGGTCGCATTTTCGGAGGCCTGATATTGTAGTCTCGAACGAAATGCGAGGGGTCTCATATGGTATGTATCTCATTGAAGCGTCATGGTAAATAATCGTGTGTTTCCTTCAACGGCAGTCACGCTAGTATTAAAAATGTAATCGACCAGATAATTCCAAAGTAACATTTTACTGTATGTTAAGTTTTCTCCTTTTTGGGGGGAGGGGGAGGGGAAAGGGAAGGGGAGTTTAGTTGAAAAAAATTATCTTACGCGTCATTAACGCTTGTTCCTTTTCGGAAATCCGGCCGCACCCTGGCGAGCATTATTTCTCGAAGAAGTCGCGGTAATGGCATTTTGTTGTTGTTTGTTGTTTCTTTGTTTCTTTGTACAACTCCCTCAAATCTTCGATAGCTAGAAGTAACGCGAAGGAAACTACAATAAGCAGAGTGCTGCCATTAGTTTAGAAGTTAAAAGATCTGTCACGCGAAAGGCGCGAGGTCAGATATCGTATGTGTCATGATCGAGGCCTGATATTGTAGTCTCACACGGAAAGTCTTCTCTTGTAGCGTGGAGTCTGATATTGTAAATTCACTTGAAAGCGTCTTGTTCGCTCTAAAATCTTATGTGTCCCCGGACCGGAAAATCCATTTCATCTTATTTGAATGTATTTATTGCAACCAATGCCATTATTGAAATGAAATCGTTGCATTTTTGTTGACAACCTTGACAGTGTTCCCGCTGCGATGTGGGCTCAGATGTACCATGCTTCATGGTCTTCATGTTATTTGGTAAATAAACCCCTTCAGGCGGCTGGTATGTCGGCTCATAAATGTGCGCGGCTGAAAGATTGCCCAAAAAATGAATCTTTGGCGAAGGCTGGAGGGTTTATGATTATTGTTGTACTCGCGCACGAAAAGCGTGGGGTCTAAGATTGTAGGTGTCTTGTTCGGGGCCTGATATTGTAGTCTTGCGCGAAAAGCGTGGGGTCAGACATTGTCGGGGTCTGATATTGTAAGCTCGCGTGAAAAGCGTGGGGTCTGAGATTGTAGGTGTCATGTTTGGGGCCTGATATTGTAGTCTTGCGCCAAAAACGTAACAACCGACATTGTCGGGGCCTGATATTGTAGTCTCACACGAAAAGCGTGGGGTCTAAGATTGTAGGGGATCCGATTGAAGGTGTCATGTTTGGGGCTTGATATTGTAGTCTCGCGCGAAAAGCGTGGGGTCTGACATTGTCGGGGCCTGATATTGTAAGCTCACACGAAAAGCGTGGGGTCTGAGATTGTAGGTGTCATGTTCGGGGCCTGATATTGTAGTCTTGCGCCAAAAACGTAACAAACTAGATTGTCGGGGCCTGATATTGTAGTCTCACACGAAAAGCGTGGGGTCTGAGATTGTAGGTGTCATGTTTGAGGCCTGATATTGTAGTCTCGCGCGAAAAGCGTGGGGTCTGACATTGTCGGGGCCTGATATTGTAAGCTCGCGCGAAAAGCGTGGGGTCTGAGATTGTAGGTGTCATGTTTGGGGCCTGATATTGTAGTCTCGCGCGAAACGTGTGGGGTCAGAGATTGTAGGTGTCATGTTTGGGGCCTGATATTGTAGTCTTGCGCCAAAAACGTAACAACCGACATTGTCGGGGCCTGACATTGTAGTCTCACACAAAAAGCGTGGGGTCTGAGATTGTAGATGTCATGTTCAGGGCCTCATATTGTAGTCCTGCGCCAAAAACGTAACCGAGATTGCCGGGGCCTGATATTGTAGTCTCACACGAAAAGCGTGGGGTCAGAGATTGTAGGTGTCATGTTTGGGGCCTGATATTGTAGTCTTGCGCCAAAAACGTAACAACCGACATTGTCGGGGCCTGACATTGTAGTCTCACACAAAAAGCGTGGGGTCTGAGATTGTAGATGTCATGTTTGGGGCCTCATATTGTAGTCCTGCGCCAAAAACGTAACCGAGATTGCCGGGGCCTGATATTGTAGTCTCACACGAAAAGCGTGGGATCAGAGATTGTAGGTGTCATGTTTGGGGCCTGATATTGTAGTCTTGCGCCAAAAACGTAACAACAGACATTGTCGGGGCCTGATATTGTAGTCTCACACGAAAAGCGTGGGGTCTGACATTGTAGGTGTCATGTTCGGGGCCTGATATTGTAGTCTTGCGCAAAAAACGTAACAACCGACATTGTCAGGGCCTGATATTGTAGTCTCACACGAAAAGCGTGGGGTCTGAGATTGTAGGTGTCATGTTCGGGGCCTGATATTGTAGTCTTGCGCGAAAAACGTAATAACTGACATTGTCGGGGCCTGATATTGTAGTCTCACGCGAAAAGCGTGGGGTCTGAGGTGGGGGGTCTGAGGTGGGGGTCTGAGGTTGGGGGGCTTGGGGCCTGAGATGGGGGGTCTGAGATGGAGGGTCTGAGGTGGGGGGCCTGAGATTGGGGGTCTGAGATGGGGGGTCTGAAATGGGGGGCCTGAGATGGGGAGAACGTTCCAAACCCTGATCCTCTTCCTTATATTCGGTGCTCTCTTCCTTATATTCGGTACAAAGGCCATTATATTCGGCACTTCCTTGTTCGGTGCTTACTTCATTATATTCGGTGCTTACTTCATTATATTCGGTGCTTACTTCATTATATTCGGTGCTTACTTCATTATATTCGGTGCTTACTTCATTATATTCGGTGCTTTCTTCGATATGATCATCACCAGTCTTCGCAAGGGGTCGTACAATTTGGAGGTAGTCTAGGGAAAGCCGGGAAAAACGGGTGTCACGAAAACTCAGACCCCGAAACCTCTGACAGACCCCGAAAACTCAGACCCCTCGAAATTAAAAACTCAATTGTTATCACCTGAATTGCTCTATGGCCACAATGGGGCGAGATGTTTATCTTCTCCGGTTTATGTTGTCGCGTCGATCGAACGGTGAAACACAAATATTTAACTTCTCAGGTTTATCGCTGTCGCGTCGGTCAAACAGTGAAGAACTAACAAGGTTTAGAACGGCAGCCGACACTGCTTTTCAAAACAGACCTTTTTTATGCAATCGTATGCAGCAAAAAAATGTGTTGTTCTCTGAAACATACTCGTTTGATCGCAATCTGCTTTTGACTTTATGAAAAAAAAAAAAAAGAAAAAAAGAGTACATAGAGATAGCCATGTTTGCGTTCCAACTTATAACGGGAATAGTGAATATTTCTTACAGGAAACAGTAAGTTTCAAACCAAACACTTCTATTTCTTTTTTTTTTTTTTTTCATACCGCTTGGATTAGTTAATTATTAAATCTGCCTCGTGGCGGGGCCTTCGCGCCAGTTTTCAATTTTCTATAAAATGTTTAAGCAAGCAGCCGGAACGATGATCCTGCTGGTATACGTTGGATCAATAGTGATCTAATCGGCTTTACATATAAAATGAAGAATACAAAAGCAAAAACCGACACAACTTCTGGTTCTTTCCGTTGTGGCAAAAACTGTGCTACTTGTTCCTACATTTCTCACGGACTTACTACATATACCTTCTTTTCTACCGGGGAAACGCGCGCCATAAAATCCAACCTGACCTGTGACACTAAAAACCTCATCTACATGATTCAATGTAACCGCTGTAATTTACAATACATAGGAGAGACGAAACGACGATTAAAAGACCGATTTAATGAACACCGCCGTACCATAGATAACCCTAACAACAAATCTAAACCTACTACAGCCGCCGAACATTTCCTGTCCTCTCCTAACCACACTGCTAACGACATGCAATTAATCCCCATCGAAAAAATCGTTTCTAACCGAGACTCTATCCGTACGGCCAGGGAAGCTTTTTTAATTCAAAAAGGCAGAACAATTGATCCTAATGGTCTGAACATCCGCGAAGAAACATATTAATTGTTTCCATTTGTTTTCTTTTATTATGTTCTCTTATCATGTTGTTTTATTTTACCGTATGCTTATCTTCAATTTACACGATCAATTACTTTTGCGTAGTCCGGTATTACGTAAATATCGGCTACATAAAAACACGCACCAATGTAAAATCTTCCATTGTACCTGAAGAAGGCTGGTTTGACCAGCCGAAATATAGTACACCTTCAAAAAATCATTCTACGTTGTGTCGGTTTTTGCTTTTGTATTCTTCATTTCAATTTTCGTTCACTCACATTTCGAGACCAGACATGGCGGTTCAATCGGTTCGACCTTCACGTGCTTTTTACGTGTTGACTTTTTACGTGCCGACAGTCACGCAACGCACATAAAGTCAAAAAGCAGATTGCGATCAAACGAGTATGTTTCAGAGAACAACACATTTTTTTGCTGCATACGATTGCATAAAAAAGGTCTGTTTTGAAAAGCAGTGTCGGCTGCCGTTCTAAACCTTGTTAGTTCTTCACTGTTTTAGTCTACCTGCAACATACGGCACAATTGGTGTGTTATTTTCATAGTCAACTATGTCATAAAGACTCACCTGACAATTAAGGTGGTCTTGAGGTTTAACTACTGTTAGTACTGTGGATCTGGCGTCCTTTTCCCTTTGTGGTCTGGAGTTGGTCTCTTCCAGGCCCATGAGCTTTCCAAAAAAAGACCTAAATGATGATGTACTTGTTGCCAGGAACTTGATCTTTTTCTGAATAATAGTTTGGTTACCGGAGTTTGTGAACTGCATAGCAGTCTACATCGTTCATTTAAATCCGGTTTAATAAGCTCACGTCTCTGCAGATTGACCTGGTGAGAGCTGAAGAAAGGCAGACATGTTTTTTTTTTTTTTGTACTGCTCTCAGATGCAGGTTTCGAGTTCAGGGTTGACAGCTTATCTGTGATTTTAATGACAAGAATCATACTCTTGTACAGACCAGTTTGATGTTTCGCAGATCCGATCGAAGTTTGCTGCCTTTTTCGTGTTTTTCTTTCGTTTTCTCTTCAGATAAACTCGTTTTGACCATCTTGTCAACGAGCGAGGCTAATACTTTATTAGCTCGCTTACTGTTCACATCGGATGCATAGAGTTTGAACAGTTGGCCAAGAACTTAATCCTCGTCAGCCTTTGAACATTTGGGAGTCTCGGCGGTTTAAAGATTAGGTCATTGACCTCGGAAATCTCACACGAATTTCCCGCCATTTCCCCATGAACGGAGTCTTCAACATCAGGGGACTCCGAGTCGCTCAATTCGTCTCTTTCGTTCAACTTACGAGACGGTTTAGATCAGGTGAAAACTGCCATTGCAGACTTCACTGGTGTTGAAGGTCTTCAAGTTTGTTCAGTAAACCTTGCACGACTTGTTTATCGGTGTCTGTGGAAGTGTAGTTTTGGCAGTAGTTTAGCCCGTGTCAGCTGCCGTTGTACCCTGCTTATATTAATTAGGGACGGCTTGTTCTCCCCTTTGATGTAGTCTTGTGAGTTTAGAGCTGTGGATTCTCCACCTGTGCTGAGCAACTACACTTCACCATGTGCCGAGTTTGGGTCTGATACTGTAATATGTTTTCAACTGCACAGGATGTCCTAGAATTAAGCTCAGGTTGTAGACACAACATCAACTGGTGCCTCCAAAGAATGCCTCAAGGCATAACTAACTAATTCACGTGATCAGACATTGACACCCTAGAGACCGGGCTCCTTTTGGTCAGCCCCAAGAATCGCGACCCGATTTTCTGAACAGGCGCAAAGTTTTCATTTCGTATTCTCAGCCTATCAGATGTGTCAGATTTGACAAAAAGGCCATGAATCGCGGACTTCCGGTATTGGACCAGCCCAGAGGGTCGCCCAGAGGAAGCCCAGAGGTGGCGATTATTGGTGCTGACCAAAAGGAGCGCGGCCTCTGGGGAGGGTTGCGTCTGTCCTGTTATTGATGATGAATTTCGTCATAACATTGTCAAAGTAGCTGTGGATCCACGAGGCCCACTTCCTGACATTTCCCCAAATTGTTCCCTTTTCTTTCGTTTGTGTTCCATTCTGAATTCTCAGTTTTGAATTCCCAGACTCCCGTTTCCCGTTCTCTGTTCCCCGTTCCCCGTTCCCCGTTCTCCGTTCTCCGTCCCCCGTTCCACGTTCCTCGTTCTCCTTTCCCCGTTCCCAATTCTCCGTTGCCCGTTGCCTGTTCTCCGTTGCCCGTTGCCTGTTGCCCGTTCCTCGTTTTCCGTTCTCCGTTCTCCGTTCCCGGTTCCCCGTTTTCCGTTCGCGTTCCCCGTTCCCCGTTCCCCGTTCCTCGTTCCTCGTTCCTCGTTCCTCGTTCCTCGTTCCTCGTTCCTCGTTCCTCGTTCCTCGTTCCTCGTTCCTCGTTCCTCGTTCCCCGTTTCCTTTTCCCCGTTCCCCGTCCCCGTTCTTCGTTTCCCATTCTTCGTTTCCCGCTTCCCGTTTCCCGTTGCCCGTTGCCTGTTGCCCGTTGCCCGTTCTCCGTTGCCCGTTGCCCGTTCACCGTTCACCGCTCTTCGTTTCCCGTTTCCCCGTTTCCCCGTTTCCCCGTTTCCCCGTTTCCCCGTTTCCCCGTTTCCCCGTTTCCCCGTTTCCTGTTCTCCGTTTCCTGTTCCCCGTTCCCCGTCCCCCGTTCTCCGTTCCCAGTAGAGCTGTCACTTTTGCTCGTGCAAATTTTTTAACTATCAATAATCTACCCAAAAATGCAGTCAATACACTTGGGAATTCTCAGTTGTCTCCAAATTTGAGGATATAATGAACATCCTGTGTTGTCATACATCTGAAGCCCTGACCCAATGAAGTCATTCAGGGAAGGACCTAGCAAAACTACAAATTTCAAACACAGGATTTCGTAACGTTGGATATCAATTTTTAAAGCTGTGAAATTTACATTCAAATCGTTCATACTGCGCATTTTCTTGCGGACCTACAGTAACTGTTGTATAAAGTCTATAAAAATATTGTATTATTACTGTCAAATTCAGAAAACCGTAAATACCAGAAATATTTAAGGAATAATATTGTTTAGCGAAGGAAAAAGACAATTAAGAAAACTAAACCGCAAACACCAACGACAATTGGTTATGGTTTTGATCTGAGGTTTTCTCGCGCGTCCTGAACTTTATTGTGATTGGTTCAGTACACAATTAACCTTTTGGAATCAAATCCAAATGTTCACGGTTTTCTGAATTTCACAGTAATGAAAGAAAAACGGTCGTATAAATTTTAAATCCAAAAAGACAAAAGGCTCTCTAAGATAATGCCCTCAGAAATTTCCACATTTTAAGCAATCTGGGAATTGATAAACAGAGATTGAAACCTGAAGGGTTAATGTTGTATTGCTTTCCCGACAGAAGAATTCGTCAAGTCGATATCAGCTGTATGTTGCTTGCATAATCGCCATCGTCATACTAATATTGTATTCAGGTAAGGTTGACATAATTTAGAAGAAATTTGTTGAATTAACACTTGAACTTTGCTAGCTACTTTGCCACTCAAAAAGCTTGTAAACCACGAGCCTAAGGGCTCGTGATTTGCAAGCTTTTTTCGTGTTCTCCAAACATCCCGCGTGGCTTTATTGTGCCTGTAAACAAATAGAAAGGGTGGTTTATTGCTTCATAATATACCATGATGGCTAAGCCAATGAAAACTCCTGAATTACATTATCCAATAATCCAGATTTTAATGGCATCTAATATCCAATACGAGCTCGTGGAATAATTGTTAATTAGTAAATGTTGGCCGACCAACTAGTTTAGTTCTATAGTTAGTCTGGGAGTGTGTATTTTTAATTAATATATTATATTTAATCTTCTATTAGCTTCTATCCTACAGTACAAATTAACGTTGTGTACACGTATCATAGCTTAATTAGCCCTCAACGTCCTCTACACTATCCGGTCGATAGCTAGTGATGAAGTCAAGAAAAATAAAAGTAAAACCAGTGAGCAGCACGTCTGCGAACTACTTGAGTTGTAAAACTTGTTTATTTTCTCCTACGCGTTTCGTGTGACTAGCGCACACTTCTTCAGGGAGTTTAACAATACAATCAAGTATACCTATATATATACCTAGATACAATTCTGCATTTCGCAAAAAACGACACCTACGGATTTGCGTATACAAACCGCTCGGTAATGCGTCTAGGAAACAGGCGTAAAAATATTATTAGGGTGTGACATATTTTAAGCGTGACATAACTATTTGGGGCCCACAGTTTTAGCTAAAACTGTGGGCCTTGAACTTTTATTTTTTTTCATGTACATTTACAATTATGTTCCTCTTTCTTTTCATACTTCATCTTAAGGCTTCAATTTTTCAAGACGTACTCCTGTGAACGTACCTCCCAATAACCGAATCATGAATACAGGCCTACTAAACAACAGCCATCAGCCTAACAAAGAAGATTCCAAGCCTTGTTTAAAAGACGCCTTCAAAGACATCTTGCTTGTTATTGTCTACAATTATCCATTGTACGACAGTATACCTCACCTGGTTGCTCTGTATAAACCTGCCTTCCCTAACCTGTTATTCTGCGGTCCGCCTGACAAAGCAGCGAGCCCAGACATTCTCACGGTCGATATCATTCAAGGTTTTCTGGGTTACGAGTGTCTTGGCAGAGCAATACGGCAACATCCGGGTTATCAGGGCTATTTTTACATCAGCGATGACGTCATACTGAAATATTGGAGCTTCCCGGATTTTGACCGGGAGAAGATCTGGGAATCATACAATATCATGTCCAGTCCAGCAAACGGACCTGCAAGCAACGCCTGGTCATGGTGGAATTCTCAGTACGGCCTGAGCAACTGCCGAAGAGCTTTAGAAGATGTGGCGAAAATGAGCTTAAAGGAGGAGAAACTTAACGGAGAACAGCTTTTAAATACTCTTGTGAAGAATGGTAATGGAACACGGCTATGCTTTGGCGGTCGCTCGGACCTCTTATACGTTCCCCAGAAGCACGCCACATCGTTTTCAACTCTTTCAGAAACGTTTTATAAACAAAAAGTATTCCTTGAAATCACTGTGCCAACAATATATCGCCTTTTAGAACAAAATGAGAACATTAGACGTCTTCCTGGATACTACATTCCAGGAGATACAGGGGATCCTCGGGTGAGTGATAGCAGGTTTTTCTGGCATCTTTACTTTCCACATAACGAGTATTACTTCATTCATCCGTTTAAACTTCATCGACAAGGAATTGATAGCAAGTTCAATTTGGTTATGATGAAGTTTATTTTTATAGATAAAATCAAAACACTCACTAACTGCACGCCGACGGTCTCTTAAGTAGACTACAATGCAAGCGTTTGTGCCATGCTCAGGGGCGGATTTAGAGAAAGAAAAACAAAATTAAAATAATTGAAAAAAATGGTAAATATTATGGTAGAATAAAGAGGCAAACACTCTAGTCAGGTACCTCAATGTAATTACAAGTTAGTATTTTTTTTGTAGCTGAAATAGTTATAAAAATACGTTATCCTTTAACAGCTACACCAGTGCCGTTGTGGCCGTTAAAGGGAGGAAGACGTCAATGTGACACCAAATTTTGGTTTTAGGAGGTGCAACATTCTTATTTTTTTTAAAAATGCTCACTGTAGCGTATAAATAACAACGATGATCAAAATTTATCAATGAGACAATATTCAAGCAGAAATAGAAACCAACGACGTGCTGCACAAATCAAGTTTGGTGACCTTTTACAATAACATATACACTGTTCGTCAGTCGTTAATTAATTAGCCATTGTCGAAAGTTTATTTCAGGAGTCAGGGCCATTGGCGTTGTGGAGGGGTTAAAATAAGAGTAAATGTATGAGAGATGACCAATAGTGGAGGCTAGATTGCAGGTTACACTTCTCAAATTGTAACATTGGGGGGACATGCTCAATTGATTCTGCGACCCAAAGGTACCAACCGCCCCTCCCCCCCATGAAAAACCAAGTTACTTTTCATTCTCACTTGCCCAATAGGCAAGGACCCATGTAAGCCATCCTCCAACTAAATAAAATAAGTAAATCAAGACTTCGCAGGACAAGCAAAATTTGACAACTGATTGTGAAAAGGGCAAGCTTGAATTTAGGTTTTTTCCAGCCTTGTAAAGGAGTATATTTATATTTTAACAGACTTCCTATCCTTCATCATTTTCAGTACCATGTTCAAACTGTTAATTCTCCTTTGCTGTCCTTTATTTTTCTTGACATCAGAGTTTTGAGAATTTGTTGGTAGATTAAGACAATATCTTCCAGTTAATGATGGCCGTAATTCTCATCACTGGTTTGATTGATAAGAGACTGGCACTGCAAGGAGAAACCAGTGACTGATCACTTGGCCATCTCAGTCACATTTGTCCAGCTGTATAAATGCCACATACTCAACAACTATTTTTTGAAAAAAAAAAACAGTACTTGTTCCTTCAATCACTGATCATCATTGCTTTCCATTTGTAACAGTTTGGAAGCGATTACGTTTACATTTAGTATTTCAGTTTTTTTTATTTCTGTCTTTCTATCAAAATGATAATTAGTATATGCGCTTAAAAGGTTCAGTGTTATGACACAAGAGAAAATAAAGTTCTTTTCTTTGTTGCTATCAACTTCTCTTGGATCATCGACGCCACCACACACCGAGTGGACAGTAGGCGCATGATACTCTTCCCAGCTAGCTGTGCGCGCTATCTAAAAGTCTTTCGCGCTGATCTGAAACAGCCTCCTGAGACGAACGGCCACGAGGAGGGGACGGGTCAGTCACAAGCGTTACCTGTAAAAACAAAGCGAAAAAAACAGTGTCGGTTAACTTTAATTTGGAGAGGTCGATTATTTCCGGAAGAAGGAGGGGAGAGGTCAATGGCGTGCGAAAAACCGAGCGAGGGGGTGGCGTTACAAAGTTGGTTCAAGATTTATCAGCAATGAAAAACAAACCTTATTAAAAACACCACGTCCGTAATACTCGGCCACAACAGAGAAGCCGTCAGCGGCTCTTTCCAGCTGAAATAAAATCAAGAAAAACATTAGCATATGCTACAAAATAACCATTTAAAGCCGGAGAGTGCATTACAAAAATCAGAATTCAATTTCTCCCGAGACTATAAGTTCAAAGTTGCACGTGTTAGTCATGGGAATTGAGAATTTGATCAGCAAAGAAAACTTATTGTAACCAAACAGTTGAAATACTCGCTCACGTTTTGTACAAGCGAACAGTCAACGTAGTGGCGCATCTTGACTATTTCTCCGAGAAAATAATCGAGCCTGAAATTTGCGGAGTTTTACGAATAGTTTGAGAATAAACTCGAGGCTTAGATTTTGAAGAGAATATAATTTTGTGAATGTAAAAATTTGTAAGTACAATTCAATTATATGTTTTTAACTAAACCGTATAAAATTCTTTCTTTCTCTACACGGCAAAACTAGCCAAAAACAACAAAAACAGCACTAGCTGTTTGTTCGATGCTAATAAAATTGTTGCGACAAAGTTGTGTGTCACATCAGGCTTTGTTAGCTACCATCTGGCTCCATAATTGCTTCAACGCCATCAAAGTCAATAGGGAGTTTAAGAAGCTACGACGGCGACGCCGAGGAAAACGTCGATTAAAAAAATAAATTTATATTTTACCTACGAATTTCGCGATACTCTAAAGTCATTTACTTTGTTTCTCACTGTCAAAACTATCACGAAACTGAATCTGGGACACAGCGATAAATTTGAAATAGAAATTTAAAAAAAATTAGCCCTCGTGGTTCACGTTCTTCAGACAACGCAGAATTTGGTCATTTCACGTTGTTGTTTTGCAGAGGACGACAAAGAAATGTACCAAGAATTATAACGCACGTGTACAGCCATTGTTCTCCTAATTAAATCTTTTGTTTAGCGACGTTCCCGTAGCCGTTGCCGTCGTGGTTTTCTTAAACTCCCTAATAATAACTCATCAGAGGCAGTTTTTAAGGCTAATCTTAAGACTTATCTTTTTAAGCGTGCATTTGATTTGTAGTTTTTACTTTTTATTTGTAGCCTAATTGTATTATATAGCGTATTTAATTCTTAGGATTTTAACTTTTAGGATTTAGGATTTTAGGTTTTTAAAGAATTAGGATTTTAATTTTAAAGTATTGTAAAGCGCCATGGACAATTAGTGGAAAATGGCGCTATATAAATGTATATTTATTTTATTTATTTATAAAACGGAAACGTCATACGCCATAATCTAAGAATATTCATAAGAATATTTTCAGCCTAAATCGGCAGAAAAATAAGGATATTCAGCCACGGCCGGGAAAACAATATTCCTATATCAAAATAAGAGGTGTAGTCATGATAAGAGAACCAATCAGATTAGCGTATTTGTAATATAACACAATGAGGGCCTGCTAAACAAATACCAGTCTACTACCGCAGAAATTTTTTTCCTGACCTGGTGATGAAATTGCTCATGAAGATCTTTCGCCTGCTCTTGTTGTCTTATGATGTCAAGAACTTTCCTGTTATTGGAAATAAAAATCTGTTTATTGTACACTGTACTGTATTAGTATGGAGTGGGATGGGGGAGGGAGCGTTAATATGGAGAAAGGTGAAGGTAAATCTGTGTTTAAGCCAAGTGGCCAACGAAACTGACGCTTATCTTCGGTTTCTTTAGTATGAAGCGACTAGGAGTATTTTTACTCTTCCCACCCCCCGGATTGGAATCTTGTCAGTTGCGGGTAACCACCCAGCATGTAATTCGCTTGTACCCATTTATACACCTGGGTGGAAAGAGGTACTGTGAGAGTAAACTGTTGTGTCTTGCCCTAGAACTCAGACCACTCAATCCGGAGTCAAACTCAAAAACCATTTCGTCAACGTGTCTCTCATTTAATAGAAGTTTAGCAAATATATCCAAGTCACAGGGTCAAGGGTTGGGAGGGAGGAAAAAAGGAGCTCGGTCACGGAATTTTGTGTTATTTTGGCCACGTACAAAATTACCTTTAAATTGAAGGAGATCTGAAAATAATACTTTGCTAAGATAGAAAAACTCCAAAGAGATAATAATAAACCATAAAGGATCAAGGATGGTCAAGGATGGAGAAGATTGACAAGGATTACAAACGACGAACTTGAAAAATTTAGGCTGAACTTTTCAAGATGCGCAAACCGTGACGTAATTCCTTTAATTGAGGGAGAGAACTCATTTTTGTTTTCATCCTTGAAAATTAGGGAGAGGACTCAAAAGAGGAAGGAACAAAATCAATTTTAATGGTCAAGCGTGGTGTCACAAAACATATCTAAAAGAGAGTCGCACACACCTGTTTTCAGGAGCACATATCGGACATTCGTTGTCTGTCTCAGCATATCCCTCAAAACAGCTGCGAAAAAATGTACAAAGGTTTAAGACAATCATGATCACGTGAAACCCACGAACATGCTACGTGTTCTACTTACATTTGATGAAATGAATGTTGACACAGGAAATGAACGGCTGGCAGGTCCAAAGGTCGGGAGCACACACTGCACTTTGCACCTTGAAATATCTTCGCACTAGTAAAAGAAAAAATTGCGTGACTTGCGTGACAATAGTTTACAAAACGCATGATAAGACAAGGGGCTATGTGATGAGATCAAAACAAATGGATTCTTTTGAAAAACAACGACCATTAGACTACGAAAAGGGAGACAAAGAAACGACAGGTCGAAAGTCAAACAAACAAGTACAGACAAATGGGTGGAAGGGCAGACAGACGGGCAGACAGACAGACAAACGGACAGACAGGCAGACACACAGACAGACGGGCAGACAGACATACAGGCAGACATACAGACAGGCAGAGGACAGACAGACAGGCAGACAGACAGACGGACAGACATACAGGCAGACAGACAGACAGCAGAGAAACTGGTTAGGGTTCAACTGACAGACCGCCAAACATAGACCAACAGTAGATGTTACAGCCTTCTGACTTTTTGGTATTATATCAGTATTGTTCAGCTGCTTTTTCAGTAGAAAACAAAACACGAAATGTGAGTTAACTAGACAAGACGATCTATAGATCACTGTTAAGTCAATGCTTGTACGAATGTCCATGCAATACTAGCCATTCACACCTTGTCTTCAGCTCTTTAATCTGGTTCCTCATTTTGTCGGTTTCTTCTCGATATTGACGAATATAACGTTCATCCTGAAAAACAGCAGATACAAAATTGAACAACTCTGAACAGAACAATGTCTAACATGAGTTCTTCGTTATCATGGGGTAGTTACTCCTCTAGCTGTAATAACTATGGGCAATCTTCCCTCCATTTGATCTTCTCTACAACAAGATTTTTGCATAAGGAACGAGCCTAAGGTGAGTCTAAGGTGGACACCGCACTTCACGTTCTAAGTTGCCCATTTTGCAATCCTGTTCCATCTTTCACTTCCTAATCGACACCTGCCATTTGTCCAGTACTGCACTACAAAATCAAACTACTAATGTTTTCATATTATCTAGCTGTGATTTCTGCCTCCCTTTTTAAGTTTGTCCACAAGGTGACCCATTTGCATTGTCACCGCCATCTTCATATGTCCTATCATTTGTGAGGTACTGTTATTCCTGGGTGTCCTGTGACTTACGAATGCTTCTGAGAATCACTATCATGACCAAAGCCCTAATGAATCCTAAAGGCTACCTTTTACTTACGTTTGCAATGAGTTCGTCTTCCATTTGTAAACGATGAATAATGTAATCCTGGAAAATAAACAACCATTGCAAGCACGTTAACTGCTAAGACAAACAACATAGCTCCGACTGACCTAATGGTTTGTGTGCCTGGTTCCAGATGGCCGGGTTCATTGCGTTGTGTTCTAGGGCAAGACACTTCACTCTCACAGTACCTCCCTTCACCAAGGTGTATAAATGGTTACCAGCGAGGTAACTAGTGAGGGCGCGGCGTGGAATGCGTACGACTACGGATCGAGCGGTCCGTGTTCGAGCCCTGGCCGGGGACATTGTGTTGTGTTCTTGGGCAAGACACTTTGCTCTCACAGTGTCTCTTTCCACCCAGGTGTATAAATGGGTACCGGCGAATTTAATTTTAAGGGTAACCCTGCAATGGACTAGCATCCCATCCAGGGGGGAGTAGAAATACTCCTAGTCGCTTCATACTACAGAAACCGGGATAAGCTCCGGCCTGATGGGCCACTTGGCTCACATGCAGACTTCACCTTACCTACTTTACCCTTGCGAAGTAACTCTAGGTAGGACTAGCATATAACATCAAAGCAGGATAGGAAATTAGGATAACCTCCGCAAGTGGGACATTTGCTCGACACACACTTCATCTTAAGAAACATTGTGATTACTGTTTTTTTTTTTTGAAAAATTGAAAAATTATAACCAAGAGCACGTTTACCTTGACTACAGCTAATGTTGCTGTGGAGTTGTGAGCCAGATTTTGGAGCACGAGCAGCGGAGACATCAGGTTTCCACGATCGATATTTGACTTGTGATTAAGGAATTATCCAACTTATCTACCAACAGTGGTGCACATCGCATTTTTTTTAGGAGGAAGACGTTTTTACTCAAGCAAGTTGTCATGCCATTGATACACAAAGAATCTTTAGCCTTATTCTGCCACGTTACTTTTCACCAAATACTACATCGTTGCTAATCTCCAAACTTCTATAATGTTAATTTTTCAACTTTGTTGCGATCTTTGAAGTTCTTTGTGGATTTGTACACAAATATCCCTAAGGGAACACCCTAATGTGTATCAGAATGTCCTCTAAGAGAACTGTCTCTTTACTAGATGCCCCCATTGACGAAGACGTCCCTGGCCTACCGGAAGATGATACCTTAAGGGAGATGTCCTGCTGTGGGTGTTGAATTAGACCCAACATTAGGCAGCGTCCTCACTACGCCGGAGAAATTTGAAAACGCGGCTTTGTTTCTACGGCAAGGCCTACCGTCCACACTAATCCGTCACGAAAACAGAGTTTTTCGAAAACGCTCTTCAAACCGGAGGAATTTGAAAACGTCGGCTTTTCGTTTTCGTGTGGACTGAAAACATTTTGAAAACGGAGCTTTTCGAAAACGATGACGTCACGATAATCACGTGATTTCCCTGCCCGAGTTTTGCTCAAACACAAATCCAAAATGACCGCTGACTGTTGCGTTTTTAAACTCCTCCGGCGTGGTGTGGACTGAAAACATTTAATGCGTTTTTCTTTTAGAGTGAAACCTCCGTTTTCAAATTCCTGCGGCGTAGTGTGGACGGAGCCATAATCAATTTGAATCGCTTGACTGAATTACTATCGCCTGCTTGTTAATTAGCAAAGGATATGAGAGAGCACTTCCATAATCTGAGACTTGCAATCTGTCTCCCGCCGGGCAAAGTACGACAGAGCTTGCACCCATAAGCTTGCATCTAAAGTGCTGCAAGGAACATTAAAACGATTTCAGAAGACGGCTTGCTAAAACGTAACACCTGCTAACTTAAGACAGCATTTAGTCACAACCCTTTAAATACACTTCTTCGTACTGATTTCGATTTCTACCTATTTACGCACGATAAAATGAAGAGAGAATGGTGGTAGATCAAGACGATAATCCCCTGGTTGCTGCATTTCTTTGTCTTCGCTGTGGATGTTGGTGATTTATAGTAATTTTACCTTGATGGCTTGATAGAGCGGTTTTCAATCGAGTGTTGTAAAACCAAAACCAAACCAATAACTTACCAGTTAGACTACTCGGCCAATCTTGAACCGTAGTAAAACCAAAACCAAAACCAAAACCAAAGTAATTGCCTGATTACTTTCGAGTCAATTGAAAACCGCTCTAGTATCTTCCTATATAACTTATGTCATAAAACTAAAGTAATAGTATTAATTTCCAATCATCTCTCAACAAGTAATGATCACCTGTTATATAGATTTGGCATATCACCGTCATAATTCGCCAAACGCCCTAAAATTTTAGCTACAATCCTGACCAAAAGTCTTTGGGACACTTGACAAAATGCCAACTGGTGACGCATTAGTTTGAAGTGGGAAGTCATTATTCAATTTTCCGAGTACCCCCACCCCCTGGGGGTGGGGAGGGGGAGGTGAACAGAAAGACCATATGTCGGCAAAAGCGTTAAGTGTCCTAAGACTTTTGGCCAGGATTGTACAATGGTATTGTCAAGACTTGGGAGGCGCTCTTAAGGCCACGTTGACTATCGAAATTCATACGAAAATTCTCTGCAAATTATCTGCTGATATATGGTAATGCTGTGCAATGCTTCCTCACCCATATTTCTTGCATGTGTCAATCACGTGACTGTACTCATTCTGTTCCATGTGATAGTGAAGTATCTGTTGGTAACTGTTAAAATTACGAAGAAAAACGAATCTATGAGACCTTTAAGAATGCATTTCCTCACCACATTATGTAATGCTATTATAAAGTATTTTGTTACGTTAGGTCACGACAATTTTAATAGCTCGGTTACGAACTGTTGTTACGTGAGGTCACGCAAGTGAAGGATATTCAGTCACGCTAGGCTTCTTGTTTTGGGAGCTTCTATATCGCTAAGTCCTTCCATTTTAAGAGCGTCCGCCACGTATGGTCAAGCATTTTCAGCTACAAACTTGCCTGGAAGTTGCACATATTAAATAGAGATTCCAAAGAAATACAACGAATGAAGGGAAAGAAAAACTTCCATTGTTAAAAGAAAAAAAAAACATGCTAAACACTCCACGTGAGAACGTCACGGCTATCAGGCAACGTCGTTGTACAGCAACGTCCCTGAAATAATACCCGGGATAACCCGCGGGATCAGTTAACTCTACTGAAGGAACGGGATACTGAACATAACATACATAGTGTACAACTACTTGATCAGCAAGTTGAAGGACATGAAGGAGCATGAAGCTTTCTAAACTTGATGCAACAGTAAATTAACGTTTCTCAACTATTTCAATTTGATAATCAACTAGGTGTTTCCCTTGCGGGTTTCTTTAGAAACTATTTTGTCACATCACACCGTGTACTCACAGTTTAGCCTTTTCATACAGATACAGGATGCCTGCCTTGAAATGATGCATTTGCGCTAGCACTAGGGCGTGGTCAATGTCATAACGAGCCTGAAAACAGATCAGCATAGCAATTATTAATATATAGATTTAGCCAAGCCTAAAAGCAGAGCTCTTGATTACAATAAGTAAACCTGGCTTGAGTCTGCGATTCAATCGAAACCCAGTACCTGGGTAGCGGTCAACTTCGAAAAAACGCGTCACCTCGATGAGCTCTTAACCTGAGTCCGAGATATCGTCATGTGATACTGGTAAGCGGATACCTTGTTTTGACAGGTGTCAATTGGCCGTAACATGGATGTCCAACATCAAAGATGTAGCTCCGCTATTATGACTCTATAGTATTTCTACAGGGCACTTAGGACAGGAACATAAGCAGCATACAGTCACGTACAAATTTCCTCCTTTGGTCACATGATTATACTTCCTCGCACCTAGTCCCGAATGGCTACACAAACACTTCAAATTCCGAGTGAATAACGCAGAGTCACCATGTGGCCTTTGCTGTAACCTCACACGAGCTGTATCACGGAAGGCACAGGTTCAAAACACCTAGTATTTTAAAGTTTGTCGTTCAATGGGAATTTAAATTGTTACCTCCACATTTCTCAGCAAATCAAGGGCTTTACGTTCATGCTCCACTTGTGCCTGTAACAGAAAGAAGTCAACGCAGACGAAAACTTACAAAATAGAGATGATTTTGTCATTTTCAAGTAAGCTTTGTTTCAATAAGGATTTATTTCGTTTCACTTACAAAATACTGTAACCTATTCGTGGATAATTCGTACGCCAAACGAGGTTCTTTTAAGGTACGAAACCCTGTTTCTGTAACATCACAAGATTTTCCACGCTCGTATACATTTTGTCCTGATTTTTCTTTCACATATATTGTTTTTTTATTTTTCTACAAGCTTCTTTCTGTCAGATGTGTTTTTGGATAACATTTCAAGGAGTCTAACATTGGGAATTACAATTTGCTACCGATGTTACATTACAGGGCAAGACTCACTGAAAGTAGAGATTTCTCGTAAAATTTAGAGAAGCGAAGTCTATCTTTTCACTCAGTGATACGGACGAAGGAAAAGACATTAGTGGTTACGTGACATGATGTTATTGCGTGACAATACGTCACAGTACCTCTACATTCTTCTGGCGAGCAGCATCATTAAGATAGAGCTCAAGAAGTGTGTTATACACAAGGTTGGACGAATGTGGCTGCACCTGTGACCAGAAAGAAACACAGAGAGAGTGAATCGTTTGTCTGATGCCTAACCAACGAGAAAGAATGAGGAGAGAAAATCCTATATTTTTGAGGGGAGGGGAGGGGAGGGGTGGGGAGGGGAGGGGTTGGGCGGGAGGGGAGGGGTGGGCAATAGGTCATATTCGTATTCTCGGTATTGGACTGGCACTAGCTTGCAGTAGAGGCTCATGTGGGGAAACATCATTAAAAAGCGATAAATATCATTTGCATTTGAAAACACTCCCTGCATTAGCTTCAGTTTCAAGCTAGTTCCAATCCGATACCAAGAATACGAATATGGTCTATATTTTTAGCAAGAATTTTTTTCAGCGTCAGATCAGCCAAGAATTTTTTGGGGTGATTTCCTTGATATTGTTTGTTTACGTGACTCGCTCAGCATGAGTTTATGGTTGGTTTTTCTTAGGCAGAACGAAGTGTTAAGTAACTACCTGCCACGAGTGATGAACCATGAAATAAAACATTTTGAAAGTATTCGTTACCTGCACCATGTGCTCAAGAAACTCAATCAACTTTGCCTTCTGATGTACAAAGATGTGGATGAACTCTTCCGCGCGAGCCTTGTAAATCGTCCTGTCCACATCCGAAGCTGGATCTGAAACAAGCGCATAAATTATGTTAGCATGTTATATCATAATTTATGATACTTACAGGGGAGGTATGGTGATGAAACATATTCGATATGTTCACGAACAACAGGCGCCGGCGCAGAAGCAATATCTACTTCGGGAGCAACATGTTTCTGGTCACAGAGCGGTTTTCAAACGTAATTGGATTTGCATTACTACGCTGGATTGAAAAATTCACACCACGTTTTCATCCAATCAGAAGTAAATACAAAACCAATCGTGGCTCGCTCCTACACGTTTTCCCGCGCGTTACGTCGGCTACATGTATTTACTTCGAGTTTTGATTGGTTCGTTGGATTGTCTTTGTCGTTTGTGATTGGTAGAGTCATTACTTTGGGTTGGTTTTACGACACTCAAATGAGAACCGCTCTCGTAATAATAACGTTGACCAGAACGGCAAGAAGACTCGTCCCAGGCCCCACTTCTCCCCTAAGCCTCCTCCTTGACTCGCCCCAGTTCTCCTGTTCCTTTACACTGATCCACATCGTTTGCCAAGAGTCAAATTCCTGTCAGGTTGCCATAACAAGTCGCCAGCATCATTTTAAACACTACAGTGAGAGTTAAGTGTTTAGCGCAAAACACAACAAAATCTAAATTCACTTTTTTAAACATAAAAGACCTCACGTCCTCAATATCCAACTACATGCACTTAAATTTTGCAGTTGGCTTTATCTACACCTGTCAATACACATCCCGTCACTATGCAGTAATGGATGTAAAACCAAACTCATGCATCAAGGAAACAAATGATGAACGAATGAATGGAGAAGTGAAGAACAATGTAGACCAGTGTGACACTAAGGTGTGATGTTATGAGAGGAACGAGGGAAACTGGGGACTACAGATGTGACGTAAGACGAATGACATGGTGTTTCAGATCGTGATATGCGACATTGTCACGAGAATGAACGGTTAAACAGTGCCTCGGTGTTAAACTAGTCAATACTTGTGGCCGAGATTGACGTTTAACTGAAAGATCTTTGCATGTTAGCGCTAGTACGACTGTAAATCAAACTAGGTCTGCGCGGCGGGATTAGGCGGGCACTCGAACACCAAGGTCGTGTTCTATTGGGATCAACAATTTCAATCGCAACCAGTTTGGGTTGATATGGTTGACGTTTCTCAACAGAACACTTTTCCAACCGTTTTCGGTTGAAACGCGGAAACTCCTGGGAATAGAGAGCTACAATCACGCGACATAATCACGCAAAAAGGTTTTTCAACCGTTTCCTCTTAGTTTGAGACTGATTGAGGCTGATTGAAAAAGTTGATCAACCAAACCTACCGAAAACGATTCTTCCCCAATAGAACACGAAAACCCCAACCAACAAGAAGCGGTTGATCCCAACAGAACACGACCCAGAACTTGAAGTCGTGGTTACACGAGCGATTTTGCAAAGGAAACTCGAGTAGGCACGCGTAATGTGACAGATCAGTAAAGTCGATCTTACACGAAGTACTGTTTACACCAGACCTATCGTGACGTAAGGTATGACGCACATCCTATGACGTAAGAAGCGTAATGTGAATGAAAGTATGGATATCAGTGGATTGCTGTAGCTTACCGAGAACGGTTGTCATGGTAAGAAAAACCCCGACACCGACTGGTGAAACAGAACCAGAAACTGTGCCGCCCACAGAGCAACAGCATCAATATTCTCCTTACTGATTTTCATATAATAACTAAGTTAACCTTGGGAGAATCTGGATTTTAAACAACCCTCTTTTCTGAGACGATCGCAAAACCTAATCTTGCGATTAGCTATAAATGTCTTGAACAGTTCTTGAAATTTGTGGCATCAGAGCTTTTTGATCAACTACTATAACTTGATTAGTTCAATAATGGTATCCTAGCTATTTTTAGTCAAGCTTACTTCCTTATGCGTTGCTGTAATTAGGCAAGTAAATAATAAATTACAATATTTAGAGAGGAAGCCACATCAGCCTTAACTGGTTTTCATACGGATTCTCTATCCTGGTCGAATTGGAATTTGGAAATGTTGGTTTTTGTGGAGGGAGGAAAACTGGAGAACCCGGAGAAAAACCCTCGGAGCAAGGCGAGAACCGACAACAAACTCAACCCACATGGGACACCGAGCTCGGAATCGAACCCGGGCCTCATCGGCGGGAGGCGAGTGTTCTCCCCAATGCACCATCCCTTGTTGTAGCGAATCAATCAAGTCTTTTCCAATTTTCAATCCCCTAATCACGCTTGCAACATGCACGAAGTAGACAGCTGAAATATCGATCGTTTAAAATTAAGCAAAATTTACTGTGGGGCCTTTTAAGTTTACCGTCTTCATGTCAAACTAAGCGAGTCATCGGAAGATTTCATGTAACAAAACAAAGAAAAAGCGAAGTTACAGATTGTATTGTGAACTCACGTTCATGAGGAGGTCGTTGTGGTCTGTAGTCCGTGCACAGTACTTTGAGCAGTTTGGTCGCCTCGTCAGGGACGGCGTTCACCAGACTCTTGCCGTACTTTTTCATGTTATCTTCAGCCTTAAACAAAGTAAAAATTGAGAGCTAAGTTATATTTCAGTTCAAATTATAATGTACATTCTTGCTCAGGTTTTTAAATTGCCAAAATTCTGCAATTTGTTGCTGGATCTCGCGCAACATGCTTCAACCAATCACAGTATAGTCTCAGTATTTTTGACCAATCAGGAGGGAGAGCCAACAAAAGGCAATTTGGTTTACGTTATTTTTCCCGCCCTTTTCTCCGGCCTCTCTGTTCTTGAATTCGCAGCCCACTTACCACTTTGTTCTTGCTTTGTTCCTAACTTCTAAATAAATTGCCACGATATCCATAAGCTATTATTTACATCTCAACTGTACCTCATAAAACTCTAGTTTTCCAATGTAGGACAGAGCTCTCTGGTAATCCTTGAGATCTTCAAGTTGAATCTTCAGATATCTAGGACAGAATTTATTGCACTGTTTGTGAGAATGAACAATTCGTCGGCCAAGGCCGACACTGCTTTCTCACAACGTGTAAGATGCTTCGGTGACACGTCGACAGTTGTTGGTGGTGCCTCAGCACTCGGCAGTACATCAGGCACGCGTCGGTGACTTATCCTCTTCAACTTAATCCCTGCTATGGACAGGCAACCTATATCTAACTTTAACTTGATTAGGTGCTTCAAAAGAAAGCTGGGCTAGGTGTCTGTTAAAACCACGATTACTATAGTGAACCACGCAATGATATTGCGGCGAAATTGAAAAGGAGAGACATTTTTGGACCCAGTCGATAACACTTACAGGTCATGCTGATCATATTTCTCTGCTAAATACACTGCGTGCTTGAAGTAGCCAGCCTGACGACAGACCTAGAATAAAAGAGATACATGTAAAAGTGTCTTGCCCGAAAACACAACACAATAACCCCTGGGTGGGCGAAAATTGCGTAACCCTACTCCCGAAGAAAAACGTTTTTCCGCGGGGGGTGGGTACGGCTGCAAGTAGGCAGGTGAAATTTTTGAGCCTGGAGCACTGAGCATAAGCTCAATATTTGAAACATCTCAACGTTAGTAAACTTTCATCCAGTTTTCTAAATGGTCAAATTCTATCCGTGACGTCTCATAAATGTTCCAAAGTGGCCAAAGTTAACCATATCAAATTAAGCTGCAAAGTCATTTTCAATACTTTGAATATTAAAAATAAGAAATTCCTACACAGTAGTAACAAAACTACATAACATTACCACCATTAAATTTCTCCCAAGTAAGCAGAACTTCAGACTTACCTTGATTGCAGTTTCAACATCAAAATTTAATTCTCTGTCGGTCTGAAAAAAAAAAAAAAAAATGAAAAAACAAAGTAACACACTGCTCACTTCAGCCATTGACTGTACTTCCCAAACATGATTTACATGTAATTTCTCCCAGCAAAATCCTTACAATGTCCAGTAGACAGGTAATGAGAATAAATAAAACCATCAATGAAGGGAAACTATTTTGATGTAAACGTAAATTCTTAAAACTAACATTGTAAGAAATTATATGGGAGTCAGTAAGGAGAAATGAGATTTAGAGCATAAGTAGTACCATGATGAACTCATCCAGCATGGAGACATCCTTGAGTTTGGTGTAACAGTTAAGAAGCAGAGTAGTGTGGTCTGTATTGGCAAGTCCCTGTTTGTGGAGAGCCTAACACAAGATACAAAGAAAAAAACAGCACTCTAATGTACACCTTTACAAGGGTTTCATTACGAGCTCGGCACCAGGCAAATTGACCAGCTGTCAGGATGTTTTGGTTTGACCTTCTAGAAGAAATTTAAATCTAGTTCCAAAAGTTTTGCTCGCCTGTGAAAACCGGTTGCCCTCTTGCTGAAAACATTAATGAAACACCTGCCTTTTCAATACGCTTCGGCAGCCTATTAGGTGAGTGTGGTTAAGGAATGGTTCACATAGATGGAACGAGCCTGATAAGCTGCAAAACCGTACCAGGTATTTTTAACAGGGTCTAGGTATTTAACATACCTATATGCCCTAAGCATATAGTGTGATCATCTGGGTGAAGGTAGTTCTGAAAAGAACTGTTGTTGGTGACTGATGTTTCATCACCAAAAGATGAAGTCACCAAAGTTTGTCAGTCCATGGAGTTGTAAATCTGGTCTGCTGAAACTGATTACTGTGTACAAACCTGAAGATATGCTGTAAGATTGTGAATTCTCTGAGCATCCAAGAACTAGAAAAGGACAACAACAACAACAAAATAAATTATTTGGAATCACTTTCATCATAAAGTCATTTTACAAATATCGTGAGTAGTGTACATCCTTAACTGCTTGAGCTTTCATACGATAACATTACTCATTTGTTATATGTCTAGGAAAATTGCAAACACTCATGTGATGTGTTAATGATAAATTGGCCTGCTCTAAGCCAGTCACAACGAAGTCATTTTCTCAGTCATATAATAATCTGGTTAATTCTCTTTGGATATTAATTCTTTTGCTTCATCATTATACCGACCAATTCCGGGTTATCGAAGTACAGCTTTTAGCAATAGCTTTCTGACAGGGCCGGGCGTTTGTAAATAAAGCAATGTACAGAGCACATCGTACAGTACCTTGCGAATGACGTAAGAAGGTTCCAGGTGACCAATGGTTTTTATGTATTGCTTTATTGCTCCATCGTGATCCCCCTTGCTGAAAAAAAACAACAACAAATGTTAATTACTCTCAAAGCCAAGACACAAAAACTCTGTAGAGCTCTACTAAAGGAACAGCATTATGGCTGATATTTGTAATTTAATGGGAAGGGCCATGAGCTTACAACAGAAAGAGACAAAATGCCAAAAATGTTGAAATCAAAGTAATATCAACTACAAGGAATAAACAACTTTTAGTTCTGTTTTTTTTTAACTGCAAGTAGCTAGACATGGCAGGTTCTACAATTTTTGCCAAATTAAAAGGGAAGCCAGAATCTTTATCACACCTGCCCAGAAATGAAAATTTCTACAATAACGCAATTCCATTATTTTTTTAATTTGTTAGCAAACCGTTTTTCTCCAAAATCCCAGTAATGGCCTGACAAGCAAATACCTACTCAACAATTCAAGCATTTGCAGATTTGTTACCTGTACAAGTGATCTCCATATTGTGTAAAGATGTCAATCAGTCCATCAGAATAGTGCTGACTTTTTGCCAAACTTGAAAAAGATAGGGAAGAGACTACATGTTAAAAAACTTCAACATTTTTATAAACATATCTTGACCAGTTAGTTAGTATCAAGGCTATGGTCTAAGAAAAATTATAACTGAAGGAGCCCAAAGGTCCCTAACCATGAAATCCTGGGTGCCCAGCACTTAAGCTTATATGAGAAAGTGAATTTTTCCAGTCGTTTAAAGGCAAAAGTTAGTTACCTGTGGCACCTGGGTGCTATGAGAGAGCACAGCCCTGCATTTATGCTTCACAAGTTTGAAAATGGTGCAATTGCTAGTGAGAATTCATTCTTATTGTTATCCATAATAAACACTTGTACACAGTATTTTACCTAGACTGGCAAATGATTAGTTGACAAAAGGTTAATGGGCGACAATCTGCAGCAATTTATCACTTATGCTCTTAAAGTTTGAGATCATAAACTAGTCAGAGAAAGCATTATCTTGCAGGCTGCAACTATTTAGGGAGAAGAGTTGAAGTATTGTAAGTATTGTCTATCTACAACTCCATAGAAACACTGAACTAGCACATGCTGTTGACATAATGATGGCGTGAGCAAAGATAATTTAAATTGTGATGATCAAAGTAAACAAGTTGCTGGTTTTTTTTGCCATGGAATTTCCTAAAAGAAATACAAAACAAGTTCTCCATGCTTCGACCGAGTTATAAAAACACTTGTGAATGTTTAGGAGAACTCAAAAAAGCTGTGGAAACACTATTCGCCTGTGGCTCGTGTTCCCTCAGCATTTCTCGTTCTCCCAAACTTCCACTCATGTTTCTATAACTCAATAGAAACCCAGTCATGTTTTCTATTTCTTAAATAATTAAATGAATTACTCCTAAAATCATCGCTTTCAAGTTTGTTATGTAGATTATATTTGTTTTTACAATCTTTCATAATTTCTTCCCTGAACCCCTAACTTGATGTTGTTAATTCCGAAATTCTACATTACATTTAAAAAAACCAAGCTGAACTATACTGTCATAATTATTTGCATACAACAAGAAATTAACAGTAGATGTTATAAACTTCTTGAAAAATAACTTCCACAATACCTGATAGCCATTGCATAAAGATTTTTCTTGAAAAGAATTTCTAATTTAGTTTGTGTGTCTTTCTCTTCCAACTGAAAAATCTGAAAACAAGAAATACTTTATTAAGATCTAATTGGTGAGTGGTATGGTTAAGTCTGAATACAAGCCAAGTGGCCGATCAGGCTGGGGCTTATCCTGGTTTCTGTATCATGAAGCAACTAGGAATATTTCTACTCCTCTATGGATGGGATTTGCCGTTACCCATTTGTACACTTGGGTGGCGAGAGGCACTGTAAGGGTAAAGTGTCTTGACCAAGAACACAACACAACGTCTCCAGCCAGGGCTCGAACCCAGACCGCTTGATCTGGAGACAATCACACAAATTCTGAAACCACAGAGCCTCCACAAGACTGTTAATTACAACTCAGTAATTTGTTGATGGCTCTGGATAGCTTGACTCATTAGACTTTGACAAATGAGGTCTGCATTATTGAATATGAATTTATACATTTAAAGAAAATGAACTGAAGGGATAAAGAGGCAGGGCCAGGGCACCTGGACTGCTTGATCCAGAGATGAGTGCACAAGTGCCTCCACAACTTAAGTTCTTCCTCCACTCTACCTTTCTTGTTTGTTACCATTTCATTTGCCAACAATTCACTGCTGTAGCATCCATTAATAACTAGGCAAGGCAAAGTACTTCATATCATATTAGAGAGAAAGAAGTATCACAAGAAAGATGGGGAACGAAAGCATTGAGAAAAACTATAGCAATTCAAATCACCTTATTTTCCATTGTGATTACAAATAAGCTGCCCCATTCACATATGACATCAATGACACCCTGGAAGGTCCCGGTAAAAGCTGAAAAAATAAAAAAAATAAAAAATAAATAAATAAATAGAGAAATAAAAAATAACAGAGTAAAGATAATATTATGATCTACAATAATATTATTACTGTGATTTGTTTGGCTTGCGACCTGACTCCCCCCCCCCCCCCTAAAAAATACACCAGCTTTAGCTCTGACCACTGTTGTGAAACCTGGTTTAACTTGTCCCTCAAACTCTGTATAAAAAGGCTGAGTGTGGAAGCAATAGCTCCCACAAGCAGCTCTGACCTCAAGTGACCATATAAAGACCACATAAATTTTTCTTCGGCGAAAAAAAAAAAAAAAAAAAAATTATGTAACCTGTTTTGAAACTAAAACCCCACAAACCTATTTATCAACCCAAATCCTATAAAATGTACTATTATTTCACAAGGATATCACTGCTACATGTACTAACAGTAATCCTTACCAATAAACTTGTTTTGAATATCATAAACAGTTACCACATTGACATTCCTTTGTTGAGACGTTCCCCTGCAAACAAGATGTCAGAACATGTTGAAGTAAAAATATGAGGTAAAATATCCTTATGGACACATATACAGTAACTCAGGAACATTAATAAGTTAACATGAATTTTCCAAAGAATCTTTGTATTGAATTCCTTACCCTACTGATGGCCTCGGAATTTGTTTGTTGTCCTGACTAACGACAACCAAATAACCCCGCCACCATGTTACCATTTGCTTTTCACCTATGAAAGCACATTTAATATTATCAGCAACTGATCAAAACCTAATATTTTTGAAAAGAAAAAATTTCATGATCAATAATAATTATTATTGTCTATGTGTTTTGAAAAAATATTTCCATTGTTCTTATAATATGTAATTTGATTTATTCAAAACATACCCATTCTTCACTCAATTTAAAATAATATCTAATCAGTTCATACATTATCATGTTCTCCTCCCCAACTGTCAAATGGGGCCTTAGTATATATCTTTGTGTGGTCAAAATAACAAATGAACTTAATTGATCTTAATTACATTGTATGAATATCAAATAAATGTCATTTTATTAAGTATTGTTTTGTTGAAAGAAAAGTTAATATAAATCAAAATAATTCTGTGCAATGCAAATTAATGCTTAACTTAGTACCTTGGTGCTAAATGTGCACATGCAAATAAAATGCTTCAGAGAACTACATGCAAATTTGTATTACATTTTAGGTTGTTCAGCTAGAGTTGATTACATTTTATTTTATAATACTTTATTACAGTATGAATGTAATCAAGGTTAATTTACGTAATATAATAATCTTGTGCTTAAGACAAACAGACTAGTACATTCAAAACTAAATCATAAAAGATTCTGAGAAGAGGCCAGTAATGTTACTAAGATCCTGCTGTTGGTCAATTTCTCTGGATATATAGAGCTAATATCACTTTGCTAGAATACAAAGACTTGCTGTGACATTATGGTTAAAAGAGCTGAAAAGCTAACTGGGCCAGCTTTGTGTTTTCTTAGCTGCTTCCCTTGAGGAGGCCTTGCTGTACAATACCTTCAAATGCTAAACACGGACCTCTCCCATCAATCTGATAGAAGTATAAAGCCTGCAATATAGAAACAGATCAAGTTGCATACATTATCACATTATGTGATTTCTCAAACACAAAGTGTTAAACAACCACATAATTACGGAACAATTTTTTCATGTCAAAACATTTCATTCTGCAAAAAATTAGTTCAATCCTGCCAAAAAAATGAAAATCAGCCCAAACAGAGATATACGCCCTCTTTGTACGAAATCAAAACTAATCAAAGCTATGACCTGCTTTGTACAAAATCAACAAAAAATTACAGAAAGAACAATGTTTTTCATGTCAAAACAAGTCAGTCTGCCAAAAATTAGCTTGATCCAGCAAAAATATGAAAATCAGCCCAAATAGCAAGACATGCCCTTTCTGTACAAAATCCTTCAACTATTTCTTAATTATCAGTTACTGTAATCTCTTTGGAAGGAAGTATCCCATCCCAACACCCCATCTGACACTGTAACACATCAAAGGCTGACCTCTTTCCGAGCCACTATAAACTGATTTTCTTGTGAAGCATCACTCATAACCGAGCAACGCATTTCACAGCCGTGAGCATCTAACACTTCCTGTAAAGCAATTGAAAAACAATTCCGTAATAATTATTGTATACAACATTGTTCAGACTTCAACAAATACACAAGAATACAAATTGAGAATTTCCTTTAATTTCAGCAGAACTGTCTGCTAGATGTCTTAGTTCAGGGGCTTCATTAGCGTTTTCAGTAAGAGGGCACCTGGTTTTCACTAGCCTGTGTACATCTGCCCCCTCCCCTAAAAAAAAATTGGGGAGAGAGATTCACACTCAGGCGGGCAAAACATTTGGATGGTCAAACCAGGCTGGTAAAATCATCCTCACAGCTGAAAAGATCATGCGGACAAGCTGTTAACTTCAATGTCTTCATTCTAGGGATGTATGTGAATTTGGCAGTACCAGCTGTTTGTTTAGCTGTTTTTTCAGGTAGCACTATGGCGATTTGAAAATATTTCCAAGGAGTGTCAAAAGTTGATGACAAAAAGGAGAATAAAACAGTAAAATCCCAAGGAGGCCTCGCATAGTGGACCAGAAGAAGAAAGCTCAAATGGCAAGCTGGGCATCCGTGATTTCAAGATACCGAAAAAATGAATGGTTCGTGAATCATTACGGAGAATTTTTGCAGGGGAGGGAGGCATCTTTAACTTCTGGGCAAGTAAAAATTAAACAGCGTAAGTGCATTTTGAAAGTCACTGGCCTGAATGGCGAGTACTGTCAAAATTTAGTTTCCAACACTGTAGAAACTATTTGAATCTTGAAGGTTCGAGCTTGTATACCATATTTTGCATGATGTTGCTCCTGACCAGTTTGCTTGAAAATGCTTACTGATGCTAGTACATGGCTACAAATGAAGAATGCTATTCGGATACTTACTCGGCGATCTTTTGCAGAGGTGTTGTATGCAAGAACTGTTTCAGTTGTCACAACAAACAGAACAACACTGTCGCTGGTTTGCTTAAAAGCAAGTCCTGTAGACAAGATTGAAGAACATTATAAAGGTTAAGTCTGTGTCGGGGCAAGTAGTCTCTGGGGCATTAAGCAGTAACTTATAGTGATTCCACAGCAAGGACAGTCAGATATCCTCTCAAAGCTACTGCCTTGATGTTTACTAGTCTATTGATATTAATTCTTTTGAAACTAACTTTACACCTAAGTAACATCAATCAGTGATAACAATTAGCAGCAAAATAAGTAAATAAAATGCTTGGCAATTATCTAGTATCCTTTTTTAAATCCAAAGTTTAAATTTAATAGCAAAAAGGTGCAAATAAAAAGTTTTAAAATATGCAGAAAAAATTAACATTAATAAATTATGCAAGAACAACCTGAAGTTTGCATTTTGTAAACAGGAAATTAAGCTTTTATTTTCAGGAAAAGTTTCTACTGAGAATTTCATTCACAGAAACAAAAGTACAACAGGGAAAGAGTAACTTAACATGAGTTCTTTTAATATTATTATATTATTAGGTTGAAACCTTTAATTACATGTACTTATCATACAAGTTTATAACTACCATTTAGTTTGTATGGTGTGAACCAACCAATGACTTTTGCCAAACTTTACACAAGTCCTCCAGCCAATACCATCACGGCTAAAGCCCTATTTAGACTGACAAACACTATTCACTCTGAAGATGACTTCCGCTCAAGTTGTCGAAACTTCAGTCATCAACAACAGTTCTTTTCAGAACCACGCTCACCCAGACAATCACACTATACGAACTACAGTACTGATACTCCTTGGGGCAAAACACTATTTTTACTAAATTACAATACCATTATAAATATAGAAGAAACCTTGCTATACCTGTAACTGGATGTTTGTCATGATGTATGATCCTCTGCTTTGTGTGCCTGAAAAAACATTATGAGACCTGTATAGTTGTATACACTTGTCTAGTGCTTCAAAGTCACAGAATACACTCATTCACTCACTCACTCACTTTCTTACCTGTCTCTTGTGATATCTCCTTTATACACAAGAACACTTCCATCTGCAAAACCAACAGCCATCTGTGTCAGGTTCTCCATCAGTGCCAGGCATGACACCTGTCAATCACATCAACAAAACCATTGACAGAAAGTCCTTTAATTCTGACAACTCGAAGACAAAAATTATCTATTATTTCTTTCTTCATCCAAACTGCTCAGTGGTTACAAATGCCAACAGTAGAGAACTATATAAAATATGATCATTATTAAATAATGTCTTCTTTCTGAGTGGCATACCGTAGTTTATTGTTTATAAGGTACACTGTTTTTTTGAAGAAGGTCCCTACAGTGTGTTCCAATGGACAATTATTGTCCATGTCAAGACTGCAATCACACAAGCTGGCCAAAAGGCATATTAAAATCCTACAAATACACTGCAAAAAGACTTCAGACACTTCTATCAAGACTGATGAGAAGATTGGCAGGTTGCTGATAACAGGTAACAGCATATATACACATGTGCTACATGTATAACTTAACATACCGGAACTGGTTTGTTTCCTGGGATCAATCGTTGCATACAGCAACAAACTGGATTTCCATATTTGTCAATCTAAAGTAAAATGTACATGTATTGCTTAATACATGTATATCATTATATTTTTTTAAACACAAAAAAATTCCACACTGAAGACATCTGTACACTACATAGAGGACAACATGGAATTTTTTCATCAAACCTAAGGTGTCTCTCTCGCATACGTTATATGTTAGGCTACACAAAGGAAAAGAATTGTTTCATCACTGAATAGAAGTACATGTATAAACATTATAAAGTTCACTCAGGCTCACTGACCATGCCAGCAGCAGGCCGACAACCCTGAGATTCAGTGTCTCAGGTAGCTCAAGAAAACAAATTTACCATGATCCATGCAAGAGTAGAATATGAAGGGTACATGTACACTGCAACTCATCTACAAGTGAGTATATGGCAGCTATGAAAAATAATGCTGTGACTACAGAAAAATACCTTGTCAAGATTCCATACTCTAATGATAGGGTCAATACCATCCACTTCATCTTCCTGGATGTCATAAAGTTAACATGAAGTAAGATAACATACCACGTCCAAATTCAGTAGTAGACATGTTGAGTAAAAACAGTATCCTATAAAAGTGTTGCTGAAAGTACTGCTCAATAGCTTTCATTTGAATGGTCATGTACCACACATTATGGTTTCATCCACAGACTTGAAATTTAAAGACTCCCCATACTTTACAGTTAAAATTAAATAATACCCCACACTAGAGGGGGCTTTCATTTAATAAGGGCCGGGCACCGGGCAAATTGACTGGCTGTGAGGATAATTTTGCCCAGCTGGTTTGACCATCTAGCAGAAGGTTTTCCTTACAAAGAAGTTTGAACAGTTCTACTAGTTTTGCCTGCCTGTGAAAACCAGTTGTCCTTCTGCTGAAAATGTTAATGAAACCCTTGACTTGGGTTTCATATAGAGGGTCTTAAAAGATATTAACCACTTCATGCAGCAAGATAAACAGTACAAAATGGTCACACACTTGGGCTTCGCGAGAAATATTACAAGGGACAACATGTTAGAAATTAAGAAATTAATGAACATATTATAATTACTTACTCCAACGGTGAATAAGATATTCTGCTGTTTCAGTTGATAGAAATGTGACACACGCATTTCATAGGCCTGGAAGGATGTGATAGTCAAATCACGGCCCAGGAAGTGAACAAATCCAGCTGAATCTGTAAAATATTATCAATAAAATCATGTGTGACAAATTACTCCATAATTTTGGTGCAAAATTTCAGCAACTTATAATATTCTTCACAAGTGAAATTACAAAATTGCCATGCCAACGTCTGGCATGAAATTTCTCGAGACAATAAACAAGTCAAAAATCCATGATTGTAAGCAAATTTGTCACTCATGATATCAAAAGGTTTATCAAATGGCATATGTGAGAAATTAGGAAATAATTTCAGTCACGTTTTGTCAAAATTCTAATAATTGGAAAACTATTAGCATTTTGACAAAAATTAATGTGCGAGAGGTCATTTCCTTATTTTGCTTGTCACTATTTGATCACCCATACATACATTAATTTTACATAACATAACTACATGTAGTTACCCGGGCAAGTATCACTAGCATTTTCCTTTGAGAGCCCGAGACGTTTTGACTTCTTCAATTGCAAGACCAAGACTTCAATTGAAAGTGTTTTAAATGTGAGCTTGAGACATTCAGGTTCCAAGATGTTGGAACGTCTTTTATAAGACAAATCAGTACTTTAAGACTTTCTCAGTCTTGCAAAAAATTGAGACTGTGAGACAGCTTTGTGAAAAAATCGAGACTATGAGACTCACATAACTGCTAAAAAAACCAAGACTGTTAGACCCATAAAATTCAATGCAAATTTGTGAGACCCTTCATTTTTCAAGGACCATTTGTCACCTCTCTTTTAAATGCTGATTTGCAAGTTTGCATAAACAGAATTTCAGTAAATTATATAATGGAAGGAAAAAGAGGGCGGAGGAGTGGGAAAGAGAACATGCCCAGTAATTGAAGTGCCCCAACTAATTGCGACTGTCTGGGATTGTAGGTTTGAAAAAGGCAGAACAATGTTTTATCTTACCTCCAATAACTAACTGACCTCTTCCACTGGTACAGGCTGTAATATCAATACCCTACAAAGAACAAAAATAATCTTGTTAGGGGATTCATGAGAACTAAAACATCTTTAAAACAAAAGGAATTAGCTTTTAAAAAATCACTCTTGGTTTAAAGAATAATAATCCTTCCTGCAAAGTACTGCAAATTAACAAAAGCTTGATGAATTTCTCAACATAAAATAAAATACTTATACGTTTGTACATTTAAGGTGATTTTTATACTGTACCCCCCTCCCTCCCAAATAATCAAGAAGTCTAGAAAATTCAGTCGAAATAAAATGAAAGCAACATGGTTGATAATTGGTTAAACCAGAAAGACAATTTCTGATGTTGGTCCACAACAAACCAACTGCCAGTTTTGGTTCAGGCGTGAGCTAGTGAAAGCCAAAAGGCTTGAAACTGGTAAAAATGTTGCAAACCAGGGTACGGCCTGGTAATGAGACCTCAAAATCACTCCAAAATGTCCAACCAAAATTCCAACAGCATGACTGTATGTTCCATTTGCTTTTTAACAGAAATTTCAGTTATTTTTTGTACGATAAGTTTCATTAAAAATTATGGTACACAGTAGGCTAGGGGGACCCTTAATTGTTCTTGCTATCAATCCCTCAAGAACCCATGATGTTTTATTTGCATGTTACAACACGAAGTCGGAGAGGGGTGGGGGAGGGTGGCATCTAGTTAAGAGCTGAGCAATATAAACTATGAAACAAGCAATAAATCGGAGCAACGCTTAAAAAATCCAACTCAAGAATAAATATTGGACCGCATATCCCTATAAGCTAACTTAACATCTTAAGCAGTATCATTAACGACATACCTTGAGCCCCGAAAATGGTTGAGTTGTCCCCGGGTCCTTGAGGACTTCCTTGTCAAAAAAATTGAACCTCCGCCACTACAATAGAAAATAGTTTAGCTTTACGTTGCAGTTTGAAGTGCACTGACACGGTTGTATGCAAAACAAACCTGCAACAGCGCCATGGCGCTTCAGAATTGTCACTAAAACGTCTGACTTCCCAATATTTCTATCGTTTCCTATCCGCCATTTTTGTTTTGTTTCTCACCCCGAAAGGAGCTGTGGGTAATACCATATTTGGAACATTTGATTGACAAGTTGCGTAATTTCGGTGAAGTCACGCAAAGCACGCGCAGACGAACTACTGAAGGAGCGGCCATTTTCTTTTGTTCTCTATCCCTTCATAATCTAAACGACGTGGTGCGAAGGAGCCGTCATTTGTGGAGTTTTTATTGTCGTAGACTTTGAAATTCCTGTGGGGCATGTCAGCGACTATCGAACAGGTACGTTTTTTGTTTATCTGTGTTTCTTTTACGCCGATTAAACGCCGGGGAAGGCAACAACGACTAATTTCATTCTAATTTCCTCTGCATTCCTGAATTCGTTCCTCGTGTGTGTGTGCGCAGCGACCCAAGGATCACACTGGCAAAGGTACGCCATTGACTTTTTACGACATCCTTTTACTGGGAAAACAGTCGATTCATCAAGTAATCATTTTTTGATACCTATTTCGTAAATGTGTTGCAGGGTACGTGAACAAAAATGGTGAATTACAAAATGTGGCGGGCGAAGACATCGACCGATACCTACATCCGGGAACGAAACAGGTGAGTTTTGTCGAATATTTGCTTTCGATTTCGTTTCTCTTCGATCCTTCGCGTTTTTATCACAATTTATCTCGTGACGTTTCTTTATCGAGAATGATTCCTAACTGTTGCCGTGTTTTCTTTAATTTCCTCTCTCTTGACAACATCACGGCGCTCTTATGGCGGATCGCTCTTCTTCCACGATTACCTTTATTCGTGTTCAGGGCAACGACAAGCAGTTAAATTCTCAACAAGCCGCCACGAGCTTGCCGAACCAACTAACGGACACATATCTTCCACCTTTTTATCCGAGCACAAGCACTGGATCGAACACTGGACTGCCTCCAATGCCTTTCCCTTATCTGAATGCGGCTGGAATTAGCGACGGCACTTGGTCGACCGGCGTGCCTTCGCTGAACCCGAACACGCTATTTCCGTCTTCGGGCTTCAGTGCTGTTGGAAACGGTGAACAGCTTTTGCAGGATCAGATGTTTAATCACAATGCAGGAGTCGCCGTCTCTACAAACGCTTATTTAAGCAGTTTGAGTCACAACTCACAGGGACCCCCAGCATTGTATTTTCCCGGAACTTCAACAGATATTTCGTGGGGTGAACAATCCCAGGGGCCACCAATGCTGCCTAATTTTTACCAACCACCACCTCCTCCGACTTCTGAACATGGAGCGTTAAATCCAATTGGGGTCGAGATTGACTCATTGAAAGGAAAAGAATTTGGTTCTGCAGGAAATGTGGAGAATGCACTATCTAGTTTGGCCCTTGGAGTGGATGACAAAGGAAATGAAGGACTGAATGATCAAAGCAAGTTGTCTTCAGTAACTAGTGCGTCAACTGTTACTGCTTCTGAGACTAAACCAAAGTCTTGGGCTGCAATTGCCAGTCAACCAGCTAAACCCAAGCCAAAACTGCCTCCACCAAAACCAAAAGTGCCTCCTCCTATGACCTCACAACCAGCTGTTATGTCTTCTAAAACTGAGTCTGGAGCATGGGGCAATGCTGTTAAATCGGGGGCCAACAAGCCTGCTATTGGTCGTGGCACAAGGCCACGACCCAATCCTGCAGGAGGTATGTCTGGAAATCCAGGACCTTCAAATACACTGGTTACTCCATCCGAGTCAGTTCCAATTCTTGATAAATTGAAGGCCAAGAACTGCTACAACCCAAAGGAATTCAGTCTTGTTCAGAAAAATGCCCGCTTTTTCATTATCAAAAGCTACAGTGAGGACGATATTCATCGTTCAATCAAATACAGCGTGTGGACAAGCACGGAGCATGGCAACAGGCGATTGAACGAGGCTTTTAAAGAGCAACAGGGCGCTAAGGCTCCCATTTACCTTCTTTTCAGTGTGAATGGAAGTGGTCATTTCTGTGGTATTGCAATGATGATGTCTGAAGTCGATTTGGAGATTGAGACTGGAATTTGGTCTCAGGATAAATGGAAGGGCAAGTTTGAAGTGAAATGGTTCTATGTGAAGGATGTACCAAATAATGCGTTGCGTCACATTCGCTTGGAGAACAATGACAACAAACCAGTCACCAATTCTCGCGACACTCAGGAAGTGCCTCCTGAAAAGGGGAAACAGGTGCTGAAGATCATTCACTCTTACAAGCACCAGACCTCAATCTTTGATGACTTTGGCCATTACGAGAAACGACAGGATGAGGAATTCAAAAAGGTAAGAGCAATTACATTCTCAGTGAATAAGTAAGGACTTAGCAACAAATTTGAATTGGCTTGTTCTGCTTTTGACATATGTCAATCATTGGAGGTCATTCACTGTGACTTGAAATAATTGTTAATTTTTCCGAACCTGTTAGACACATTTTAGAGTTATAAAAAGTATTCTGCTAACCTCGTCATTTTGGCCAGTATTGTAAGTTACAGAACCTTGTTTCCCTCTGTCTGTTTTTATGATCTGCACACTTTGCACTTGAGCCATAAATTAATCAGAAGGGAAAAAACGTGGTTTGTTGATTACAGTACAAATCTTTAACTCAGTTAGCAAGAGGTACTCACTAAACAAAATGTCAGGCATATAATACCATATACCATTGCTCAGCAACTTTCATTTGAATGGTCATACACTAGGGTTTCATCAACAGACTTTAAGTTAGAACCACCTTGTACAGCATAATAAACAGTACCACATGAAAGCACTGCTTGATAGCTTTCATTTGAATGGTTCAACACATCTTCATCACTTTCTTTTGTCTTCTGATCTGACTGGAAGGGTGTATCCATTAACTGCAGCTTCAACCTTCTCTGTTTTTCAGACTAAACAGTGCTTTAATTTGAGCTAAATTTTTAAATTTTCGATTGCCCTTTAATTCCCATGGAAGATCTATGATGTAGATGATGTAGGTTTCTCCTTATAATATGAACAAAGAGTTAAGCGGAAAGCTGACAAGAATAAAGAAAATCCTCAACAATGGGATATTACCTTGATATAACACCAAATTCTCAGAACCAGCATTACATGAAATGTATAGCTATCATGAGGAGAATTTCCATTTTGAGCTCGGTAGTAAGGCCCTGTCCACCCTATGCCAGAGGAATTTGAAAATGGAGCTTTATTTGTCCAGTTAGGCCCTCCGTGAACACTAATCTGTCACGAAAACTGAGCTTTTTGAAAACGCTCTACAAACCAGAGAAATTTGAAAACATCAGCTTTGCGTTTTAGTGTGGACGGAAAACATTTTAAAAACAGAGCTTTTCAAAAACTATAACGTTACGATAATTGTGATACTCCTCTACTTGAGTTTCACTCAAACACAAATGCCAAATGACTGACGATTGTTGAGTTTAAAATTCTTCTGGCATAGTGTGGACAGAAAATATTTGATGCGTTTACACGTAGTTTGAAACTTCCGTTTTCAAATTCTTTGGCGTAGTGTGGAAGAGACTTAATCTACAGGTGTTAGTGCTGAAGTAATCATGAAGAATTCCCGTTCTTTGTAAATGTAATTTGTGCAGCACCAGAGAATATTGATACTCCCCCCACAGAAGAGATTGGAATTTCCTGGGGGTGGGGGATTCTCTAAGACCAAAACATGTAAAGAAATGTATCAAGTTTAATTGGAATTTCCAGAGGGGTGGGGGGTCTTGGAAAAAATCCCTTCCATGGGCGAGGTATGGGTATTATCTGGAACTGTACATTACAGCCAGAGAAAACATCAATTTGAGAAACATTGTTTTATTTTTCACAGGGAGGCAAGAAAGTGGTTGGTGTTAAGGCACCATGAGTGACAGCTGCAAGCCTCAGCTTATCCTTCCTGTGCAGAACAATTGATCTTTGACTTTATATTACTCATGACAAGTTGGGTGAAGGAACCTACAGAAAATCACTGTTTGAAGGATGCCCGTCATTCAAACAGTGATTTCGTATTTGTATAATCTTGACGTTAGAGTAACATCGTCCGTACAAACTAGTTATATGTACTGGGAAACAGCAACAATCTTTTGCTACTTGAAAATGCTTAGAATCAAATCGATAAAACATTAGTGGTTGAGCTCGAGTAGATTGAAGTCTGGTTGGTGTAGTGTACCACTGACACCTGTGTATAGCTGCCATATGGTGTTTATTTTAGGAGGGGTTCCTTTCACAATAAACAACTTCACTATGATATTGTCTTTGCTCTTGTGGTTGACGTCTACAGAAAACTTGATTTTCTGTTCTTTTATTTCTGGCCTTCTCAATCTTCGAGTACTACTATTTACTGCATGTGCAAAGCTATTGTACGCAATAGATCGCATGCTCTGGATGACTATTTCAAAGGCGGGATTCTGCCGTAATACCCACGGAAATTATAAATTGTTGTTAATGTCATACCCTATGCAAAAAGAGATCAAATGATAATTTGAAACCATTGCATTTAATACAATGAACATTCTGAGAGCAAATTTTATAACCTTGATGGATTAAAATTTCAAGACGAAAAACTAAGTGTCTGAAGTCATCACAACTTCAACCAACTTTTGTTGTGTTACTTGACCACTTCCTGTTTAATCATCTTTGCCCAAACAATGCCATATAATAAAGTACTTGTAAGCCTGAAACGTTTGGTCTTTACGGGACAATCTCAAACTTTGGTCTTGTTGCATTGACCTCGCTAAGGCTTGGGGCATGACTCCATATAGCAAGACGTCGGTTTGAGATTTTCCCACAAAGACCTTGCTCTTGGTGAATACATATGGGTTACTGACCTGGGGAGAGGTCAAGATGGCTGGATATTGGCCAAGTTTTATTTTTGCGTGGTTATGTACCAAGACAGAATCGAGGTCCATAAATGCAATAAAAGAATGAGGCCAATATCCAGCCATCTTGATCAACCAAGCTTGGTCAATAAAGGCTTTATTATATGAAAAATAATACTATTTTCTTGTGTGACACAGCGGGTAATCCAGAGCAGGGCAAGATGGCAGTATCTTGCCTGCTAGCATAGCCAATCACAGTGCAGGGTTCGGCATCTCTCCAGCTCATGGAGTTAGCCGTAAAGTAAAAGTAACTAGTCATAAGATCTTAGCTTGTATACTACAACTATCCACAATTACTTTGACCTTTTCCACATGTTAGGAAATAGTAGACATTTGCAGGGTTATCTTTATTCAGTGGATGGCTTAGAGGTTGTGGTTTGAATTTATTTTTGGTTAAAACTTCTTCAAACCAGTTTTATTTAGTCCCCTTTGTTTCAGATTATGGCAGTGAATATGATGAGTAGTTTCTTTGAAACACATTTTAGGTTAAAGTGCACCTAACCCCAAAAAGTTTTTCGCTAGAACGAATCTACTTATTATTTGAAATAGTTCTGCGGAAAAATTTTTGGATTCCGATAAATCCTCGATTTTCTGTGCCACGACGAAATCTCGAAAATAGCTCCAAAACACCGCCATTTTGTTTCACGACCGAGTTTGAGGAGAATGGGTCCAGCGGCTCTTGTGACGTCTACCCAGGAAGGTTGGATATCTCATTTCCTCTCATTTCCTCTCATTTCCTTCAGGATGGTGCAATACACATTCTAAAAGTGCGCAGAAACGCCTTCCAGAGGTGCTATCGGCTGTTGCAGCAATATTCCAGATTTAAAGAAAGATATACTGTACAATTTACTGACGATGATCGGCTAATGGTGCAATAAAGACGTAAACGATGGTTGATTTTGTCGAACCGAAACAAGCGAACTGAATCTGTGAGAACCATTGAAGAACTCTCACTGGAATTTGTTCCGCAGACTTTCGAACGCTATTTTCATAAATTTTCTGCTTAAAGCTAACCAGCAATTTGTAGAAATACCACCGACAACCTATATCTTCCAATCCCGCAGTATTTGTAACATAACCGGCAAAGTTGTGTGATCCGGTCATGATCAAGAAGCGTTATACTGATATGTAAATAGATCGCAACTGTACGCCGCTAACCAACACTTATTTCTCTTTCGATTTAGATGAAAGTCGAAGATTAATCCTCTAGAATTACATGATAACAAAATTGTTAGACTCACGGAGTTTTTCGAAGGTTTGGAAATCAGCAGTGTGACAAAGATTCTGTGCAATAGTGTCGAAAATATGACTGCGTAACATCTGCGGACCGCTTAGAGAACACATCCTTTTCGCTTATCCGACGAATTTCACTGCAAACTTTGAGAACAATTTACATTGGTTATTTGGAGTTATGACTTAAAACGTGTGACAATGTGAAATCGGTAATTGTATGAAATGTTTCCTTCCGCCTTGCTTCCCGCAGCTTCAAAAATACAGGTCCAAACAATACGATTTTCAATCGATCGAAGCCAATGTTTTGGAGGTCATCAAGTCTCGAAAACTGCAACACGTACGTCGCTCTTATAAACATGAAGCATTCAACTGAAAGTAAAACACAAACTGGATTTAACAGAACCTTGACAAAATACATTCTCGGTAAGGACAAATGTAAACGGGCTATAAACACGCGTGGGAATCTTATGTTTAGTTGACGAAATTACCATCCAAAGCAGTCCTTGAGTTTTCTTTCCTGCTGTTCGTTTGCCTGCTCCTCCACTTCGTATCTAGCTTTCCATTCCTAATATACAAGCAGCTCGTCCGCAAAGACGTCTTCCCCGTCGTCGCTTGAAATATTGTAAATTGCTCTCAAAGCTCTAAGCAGTGAGTTCAGAGTTGTCGAACGTGCTCGATCGAAGTTTATTTCGGAGCCTTCCGAATCGAAACTTAACTCTGACTCCAGTGACGAAAAAGAAATGATTCTGAGACAAAACTTGGACGTTTTAGTCCCAAAATATATCGGAACGATTAGTTTTGCATTCTATTTTCTCGAGCAAATACAGTGAGTTGACTGAGGCGCTATTGTGTTTGGTTCCTGGGTAGACGTCATCAGGTACCGCCGCCCCAGACTCCCTAAAACGCGGTCGTGAAACACTTAATCGCGACTTTGAAAGGGCATAGAAAATCGAGGATTCAACCAAATTCAAAAATTTTTTCGCCCAAATGCTTCAAATAAAGTCTAGATTTGTTTTAGCGAAAAAAAAATTTGGGGGTTAGGTGCACTTTAAAAACGAGGGATTAGATTTTGATCTCACTGAGATCATTTTTAAGTTTATAAGTGATAATAAAATATTTCGCATATATTAGTAAAATTATTTTTAGCCTAGAATATGATGAGAATGAAAAAGTAAAAATCAATCGGACTGCTGGAAAATTTTTTCAACCAAAGGTAAATTTTAACCACAGCAAACTTTCTAAAAAATTTGTCAGAGAGCGCTCCATTCAATATTCGATATTTCTACATTCATGTTTTACAAATCGTCCTTTTACAGATCATAGTTAACAGAGGGGACTATTCCCCTCCCCTATATTAACTATTTGCGGAAATTGATAGGAATAATAACTCTCTTAGCACCCAACAGAGCAAACCAATAGTCCATCGCATAGCAGCCAATCTTTTTCTCAGAGTCCTCATCCCTCTTAACCAGGGCTGGTCAAAGGAGGCGTGCGCACTGGGAACGAGTTCTCAGATAACTCTGTTCTCATTCTCGACCCCCTAGCCCTTTTCTCTTCTCTTAGCCGGCGGGGCCTTGGCACGAGAATCGATTCTCGTGCCAAGGCCCCGACGGTTAAGAGCAGCGAAAAGGGCTATGGGGACGAGAATGCTCTGTTCATGACTTGTGCCTTTTAGGGTTGCTAGTTTGTCGCATGCATAGAAACAAGGGTGCGAGCAAATTGGAGTGTACTTGTTCACACCTAAGAGAAAGAGTGGGAAACCTAGAAAGCAATAACACGATAAAATAGCCTCCTCTCCCATGTGAAAAGGCCAAGGATACTCGCCGTTTCGCCCTAGGGTGTAAATCACGGAATTTAGGCTCACTTAGGGTGTTCATTACGAATTCAGCCATCAATGCATCTTTAAGGCTTTGAACCCGATGAAATAGCTGGGGTTCTATGGCAGTGCTTAAAGAATCTACAAGATGCGCAAATCGTGACGTAGCTTCTTTAAGAGACCGTCGGCTTGCACTTAGTGAGTGCTTTGATTTTACGTATAAATATAAACTTCATAATAACCAAATTAAACTTGCTATCAAGACCTTCCCGATGAGGTTTAAACGGATGAATGAAGTAATACTCGTTATGTGGAAAATAAAGATACTAGAAAAACCTGCTATCACTCACCCGAGGATCCCCTACATTTCCTGGAGTTTAGTATCCAGGAAGACGTGCAATGTTCTCGTTTCGTTCTGGGGTTAAGGGGTACGTGGTGTTCCACCAATACCACGGGGTGCTTGGAGGTTTGTTTACTGATCTGAATCTAATATGGCATGATTCCCAAAACTTTCCCCGGGTCAAAATCCCGGAAGTTCCAATATTTTAGTATGACGTCATCGCTGATGTAAAAATATCCCTTATGTCCCGGATATTGCCGTATTGCTCTACCTGGACACTCGTAACCTTTGATGATATCGACTGTGAGAATGTCTCGGCGCGTTGTATTATAGGGCGGACCGCAGAATAACAGGTTAGGGAAGGCAGGTTTATACAGAGCAACCAGATCAGGTCTACTGTACTACAATGGATAATTGTAGACAATAAAAAGATGTCTTTAAAGGCGTCTTTTAAAAAAGGCCTGGAATCCTCTTTGTTAGGCTGGTGGCTGTTGTTTGGTAGAACTGTACCACTGGGAGGTACGTTCACTGGAGGACGTAAATAAACTGAAGCCTTCACAGTGATAGCCTGCGAACGCAGACGTATTTCTAGCTGTCACTTGGTTCCGCCGAAAAATAACGTCTGCGAACCCGAGCCAGAAAACGATTTCTGTGACGTAGGAATTCCAAGCCAATTACAGTTTAGATCAAATAACCCCAGAACTACTGCGCGAGGTATTCGTTGCGAGGAGCACTCGAGTTTCATTCTATCATGGAATCTTATTGGCCAAGGAGAAATAAAACTCATTACGTCACAGAAATCGTTTCCTGGCTCGGGTTCGCAAACGTTATTTTTCGGCGGAACCAAGTGACAGCCGGAAATACGTCTGCGTTCGCAGGCTATCACAGTGGAGAATAAAAAGAAACAGAAACAAAAGTGTATACGTAAAAATGTTCAGTAGAAGCTAGCCTCCAGTTAAACTCTTCTGTTGAAAACTAAAGCTTACCTTATCACTAGCTATAAACCGGATAGTATTATTCGAATTATTCCACGAGTGCGCACTGAATATGAGATGGTAGAAAGCCAACGGGGCGCGTAACGGTAAGTTGGCTTCAAGAACATGATATCATTCTTACAAGCGCAACTGGAATAAGTGTTGTGTTTAATCAACATTTCGCCTACAAGTAAAGTAAATGAATAAATAAATAAATAAATAAATAAATAAATAAATAAAATTGACAAAAGTTCAAATGAGGCCTGAAACTACTGTCAGCAGAAACCTAGTTTTGGCAGGTGTCAATTGACCATAACATGGATGTCCAATATCAAAGATGTACGCTGTAAACCAAGGCTGCATGTCTCGGTTAACTTATTAGCTGGAGTATGGCCGCCAATTCGATTGTTTACCATGCTCGCATCTACTGCGCAGACTTATAGACCATTTACACCCGGGGGGTGCTCGGGGATGCTCGTCGGAAATTTTGAAAAGAACCTCTAAGAAGTACCAACATCCTGTTTTGGGGGTGGCTTGAAATTGTTTTCTCCCCTATTAAAAGTACAAATTCTTACATGACACATATAGACTCCAATTGCGTATGTTCACTAGCTCGCTAGTTTGAGCACTCTGGTAATGGCTTAGATACTACCACATGTGTAGTATTTGGGGCGGCTTTTTAAGCTTAGCCTCCATCCTTCAGCACTGCACTGATGAGGCCCAGAAGGCCGAAACAGTACTGTCTGCGATTGTAGCAACTATTTAAAATCCCGTGACCACCCCCTCAACCCAAATACTTCATATAGAACCAGTGGCGAATCACTTGGAGCCTCCAAAACCCTTGGACTCAACCCTTTCGTGCATCTGTCTATTTTTAGAAGGAGTTACTTCCACTCTGTTCACTTATTGCATTCCATCGTTGCTACGGAAACTGTGTGATCTCCAAAATAGCAATTGCGAGAAGCATTGAGGAGAACTCGTTTCTTTTTCGTCCTCCGAGTTTAATATATATGCAAAGAAAAATTTCGTGGAAGAACGACATACGTTTGCCACCGAACAACGGTAACAATTGGGTGACAGGCCGACACAGCTCCTATCCACGTGTAATAGCTGCTTTGAAAGTTTTGCTCGAACGAGTATATTTTTAAGGATCTGCCCCTTTTGTATGCTACGATAGGGGGATCTTAAAATAAGTAACTAATTAACAATAACAATGACAGAAGCTGAGAAAAATTTGCATATAAACAATGCAAACTAATAAAGATAAAGCTTTTCGCTGCTTACATTATCATTTAGGGCGGGTTTTAATTCCCTTATTAGCAGAGTCTTATATATCTTGCAATGTGTATCTGTTCGACCTTTTGCTAATATATCAAAGTGGTCCCCGGCCATTTGAAGTCGTGACCAGTTGACGTGACGTGGTCTGCAATAGCAGGAGCATGACAGCTACTCGTGATCGATTTAAAATGTTCAGTTTTTCTGTCATGCAATCTACGTTTTGTTTTTCCAATGTAGAAATCCTGGCAGTCCCAACAACTAGCCTTATACACAACTTTTGACAGTTGGGAACGGTTGATCTCATCAATTTGTAGGGAAATAAAGACTTAATGCGATAAGCGCTTTGGAAAATAACCCTAAGATTAATGCAGCCATAAAACTTATTAATATAGGTCTTCAGTGTTTTGGTAACAATTTTGCTTTGTACCCCTAAATAAGGTAGAACTAAGATTGTTTCCTTTTTAGGGACTGTGGTGGTTGGATTCATCGGTTTGCGTTGCTCCCTGTTCAGAACATCATTAATGTTGTAATTGATAACACCCGCAGGGTATCCATTTTGTCACAACAACTTCCTCATTCAAACAAGAGCGCAAAAGAGAAGGTGACGAACAGATGTGGAAACAACGAAAAGTGAGAGTTCGGATGAGGTTTACTTTGTATTTCCTAGGTGTGAAGGAGTCCCATTTTGTGTACAGGCTGGTAAAGGTCTTCTTTCGATAAATAGATGTATAAGTCTTCCTTAGAGAGACGTTCTTATGTTTCTTGCATCAATTTCATCTGAGCTTTTTGTCCTTCCAGTTCGTTCGTTCTGGTAACGCAAATGTAGATGTTCACGCCCCTCACCCCCTCCCCCTGATCCTTATTTTCGCACTCGCTCGCAGTTTTCGTCCTTCGCGTGCTTGTTTTGGAAAAGGAAAGGAAACGGCTGCTACGCAGGCCAGGATACGCAGCGGAAACCACAAAGACCTATGACCTCTAACGGCTCTACTCTGGTGAAATGTCCTCCTAAAAACACAGGATTATTGCTTACCGAAATGTTCAAAGATCCCCCCAACGTAGCATACAAAAGGGGCGGATCCTTGAAGATATACTCGTTCGAGCAAAACTTTCAACGAGGCTATTACATGTGGAGAGGAGTTGTGTGTGCCTGTCATCCCATTGTTATAACTGTTCACGGCAGATGGCAAATAGACTACAAGTAATCCCTCTTTCGCTTAGTCCGTTGTGTGTGACGCGGAAGAAAGTGGCGAGAAAAAAATGGCCGCGCGAACTCCTGGGGGCGGGAGGCACGCGTCTCGCCCCCAAGAGTTCGCGCGGCCATTTTTTTCTCGCGGTTTTCTTTCGCGTCACGCACGACGGACTAAGCGAAAGAGGGACTACTCGTAGTCTAGACGACAAACGGCAAAGATTACCCTTTTTTAATTCTTTCTTCTAGTCCTCAAATAAATCACACGAAAGTAGAAAAATGTGTCGTACTATTCACTGCAAATACAAATATTTTTCACTCTACTGTACAGACAGCTGAAGACAGACGACAAAAATTTCATTTTTTCCGTTTGCCGTTTGACTTACTGCGATTATCAGTTGAGTAAAGCGCGACGGAAGTTAAGTGACGAACTTTTGGCCTTAAAATTGCGGTGTTGTCGATGTCACAGGCAACTTATCTCGTTTCCATTGGTAACAATATCAACGGACGTGCGTCGCCTGTCGCGTCGCCTACAACTTCGAGCGCTTTGCTGCCAGTAGGGAGCTTAAGCAACGACGACGGCGACGCCAAGGACGACGTCTAGTAAAAAAATGAATTTATATCTTATCTTCGAATTTCGCAGATGTCTAGATCTGTTTAGTGGGCCTACTTGCCTCAGAACTTGCTCAACCTAAATATGTAACGCTAGCGTTCAATTCCAAATGAAAATACAAAAAAATTAGCCACTCCCGTTTACGTTCTCCAAAATACACAGAACTTAGACATTTCGCGTTGTTGTTTTTTGCAGAGGACGGCAAAGAAACGTACAAAGATTTATAACGCCGTGCACAGCTGTTTTGCTCATTAAACCTTTTGTTTGGTGACGTGGTTTGCTTAAGGTCCCTTATGACGTCAAAGGCCGACAAGTTGCCGCTGGAAACGGAGCCAGTTGCCCGTGACAACAACACGATTTTCACGTTAAAACCTGGTGACCAAACTTTCGCCGTGCCTTACTCAGGCCCGTTCCAAACGCCGCTCCATTCATGCGCCGAACCTAACTGATGAGTTAAATACGACAGAAGAGCGGCGTTTGAATCAGTTCGGCAGGTTAGGTTTGGTGCCGCAAACAACATTTAATTCGGCAGGGTCTGTCGCACTTTGCGACGTTGGAGCGGCAGCTGATTCATACGGCGTTCTCCTCATGTGTCGAAGCCAATGCATAAATTACTGCAATTTATTTTTGATATAACGGGAATCGTGATTAGCTTAAAATCGAGTGGCATGACCAGTCATGCATGAAGCTTGAAGTCGTTGCGTGAGCAGTCATGCATGAAGCTTGAAGTCGTCGCTAAAAATATTAAAAGACAACAAAATATGCCTTCGATTTATGAGAAACAGGACTGTATAAGCGAGTTTCTTTAACGCAAAATCATTTTTTGCTTTTTCTTCCTGATGATAGCCCAGCTTATGAGATTTCCCTTTAACAAGTCGAATGCGTTACTCGAGGGGTGAGAATGCACCGCGCAATTAATATCGTCCAGGAAATCCCGTGCCGTGAAACTCAAATTGAAATATATCTAGATCCCATCCATTTGGTGTTCAACTTTAAATTCATTATATCCTGCTCGCAGAGAACCAGTTAGGATCAACAACATAATTCCAGCAGCAGATACGTGAGCTTTTTCAAGTACAAAAATTGAGATTTGTGTTTAAAGTCTTTTTGGGTTAGTCATTGAGATTTGTGTTTAAGGTCTGTTTGGGTTAGTCGTTCGTCCAGTAAGCGACCGGACGACGAGAGCGCTTTCAAAGAGGATATTGCTATTTCAAGTAGAGGGGAGCGGGGGGATACACTTATCACCGGCCGCCATTTTGGAGGGGATACACATATCACTGTGACACCGGGCCTCAACTGATAATCGTAGTAACGCCATATCTATTAGGGCGTTTATTATCCTTCAAATATTTTTCACAACACGCGCGGTTCTGAAAACTGGGGTAGTTTTAGCTGGGGAATATTCGGTCACATATTCGGTGAACATATTTGATGGATTATAAAACAAAGTTAATAATTTATTGATTGATTGTGGTGTTTAATATCGATTTAGCGAGGGAATCTCGAGTCTAGTATTAGAAGTTGCATGAGCGAAAACTGTTATTCAAGGAGTTTGTGTGTGGTTGGCCGGAAGATCGACTCATGGACGCCATAAAGGTACGATTAACTGTACAACTTAAATGATTCGTTCTATGGATGACTGAGAACGAATCCGTTTTCTCTATTTAGAGCTATTTTTAGCCTTAAAAGGCCGCCATCAGCGCCACTTTCAGTTCGAACAACGAACCCAATTCGCAAGAAATAAATTGTTTGGAACTCAATCTCGCCCAATCGATCCGTTCCACATCTGAGCTCAGTTCAGGTTCCTTCCAAGAACATGTTTGCTGTTATTTAGACTAACACCCAACGCTTCAAAGGCTGGTGGCCGATGTTTTCGTCGGTAAAGCTAGTCCATAAGTGTACAGTCGGCATTGGTAGGGGTATCAAAATTTGGCCTTTGCTCGAATTGCTCGCAAGAATTAGATGAGTACTCGCTTGCTCGTGCTCGCGAAATTATTGCCACTGCTCTCATGCTCGAATTTTCGTTAAATGTGCTCAATTCCTGTATGGCAAAACTGAGAAACATGCACGCGCTATGAATGTTTCTGGAAACATGCTTTCTCATTTTGCTGACGTTTTACTGAACCTGACACACGTAACAATTCTTCCCGAAAGGTACCCGCAAAGGTAGAAGGAAGTCTAGACACATGAAGACATGTGGAGTATTACTATTACTATTCGACCTTCAGAGAGTGTCAGAGCTGAATGGCATTAATATTGGTTAGTTCCTAGAAGCCTCCAAAGCCTCCGTTGCGTTGATCTATTTACCATCGAAACAGAAGCTCGAAATGTTTGTTCGACTATTAAAACGCCACGTTGTTAATGTTTACATTTCCTAAGAATAATATGGTAACCAAGAAACCTTCCATGTCACAACAACTGAAAGCCTGGTAATTTGTAACTTCTTCTCGTGATGTATTCACAGCGTGTGTGATTAAAAAGCTTTAGATCTCCTTGAGCGTCCACCTAGTGTACCAAGTTCACGCGAAGCTACCTGACGTAATGGCTGTAAGCTGCTGGGATCAGTGGTTGACAGCCAGATTACTTGGCGCGAAACGTTTCCTTTTAATAAAAGAGAGAACGATTCTTCCTAGCGGAAAATTTACGAAGTGTTCGCTGTTCGCCATCTGTATTTTCTAAAGTGCTCGCTGCTCGCAAGACAAATTTGATCAGTGTCCTTGCTTTCAGAAATAAACGCACTACTCGCATGCTCGACGATTCGATGCCCCTGTTGGTCTTCAAAGCAGTCATTGAGATTTTGGATCTTTGTAGAACATTTCTCCCCAATATAAAACAATTCCACTTGATTTATATTTAAAAATGATAGTCAATTTATCAGACAAAGCGACAAACAAAGAAAGAGGAGTTAATGTCGCTTGGAAACGTTTGGCAATACCGAGTTCAGTTCAGAATATCCTAATATCACCAGCCGCTGTTCGGGAAAGACGCAGACCAGACACGAGAGAGCGGCGGAAATCGAACCTACTACAGATCCAGATACAGTTTATTGTCGTTATTTCCCGTAACCTTAATTATTCTGTAATCCTTGCCTTCTAATCATCGGATAAACCTTTAATATTTACCACTGAATTTGTCTAGAAAGCGATAACAAAAACTACAACATACAGAAATTCATTATTCTAAGGACCTGATTACATGGCGAATTTCAGCCCGGCTTCTGAAACAAATTGTCATGAAATCAAATTGGCGATTACATGAAGAAGGATTCAGCCCGAGCCGCAATTCAGCCCGGGCTGAAAATCCTAGCCCGGTTTTTCAAACTTCTGACTAGGCTAAAAATCACGAGATATAAGTATATATTTTTCGACAAACGCGTTCGTAGCTTTATGTCACGCACCGCCATAACTCTGAAATTCAAAATGCGCTGGTTTCCATACGAAGCAAGCTACTGAGCTGAAAAGTTGTAAGCAGATATAAATTTACCCCCTCTTATACCTGATGAGGATAAAAACTTCGGTGGCTCTTTAGTTTTATATTTTAGAAAATGATGACGTAACGTGCAAGCCAAGGATAGCGTTTTATAAGTGTTTACACAAGAATTTAGCCAAGTCGTGTGACTTCATGTGCGACCGGAGAACGAACCCGCAAAAAATTGGTCAGTGCCGATATTTTTGGGCCTTCGGACCGACCAAAAAAAAAAGTGGCTCTAGTGCGACCCATGCCCTAGGCTAAATTTCCCCTCGAAATTGTACTTTTAATGTCACGCTGCGCGCATGGAAAAACAAAGTGGATCCTCAGTTTGCTGGGTTTTTTTGCTGTTGTGTAGAACAAACTGCAAGTTAAGAGTGAGCGAACGTTTACCCTCAATTTAATTCTGGGACTTCTGCAAACCCATTGTTTACATTGATTTCTCGTTTTCGGAAGGCGTGACGCGTTACAGATTCCAAGGTCAGACGACAGGACTTTAAAATGTCGATCTTACCTGAAGGTTTCTTCTTCTTGGTTTTGAAAACACGAACTGTTCTTTCGGATTAGAAATATCGCCTAGCACATGGGTGGCGGGTCAGTTTTTCTTCAATTATTAGCGTGCAAACAAGGTGGTCGAGGACCATAGTTTATATAGGTTAATAATGATGTCACAGCTTAAATATTCTATTCTGCAGTCCAGCTAACTATTTTTTGCAGATCTTTCAGTTAATCATGGATAACAATCGCAGAAAGTGGGAATAAGGTGATATTTTTCGCTAAACATTTGGCGGGAAATATTTCTGACTAGTGGATTTTTTTGGACTTTGCGAGAGCAATCACTCCGATTTGCCAGTAGATACCAATTTTAACTAAACTGGATATTGATAACAGTGCAAAAGACTATCACAAAAATGTTTCTCTGTGGGAATAAACTGTCGCACGTTTGAAAAACGACTCGCTAAAAATGACTAAAATTTAGGTCACGTTCATTAACAATTCGGCGGCGATATTTGGCAGCTCATGAAAACCGTAGAATTAAAGTGAAAGACCTCAAATATATCTCGGTCAACTAATAAAGGGACATATTATCGCATGAAAATTAGAGTTTCTAGAATTTGTACGAAGTATCTTTTAGGCTTACCTAAAGTTGCCCGAAATTTCGGCCATTTTAAACCGCTTGAGAGGCCAAAATAATGATGTGGTGATATCTCGAAGAAAAACGAACGCCTACTTCAGCAAATCTTATGGTTGTAATCTTTTCGTATAGCTTTTATACTGTGAAAATATGCAGGTAAACGACCAACCTCGATCTTTTGGTACTGCCCGGTTTTCTCTGACAATGACACTTAAAACAGTTAAAACGTAACTCCTCGTTATAAGACGTAGATGGGCAAAGTGTGTCACGTAATCTCTAGATCTCTTCTCAGCAAACCGAGCTCAACCAATACATTGAGTGCGGTTTATGTATAATGGGACATAAATATCGCTTAGAAGCACTGTATACGTGTTTCAGAAGAGAACTACTACGGAACTTAAGCAATGACGACGACGACCAGGAGGACAATGACCAGTTAAAAATGAATTTACATTTTACCTTCGAATTTCGAAGTTGCCTGAAAATGTTCAGTGTGACTACCGTTCTCAAAACGTTCGCGTTCTCCAAAAATACGCAGTTGCCAGTTGCAGTCGTGGTTTGCTTGAGGTCCCTCAGTGTAAGACGGCCAAAACGGTCGACGTAGCAACGACAGTAAATTAAACAAAATGAGCTAACTTAGGTAAGAAATAACAAAGTAATTACACAAGTAATTATATCAATGTTAAAACATGTTACAAAACGTATAAAGGAACAGAAATGAATTTGGATTTGTGCAAACGATCACAAGTAATCAACAAGGATATGTGGTAAGTGAATAACACAATATTTACTAACAAAAACTATAAAATAAACGAACAGAGATAATGCTACATGCTGTGCTGACTAAAGGTCAAGAAAGCTAAAGAAAAAATACTAAACAAAAACACAAAACTAGTTTAGGCAACTAAATAGCAACTGCTAACTGAAGTGAAACTAATGAAATAAAAGAAACGAACTAAACCTAAAGCCTTAAAGAAAAGTACTAATAAAGCAAAATATTGCATTACATGCCAAGGGTTATTGAGAATATTGCATTTGAACTAAACCAGTGCTTGACTTGAGAACTTGTGTATTGCTATAGCTCAGAATAAACCAACTGAATCAACTGAATTTGCTGTACAAATGGGTGCCAATTTATTACAGATTTGAGGAAACTGTAGGAATAACTCTAAACCAAATAAGGCCAGGGAGTGTATTTGTTGCCCACGAATACAGGACTTACCTATGGGAATTAGGAGGTAACTTCTCCTACACAACAGGATTTAGCTAAGAGAAGTGTGTGGGAATGAATCACCAACCTATACCAAAATAAGGTGTAGGAAACCAAACTAATGTAGGAAAATAACCCGAATAGTAAGAAGTATAATAGCACAACACTAATAAAAATAGTTTGAAAATTAGAACTGAAAGTGAACTAAAGTGCATGAGTTTGTCACATCAGTAACATCTTCATGATCACAAAATCGCTGATAACTAAATTCTTTCGTCAATAGTCAGTTGAAGATAGCCAGGCTACACTTTCAAGTGGTAATTACAGCAAACTTGTACGCTAAACTACAAATCATGCAGTTTCTGTTTTGTTTGGTTGTATTCTAAATATTAGATAGAGTTTGGAAGGGTTAATGTTGCGTTGCTTTCCTGACAGAAGACTACGCCAAGCCGATATCAGCTGTATGTTGCTTGCATAATCGCCGTTTTCATCCTAATATTGTATTCAGGTAAGGTTGACATAATTTAGAGGAAATTTATTGACTTAACACTTGAACGTTGTATTCCAATACATACCTCTTACTAACCGAGTTCGAGGTCCGTCCTGTAAGTTACTGACCGAGTTTTTTTCCCCTTCGATTTATGGCCCAAGCGCGAAGCGCGCGGGTCATAGATCGAAGGGGAAAAAACGAGGATCCGTAAGTTACAGTACGGACCGAGAAGACGAGGCTAGTAAGATATTTATTGTATCTCTACTGTATGTCTGTCGGGTTCGGAAACGATTTCTATTCACGCGGACTCGGAAAGGCTTCAAATTTCTGACTCACCTCGAAAGCAAAATGAGTCCACGTAGGGGCCAAACCACCCCCCAAATGTTTCATGAAGGCAATATTTGCTTGGTTTATATATTTCTGAACCAGGGGCGGGGGAGAACACTCTGCGACGCCTGGCACTTTTTGTGTATCTGAATCATCCAACAAAAAATGACGTCACATCCGGTAAAAAAGAGCGCTGAACGGCAAAATCAAATTTGAACATGGCATAATCGTTCTCTCAGTAAGTAAAATGGTAATATTTTGCAATCGGCCGGATATTTTTAACGTTTTATTTGGCCACGATAAACAAAATTTTGTCTTCTTCCTCGTCATATCAGTTTGTTTGAAGGACAGGGTAATTATTTATTCAAAAACACGCTGTGTTGAAGGCGTGTTTTTTACGAAATGTCGCCATTTCTTCCTCGCTGAATTCCACAGGAGTCATCGTTTGTGTGGAAATAATGAATTCTACGTAAGTTGCACTCAATTCAAATATCCTATTCTCTTAGGTAGGCATCACACTAAGAAAAATGCACAATGACAAGTTTCTAGACATGGGGGAACCTTATTAACAGAAGCGCCTTTTTTAAAATTTACTGTTGCCAAACACTCGAGAGTACTTGAGTGCTGTTAATCGTATCACTGCAAGAATAGACCCACACACATAACGCGCTTTGCAGAACTTTCTTGCCGATCGACACTAACACAAACTCCTGTGTTTGCTCATGACTCAAACTGATGCCATAAAATATGTTACGATTGGTTAAGAACCTTAAACAAGATATGTTTTCCCTAAGCAATCCCTTAATTGATAAACGCTTCGTTACAGGCAGGCCGTGAACCCCTTAAAAAAAAAGCAAGAGGATTAGTTTTAACGGCGATTAAGTAATTTGGACATGTCGTGGTTTTTTCTAATTCATAATCAAATTTATTTTTCCGTTTCAACAGTGTTAGACGTCAGCAGCGCTAAGTTCCAATACCCCCCCCCCACCCCACTGAGGTCAAGCATGCACCTTTAATTTCTTCAAACCCTCTCATTTGCCCTGTTTGCAGACCAAGTTCTTCATCTATTAATCCCTGTCATATTGGCGACCCATTTTGAAAGGTTACTAAAAAATTGTGCATTATATTTCAGTGTGCTTTCTCTTTGTAATCTTACATCAAGATATTTCAATCCCTAAGGAAATGAGAGAACACTAGCAATACTGACAATTTTCAGTAATTCATCACTTTCAATATGCCATCTAAACAAATTGTTCGTAAACAGTAGTGGAATTTCATGCCCCTACACCTAGCCATAAAAGGAAGTCTGGGAACAGGCAATAGCAACAGTGACACTGCCAGGCTGGTGAATTTCACAAGCTAATGAACTCATGTCTAACAATGATGAGTGATGATGAAGCATGGTGCAGTGAAACTGAAGAATCAGACTGTGAGTGACAGTGATAGAGTCAGTGCCGCGAGAGTGATGCTAGTGTCTGTGAACTTGGACCAGATCAGCAAAGAAAAGGTTTTGTACTGGAAATTGACGGAGAGCAACAAGTTTGTGCTAAAAAACTGAAGACGCCTGGCTCAGACCAGTCTTAAAGCCAGCATCTACTTACAGTACTTGTCAAGAGTTCCTGACTTGTGTATGTGGGAAAGCTCTCTGTAATGACCTATATGGGGAGGCTCAGCTCACAATGAGTACCTTTTTCAGGCTTCAGGTATAAAATTAATGATAGGGATTTCACAAGTTGAGGTGTATGAAAGGGTAGGAAAATCTGTCATTTAGGGATTCCATTCTTCTGGTTCTAAAATGTTGTTGAAAAGCTCTCATTTACTCTCCTCAGCCAGAATGAAGAGATTCTGTAATATTATTTATTAACTTCTTTCCAAGGGAATAGAAAAGGGATGCAGTATTCTTAAATAGGTTTGTTAAAGGGGTACATTTACCCTTTTGCAATGTAAGGTCGACAAAAGAGGTGCCATTTCTATCAAAATGGTACAAATGTATACAAAAGGGTAAGGGATAATGGACCTTGAGATAAGACCTTTCCATTTAAAACTTTGTAGAATACCCCTCCCCCCCCTCCCAGCTTGTGAAACAAAGATGTTCAAATTATTGTTTTTTGAAAAAAGGCAATTATTAAAAAACAAAACAGTGCCAAGAGATTAAGTGATTGTCAATGCAAGTTTCCATTTGTATTTTGAATTAAAATGGGTATAACATGATCCTCAAGTATACTATGCAGCTTCACAGAGAGGCCCAAACTGATGATGAAAACATATGTTTTAACACTTAAAATTCTATTTTTGCCTCTTCCCTTGTACCTTGTGACCTTTGTAGGGAAATTCTGAAAAGGTCCCCCCCCACCCCCAAAAATTCAAATTTTATATACAAATCACTTTTTTATCTTGAAAATGGTCTCAGAGACAACAAAACATTTTTATGGCTAGCTAAACTACTTATTCGGAAAATAAAAATGTTCAAGGAAAAAATGAACAGGAAGAAACAACAACAAATTAACTATTTTTTTTCAGAAGAGCTACTACTTGTATATTTTTTTAACTTACATGTAGGTCAACATAATTTGTTTTCACAATTTACCACAAAAGAAAACACCACAGAAAGGAGAACTATAGTTGTGGCATCTGAGCTACATTTTTAAATGGAAACATTTCCCATAAAAAATTTCCAAATTATATTCTTACCAGTACAACAACATACCAACTTTATATTGCAGAGAAGTATACTTAATTAATAAAATTGATGTAGTGAAATTTTCTATTTAATTTTTGTACACCTGATCCTACAGAGTGCAACCTTTGGTTTAACTGGTTCACTTTACTGTTAAGGAATAATTAAATAAATCACACCAGAGTGGCTTTGTATCTTTATTATAATTCTCATTATCAGTAGAGAAATCACACTTGTACACTGGTCCACTGATCAATACTCTTACGTGTATGTTAAACATGGGAAAGCAGGTTGCATCATCTAAATCATAACATTGTATGCCTGTGTGGGGTGTATATGCCAGGAGGTAACCACCTAAGAAAAGACAAACATAAATTATGTCATTGTTTCAATGACTCACCCTAAGTGGGTATTATGCTCATTACCACCTTAATAAACAAGATATATTAAAGTAAAATTTTTACCTCCGCTTTAAACTTTTCAAACCTATAGTTTGTTTTCACTTTCAGAGAGGTTTGTAAATTCACAAGCACACCACCCACCCCCCTCAGCCCCGATTCCTACTCTCCCATAGCCAGGATCCCATTTCAACCCTCCAATAAATCAGTAATTTTTTTTCTCATTTTGGTCTGACTTAGATTCATCTCCACTCAGCCATGAAAGCAATGGTGGTAGATTTCTGTATATTTGTTGGTCTAGTTCACTATTGTTCTCAGATTCCCACGTCCCTTTTGACAGAATTAAATTCCGTTAAAAAATAAACTACAGTAGTTTAATCATATTAATGCAGAGGCAAACATTGAACCAGAAACTTACTATAATTTTGGTATGAACGATACCAAAGTATAACTTATATAATTAATATCACATCTTTTCTATTGTAATTTAAGACAGTGCAACTACTAATAGATTGACCCCAAAAACCTAAAAACATGACTTTAGAAACACAGGTAAGTGAGAATATTGCCAGTTTTGCTTTTGCCACCAAGCACTCTGCTTTTAAAAAAAAATACATGGAAGATAATGACAAAGCAATAACAAAACCAGCCAACCAACCTCTGGCAATTCAGTAAACACACCAAATTCCCCTCCAAAATTCTCTTCAACACCTTACAGTACCTGTAAATGTCAGCAGCATAAATTCAACTCAATGATTTGGCATGCTACTATCATCAAATGTTTACCCCTTGATTCAGAATTTTTAGGAGTATCAAATAGAATTCTGCTATAAATTACAAATGCTGTTTACCTTAACAAATATTTGCATTAATTCTGGAGATATTTAAGTTTAAAATGTGTAAAATATATGCCAATGAGAGGACTGATGATGTCATACACCAAACCCAATATTACATCAAATGCAGACCATGTATACAGCAGAGATCATTGAAACTTGGTAGCCTTATAGTTCTACAGGCAACACACTAATATGGCTATAAAAATATGTTCCCAATTGGCAACTCAATCTTTTCCAGTCCCCTCTAACCCAATTTCAATAATGCAGTGATTTTCAGCTTGAAAAACATTAATCAAGGCCATGAGGTGGCCAGAAAAGCCTAGAATATCAGGGAAGGTCTGAAATGTAGTCTGTTGCCATGGTAACAAAACTGTTAAGCTCATATTATGTAGCACATCTGCAGATTGCATCGTAATAGCACTGTCCCCACTTGAGCCCATGGTTCACTAGTTTACTTGGACAATAAATTTCATAACTTTCCTGGGGGACTGGATGATCTAACTGGTATGTGGGAGACTCCCAGAATATTTGCAAGAATGTATGACTATCTCTTTACAGGTATTAATTAATTAATTAATAAATAAATAAATAAATAAATAGACACTAACACTACTAATATGATTGAGTTTGGAAAATATATATATTTTTAGTCTATGATATTTTGAAAAATTCCCCTCTCCGATCTAACATGCTGATCTTCTTTAATTTGGTACTTGAAATTGATAACAAGGATGCTACACCTTGGCAACTCATTGGCCAGGATATGTTGCACAGTCTTCACATCAGATAATGGGTCTGTACATATTATTTATGTATTTATTAAACAGATATCTCCCCATCCCATCCCTATGGAAATTCCAATTTTTATTAATACTTTTCTTTAAAAAGTTTGGCTTTTGAGACCCTCCCCATCCCTGGAATTTCCAATAATCTCCTTGGGGTGGGTATGGACATTTTCTAGAACCACACAATAAAACAAATACACAAACTTTAAGATAAAATGTTGAAGTATAAGTCAGTGGGACATATATACATTGATCAACTTATAAAGACATGATTGATCATTGCAATGTACTATACACAACTTAAGCAAAGGTGAAATTATAGCCTGAAAAAAAAATTAGGTGTGAACTGGATTCTAACCCATGACCTCTGTGATACCAGTGCGATAACTTAATTAATTAAAGTTCTATGCTACAACATACCAAACTGCTAATTTATTAGAAGTGACACAGCTAAAGGAGAGTTGTCAAGAAATCAACTTTTTTGTGAATTCTAAGATCAATATGAGTCTTCTAAATTTAAGATTATTATACATAACAAAAGACATACAGTAGGGCACTGCACTGTGTGCTCTCTCTACACACTCTTCCAGGCAGGATAGTAATACATATACATGTACTTTTTTTTTTGTTTGGAATATACTTTTACTGCATGGTCATACAAGAGGTACTAGTTGCTGCTGAGTAGTCTTAAAATAAGTGAACTAAGTGTGACAAAATATAATGTATATTAAATCTGCACCAGTTCAGTACAATTTAATACCAAATTCTAATCAGCCACAAAAAAAAATTGTTAGCACCTGATATTACATGTACTTTGTGAAGGCTTCTGGAGGGGTTATACTTTTATAAAGTACCTGGCAGCAAGTACTATTTTGATTTACTAAAGCAAGACTGTAGTAACTGCTAAGAAAATGTGTTTTGTACATCCCAGAAAAATTGGGTGGGGGTCAGTGCAGCCCTCTTCACAAAAGTTAAACTCTTAACCTATTTATGACCAAAATCTGTGATTTTCCCTACCCCATTTATGACTGTTGCGACTGCTACAGTTGCCCTAAACATAAGTTTTGAAGGACTTTTGTTGATGGTCTTATCAATAATGATGAAAATTGAGGTAGCTTATTCTAAAAAACATAACAAATTAAAGACTAGAGGGCAAAAGCCTTACCCTAGAGTATTTATAACCAAAACGACTGAATAACCATACCCTTTGGGGCTGCACAGCTGTATATAGCACATAGAGGAGAGTTCCCCCCCCCCCCTACTCCTGGAGCAGGAATAAAGATAAAATCTCAAAATAATCAAGAGTTACATATATGCATGGGACTTCACTAACAAAATGATGCCTGTTGCTTGCTGTAAATTGTATATGAATTACTCCTACAAAGTGCCGGAATTCTGTTAATCTGGTCACCAACAGGTCACAAAAATCTGACTGTATAATTAATAAATAAGAAAATGACCGACTGAGCTTTTGTTTGAGCCAGAATAGAGTGGCCATAATAACTAGGTGGCTGTGTTAACGGGGGTGGCCGTATGGTGAGGTACATTCCACAGTAGTGATAAAGATGACACTCTCAAACACCAGTACCCATAAAGATTTTGGACAGTATATTTTGCATAATCAGTCGGAAGAGGAAGAGGGAAAATGGAAATAAAATAGAATAGCTCTTGTGTACCAGAGACAACCCTTTCCCTGAGTTACCCTGGCGGAGCTAACTTTTCACTTATTTCTTTGCAAAATTCAACCAACTGTTTACACAAGGATGACGAACCAGACTTGGGGGCGAGACAATTCAGGTGGGCAAGTTGACTCACCTTGGCAGCTAAAGTAACCAACAACTTTTCTTTGAGTATACATAAACACTTTGGCTCACCTAACTGGAACAACTCTCGGCATGGCGAGTGTCACGTAATGCCTAGATTTAAGATTTAAAGCAGCAATTTGTATCAAAGAAGAGAAAATTAACTCAGCAAAACCCACTGTGATCAAATGAGTGAGGGAAACTTAAACAAAGAGGGATACATGTAGTTGCACATTTGATTATTCAATAAGAGTTACGAATAATCATGCAGGGTCAACTTTTACTCGGCCTACAGGGGCTACATTTTCTCATACAAACACTTGATAAAGTTGCCTCAGGGGGAGGGTTATCCCGGGTACCCGAGACCATACAAATGGGACCTGTGTTGCCTCAAAGAACACCCCCACGATTTTCAAAGGGGAAGGTCCATAAACAGGACCTTAACTTAGGGCAGCTTCAATGGCAGATTCCCTCTGATGGCTTCGATTTGAATAATTGATTTAATTACTTTTAAAGAGGACTAGAACTTAAAAATCTTGCTCGAATTTCGATCCAGCGAGGCATAAGCTTCCATGCCGTGAATCAAGTTTTTACTGGGCGTTTTAAAAGCACTCACCGAAGAGAAAGAGACTGATGACCCCAAACTACCGATACATATGTTACTGAAAACAACAATCTTCAACGAGAGATGTAGGAATGTGGGATACTGACCTTCAGCATGCGATCCAGCTTGTCTCTTCTACCAATACACGTGAGCCAAGAGCAACAAAAGCTCTGGTGACAGCGACTTTCGGAGCTAAACGGCTTCTGTTAATTATGTTCCCGTAGTACACAGTGCAAACTATAGCCAGCAATACTTCATCCAGGTTGTTGTTAACATTATAGGCTATTGCACTTATTGTTATCACTAAATCACGAACAACAAGAACCAAAAGTCGGAACAACACCAGTTTTGAAAATGTGTAAAATTGGCCCGACGATGACGGAAGGCTCTCCGATATTTTGCTTCAAAACAATAATAAACTTTTCTCTTTTCCCGAAATTTTTGCTTCAAAAGTCGAAGTAATGTGTCCGCAACATCCTTCCATACTCAATATAAAATGAAACGAAACTGATGGTTTACAAATAGAGGGAAATCATGAGTAATTGAAACGCCATTTTCTCGCTTTGTGAAACGAGCCGCGAAGCGCAGTTTAAACCGGATGTGACGTCATTTTTTGTTGGATGATGCCTATACGAAAATTTCGGGAGTCTTCTGCCCCGCCCCTGTTCTGAACCAAGTTTGGCAGATGAACTTTCTTTGTTCTCCAATTTATTTTAATTTGGAAGTTGTGACAAAATGCCAGATTATGACGTCATAATTGATGACGTAACCAAAACGTGCTATAATTTTTTGTAAAATCTGATGTAAAGATTATTTCATTGGAAAGGCCTTGACTTGAGGAGTAAAATGCTGAAAACCGTTTTTTGCTATGATGATTATTTTTTGAGATGTGGTAAATTAAATATTTTTTTTGTTGTGCCCCCGGAATTTGCTTAACCATACTGTCCTTCTTAATTCAGTCTCTCTGGTTTTTTTTTTTCAGTTTTATTCTAGGAAGGCTAATAATCTAGAAAAATAGAAAGTTTGATGTTGTCAAAAATCGTATGGTTTTAGAAATTTGATTTTCGGCTTTGTTAGGATGGTATTAATAGTAAAAAAACGGGTGACACAGGTTATGACGTAACAAAACTAATTTTAACGCAATAACACTAGAGGGATAATTTTTTATTCCGATTTTCTTCTTTATCTTTGCGTTAGTCATCTGGCACATCACGTTGGCAACATAGCTGCATTTGCTGGAACAAAATTACGGCTCTAATTTGGGGATTTTTCTCAAGGGGGGGACCCCATATTTTGCAGAGTTATTTTTCATATTTAAAAATGCCATATTTCATGTAATTTTTGTGATATGGACAAAATTTTTTCAGGTTTCAACTCCCCTTGATGTGCTCTTTCGAACACATTGTAAAAAAATGCATATTAAAAACTTCAAAAGTGGCAAAAATCATGACGTCATCACTGTGACGTCACAACTTTGACATTTATTGACATTTTTGACGTAAATATAATTGGTAATAGGTCTCCTGCTCATCTGCCAAGTTTGGTGTAGACAGAGTCAATACTTTTTAAGTAATGCGAAGTAATGTGAAATACCCAAGAACTGACGAAACATTTGGGGGGTGGTTTGGTCCCTACGTGGTCTATTTGAAACTGTTTTTAAGTCGTTAGCTGGCTTTATTACATAATTAAGAGTATAAGAAAGTTTTAAACTTTCACTTGCTATAAAAGTTAAGAACACTTATCGATAAATCACGAAACAGTTTGGCAACAAAACCAACTTTAAATTTTAGCGGGCCGTATAGGAGAGTACGGCCCGCTAAATTGACCAATCACAGCGCGCGTACTGACTGAGAGATATAATAAAAGCTAATAAAAGCTAACAAAAATTCATAACGTGGTTAAAAGTCTTACGAGGAAGTTAAGTAGACCAGTACTTCGCTATTTAATGCTTGACCGAGGAGTTGATCTCCAGGCCACCGACAACAACATCAGCTAGTTGTCAGAACGGGACTTGAACTCGCGATTTTAAGTTCGGCGCCCCAACCGCTCGGCCACATCGTCTCCTCAGATAATTCAAAAGAAACTTCTTGAATAACCACCAACTTTTTTGGCCGCTCTCTTGTTGTACACCATCACGGAATGATATAACTTACGAGCCACTTGTATTTTCTCATGCCAAGAAAATGCGAGTGACAAGTGGGATATATATTCCATGGTATTCCAAGAGAGAGCGCTGCATAACTATTTTATACCATGCCATAGAAAATTCAGTGGGCAGCACAATCAATGCGACATACGTGCAGCGCACGATGGGAAGGTTAGTTTTAATACTTAGCTCTTATTAACCAAGCTTAGTCGGTCTGTATGGGAGAATCTTTACCGAGGTCGTGAGT
>NC_138152.1:29719743-29752243 GCF_964199315.1 Orbicella franksi
AGCTACGTCTTTGCTATATTGTAGCATACCTGAACTGCTATACAGATGCTGTATCTACAACTAACCATGTGTAAGGGATTACATGCACAACTTTATTTTAATCCGAATTTACAAGTAGCTAAAAAGCTAATATCTTCGAGGAAAATAAACATTGCAAATGTAAAAACAAAATGTACTACTACTAACAATTATGTTTGGTTATAATATACCTAAAATAAACAATTAGTGTAGTAATCAGCAATTGTACCTGAAAGGAGACTGTTTTTGCGAGGCGTTTAAAATCAGTTAAAATAGGTTCCGTTCTCAGGTAGAGAGTTCCAAGTTTTGCAAGGAAAATACTTAAAAAGAGTGACGACCATAAGAAGAGGAAGCAGGCTTACACAATGAAAGTAAATCAGTTCCTCTAAGAGAGCAGATCATAGAACTCAAAGTTAAGTCAGAGTTAGCAAAGCAAAGTCAATGCATGCGGACTGACTGACTGACTGATTAGCTGGTGATTGACTAACTGATTGACTGACTAATTAGTTGCCTAATTGACTGATTGATTTACTGACTCACTAAGTGAGTGACTTATTGACTGACTGACTAGTTGACTGACTGACTGATTGACTGACTGACTGACTAATTGACTGACTGACTGACTAATTGACTGACTGACTGATTGATTGACTGACTGATTGATTGACTGACTGACTGAGTGATTGACTGACTGACTAATTGACTGACTGACTGATTGATTGACTGACTGATTGACTGATTGACTGACTAATTGACTGACTGACTGACTAATTGACTGACTGACTGATTGACTGACTGACTGATTGATTGACTGACTGATTGATTGACTGACTGATTGATTGACTGACTGACTAATTGACTGACTGATTGATTGACTGACTGATTGATTGACTGACTGACTGAGTGATTGACTGACTGACTAATTGACTGACTGACTGACTGATTGATTGACTGACTGATTGATTGACTGACTGACTAATTGACTGACTGATTGATTGACTGATTGATTGATTGACTGACTGATTGATTGATTGACTGACTGATTGATTGACTGACTGACTAATTGACTGACTGATTGACTGACTGACTGATTGATTGACTGACTGATTGATTGACTAGGTAAAGAATTAACAAGATACAGGATATTCAGGGGAAAACTAATGGAATATGGGATATTTGTATCAGATCAAACAGGATATCGAGTCGTTAATCTTTTGGTATTGGAATTCACGGGACGCGGGATACGGGATACCCCTTAACGGAGCCTCACTACTAAAAAAAATTCGAAGAAGCGATCAAGGTTTTATCTTGTTCCTCTAGACCGTCGCAGATTACCCCTTCCCCTCTCCCCACAAGCATCTTGTCAGCTTGCCTCAACATTTCCTTTAAGTGTCTTTCTCAAGAATACAACTCAGTCTCCCAGGCCAAGGTTTCAACCTGGCGCACTAATCATCAAACCACCGTCTTACCTACGTACATGTACTTCAATTTATTTAAACACGGTAGAAATATCAGTTACATTGCAAGTCTGAGGGCCTCTTCAGATGAGCCCCGTAATCGGGCTGGCTCGGTTACTGGGATCAATTTTGTGGTCTGTTCGTATGGGAAATTTCAGCCCGGTCGACCGAGACGAAATCCAAGAAAAAACAACCAAAATGGTTGAACATAAACTTGCATCGTTCGCGACTGTCGTAGCTTTGTGGACTCTTGTAACTTTACTAATAAAACTAATTCGCATACTCCTAAAATGGAAATACATTCAAGACAAAAATTATGCCAATTTGACCGCTTTGTTGCGAAAGCGAGGCTATTTTGTCTAAAAAGTTTCGTCCCGGTCACCTGGAGTGGCACCTGCAGTGTTCATATGGGACAATCCGAGATCTCGGTAACCGGGCCAGCCCGTCTTCTCATATGAACACATCGAAAATTTTACGAAGGAAAGAGTGGCGAGGCGAGAGCCAGCCGGGCTCATATGAAGAGGCCCTGAGATTAAAAAAACTAACAAACAAACAAAAAAAAACTGATATACATGTTTGTCGTGAGGGAGTGCTATATGGACATTACTGATTGATCTACACAACGTTCGTTACGCGATTTAATGAATACTTACCATGATTGGTAAAGAGTACCCATGTCAAAATAATAAGTAAGTCCGATATGGTTAACTTAACGATGATTCCACTGAGGGTCTAATATTAAAGGAATGAAAAAATCTTTTTTAACTGATCTGCCATGGCAAAAACTCCTTGGTGAAGTTGTGTTTCGCTGGATTCCGAGAAGGTAAAACCAAAAACAACAACATTTGATAAACTTACCAACTTTCAAATGCTCTTCAAGATATCAGGCTCAATCGATTCTTAATATTCGTACCCAGTCCCTTGCTTGTTTAGAATATGGCTAATTTTCCGTGGTCACGTCATAATTATCTTTTTGGGTTCCTATGTTCAACACGGTGAGACGCGGTGGCCTCATGGTTAGTGCGCTCGCTTCCGGATCGAGCGGACCGGGTTCGAGCCTGGCCGGGGACATTGTGTTGTGTTCTTGGGCAAGACTCACAGTGCCTCTCTCCACCCAAGTGTATAAATGGGTACCGGCGAATTTAATGCTGGGGGTAACCCTCCGATGTTCACTAGCATCCCTTCCAGGGGGGAGTAGAAATACTCCTAGTCGCTTCATGCTACTGAAACCGGAGAAAAGCGCCGGCTGGATGGGCCACTTGGCTCGTATGTGGACATGTTCAACTAAGATTATTCCATTGAATTGCATTGCGCATCCTTACTGCGCAAGATTTCCACGTCAGTAGCATTAGCGCGACAATTAGCGCGTGTACGGATGCGTGTACAACACGAGAACATGAGAGAATCACGTGCTGAAAATATGGCATGTTCATTTCACGTTAGTTTGTCAATCAGTCATCCTTTGCATCACTTTAACATCCGTCGCCAATATCCACACCGAGTACACAAAAATGGTAGGTGATCTTAATAAGCCTTCTAGAGAAGATAAATTTAACAACTTGTAAGCAGTTAAGCTTCACGTTACCTGTATTTTCAAACGATGGAGTAATTTGTATTTTGTATGAAGCTAGAACCGCGTGGAAAGAGAGATTGAAAGTATGTCTCGTCAGATTGAAGCTAAATTCACTAAATGAGTGTCTTATACACTGTTTTTTTCTTTGTAAGGATGTTTTTTCGGTCCAGGCTGAATATTCTTATAGCTATTTCTGCCTATTTTACGCTAAAAATATGAGTGCGAATATTCTTAGATTATAGGAATACAAAGTTGACTATGCCGACACAACGCTAGTTTAGTTGTCCTATCATGACTGAAGAAATTGTGGAGCCAGACTGCAGAGAATAAAACCTGATATGACACACACAAATTAACGTCTTGCAGATTAGAATCGAATCGAACATACAGGTAATGCTGCAGTTTCAACACACAAAATGATAGTCTTTTCAAAATCTCAGCCTCGGTTTTAAAATCTTCTGAAAATTTCGCAAATTTCAGCCTCGATATTCTTAAAAAATATATTCTAATAAAAAGAATGTATTTTTATCTTTTAAAACCGTTTTATATTTTAATACACATTTTAGTCGTAAAATATGCATTGTGAGAGGCCGTGGAATATTTCTACAATATTTAAATTTAAATATAATTTCCAGAGGTGAATATAAAAATTGGACATTGTGATTGGTCGAAAAGCTCGGCATATTTAACAGTTATTCGCCTCAAGCTCAGTGAACATTGGTGAATATTCACCGAGACGAAGTCGAGGTGAATATTCACCAATGTTCACTGAGCCTGAGGCGAATAATTGTTTAAGTATAATTTTCAGAAGTGAATATCAATGCAAGGACTACAAAATAACAGACTAACACATAAAACACAGACGCAATACACGTGTGCAGCCGTAGTTTTAACAATGTAAAACAATAAAAATGCAAGCAAGATATAAATTCCCAACCATATTTATTCGTTGTGATAACGGGTAAAAAGTTAATGGTAATGTTTTGAGAAATAGGTGTTGGGTCATTCGAAATATAATATTGGAATATTTTAGGTGTTTAAAAAGTGTTGCCTTTCTTATCGTTGTTGATGTGTACGCAGGTGCTGCATTTCCTAGGAACTAGTTCTTCAGTGAAATATGTGTAAATTACTTGACCGTTGTTAAACTGGAAATGGTGCCATCATAGTTAATAGAGAGGACTGGTTATGAAGCCCGTCAAACGTCAAAGGAGCAAACAAAGACGCCCAGATTTATGTTGGAAGGTCCAAAACAGTGCACAATCTTTTGTTTTGCCCTTATACACTATGCATGGATTACGTAACCAACACGTTTCTATTGGTTAGCTCCTCAATACGGAGTACACAACTATTGTGTTTTGTGCACTGTCAATACCAAAAAAGTGAACAAAAACATACAACAAAGAACTTTGTCGGGTTTCATAACCATTCCCCTCTATTAACTATGGTGCCATGTAATCTAACTATTTTGAAAATGTAGTGTCTACTTCAATAATTTGTAGCCGATTCTTGGTAGGATGCCTTGGTACATTTATGTTCTGCGAGCACCGTTGCTGCACTGCATGTTTTCGGTTTAGCTGCGTTGTCCAGCAACACGTTTGTTTACTCGCGGGTGTCGATCGAGAAAATGAAGTAAAAATTGAAGTCTGGACTTTGGAAGCCCTCTTTTTGGAATTAGTCGCGTTAGACTCCTTAACTTATCTTCAGTCTCCTGTCCAATTTTTCAGTCAAACCTTGCCCTTTTTACTGATCTTTTCAAGGAGTTTGATAACGATGTTTAAATTAATTTATTCCTAATTCACACTTCTACCCAAATAAAGAAAAGATTCCTAACAATGGCAGCGGCACCTCATTAGAGGATGTTTGTACCAACAGCACGTCCAGTTAATGAGATGGATAGTTTTAACTGGAAATCCCGCCCACGAAGTTGGGAGTTTGCAAACCTATTTCTTGTAACACTTATGTTGTATGAAATATTTAACAACAACTTTTATCTTTTAACTTAGTGTTATCCTAAACTTTTAATCGGTAAGAACGAAGATTGTAACTTTTATATTGCTCACGTTACCTTATTTAGGTCAACCACTTAAGAATAGTCGGTTAAAATCAAGTTAGAAAACGTTTTAGTCAACCTCGATAACCTCGAAGGAAAATATGCTAAGTAGCTTGGTGCGCAGTCGCAGTAGAACCTTATTTGAACTGCGCATGGCATTACGTTAGCCTAATTGACAGATTGACATTGATTTGATGGATGACGTGGTTGTCCCTTTAAAAGGAACGTGACGAGTTAGCTCCTTGTAGTTGTGGTAATTGCTGTAACCAGTCAAGAGCAACAAGTAGGAGAACGTTGTGAGTATTGTACCGAAGTCATCAATAGTGGGAATAAAAAGAGAAGCAACCAAACAAAGAGTGTTGGAGTGATCAGCTAATTTCCCCAAAGGTCGCTTCAACAACAATAAGCTTTCATGAACATCGATTGTGAATCAATTTACTCATCGAGTTCGGCAGTAAAACAAACGAGCGAAACACTGCGAAAAATAAAATTCATCTGGTACCTTTGTTTTCTCGTTGCTGTCTTCATTCACAGTTGCCATCATCGTCTAAAAATGAGTAGCTTTAGTTTGAAGGAAATAAATTTCAGTCAATCGATCTGGCCTCCTGGCGATCAACGTTGAATACTCTAATATACTTGGAGACTCTAATAAAAAGCTGTATGTGGGACTTTTTGACTCTTAAATGACTAAAACATTCTGCGTCACAAAGTAGCCAATAGATGTATTTACCGTTTTCGAATTATCTGTAGTCTTTATTTAACTTATGATGATTCGTTCCGTTTAGCGCTACGGCTTAGTTCAGATGCCCTTCATCTTATATCAGAAGTCCACGAGACTCGTACCAGCCAAGTGCCAAAGAGCTAAAGACATTCTAGAATATATTTTCTCTGACCAAATTCTCAAAACTATTATGGTAAGTAATCTATAGAAATAGGTAAGAGGAATTATTTATCAGAGCTCGTAAGTAAACAGAGTAATGCAGCGTTTTTGTATCTTTAGATAAAAGTTCCAAGCCGTTATCAGCTGTTTTTTGCACTCACGGTGACCGTGGTTATTTGGATAATTTATTCAGGTAATCATACAATCCTTGTCTTATTCAAGTTATATGTTTTAACATTAAACCATTTATTGACTTCAACTTCTGTGCCAATAGGTAAATACTTCAAAACGAAAACTAAAGTTGGTGAAAAAATTTTCATCAAAAGATATTTATTTTTCCTGATGTGCGAAACTACTATTAAGTTGAAGGAATCCGAAAATATATCATAATTTTGTAACGAAGGACGTAAAAATAAGCCAAAATACATAAGAATGCAGAACACTGCTGGAGGATTAAGGCCCCGCACACTTTAGGCCGATAGAGTATGAAAACGGAGGTTTCACTATAAAAATGCGTCAAATGTTTTCCATCCACACTACTGTCACAGTGATAATAGGTTTTTGGCCTGGGAAAGCACTTCTGTAAAAACCCGGGGAAACTCTCTGGTTGCGGGGATCAGTACCGGATCTCCTACAGGGAATCATCCTCAGAGACATCAACAGTACTCAGAACTTAGGTCCAACGATATCGTTTTAATCCACGAATGTCACCTAAAACATTACTATTCACACTCCTGTTATCATCGCTACTAGTTATACACACAAAAAAAGGAAAAAAATTGTCAAGAGTTTACGTTCATTAAGATTGGCTGTAAATTCATCAGCCATGCAAGAATATTAATTGGAAGATAAAAACAAGGAGAAGATTACGCTATAACTGGATCTATCCTCGCCTCGTGATTTACCTCTAATAAATGTGCATAAATATCTTCACACTCCTTAAGATAGAAGTATAGAATTATAAAACTATAAAAGTATAGAACTATAGAAGTATAGAAGCGTAGAGCTCTCTATATAATATTTCAGTTTTCTCTAGTATTTCTTCTTCTTTCGTCACTGACTTACCCTCCAGATGCTTCAACTCCTTTACTGTTTTATTGTAATTTCGTTTCTCTAGGTTGAAGAAATATTTAGTCGGTTTTTCACCCTGCTCAATCCATCTTGTTTTAGAACGAACAATTAAACCCTTTCCCCTGTTTTCATAGATGAGGCAAAGTTCCTGCTTCAATTGGTTATGTCAACCTCTAGGTAATTTGCCCGAGAGCTATCCACACCGCTAGCACTGGAAATGAGTTGGTCTAGATAGCTCAGTCTCTTTTGGAGATCTCTCTTTTTTCTACGAATTTTTTTGCCTTTTTATCTTTTTGCATAAGGGATTGTAAGACCTCTCAGCTCCATTTTAACTAATTCCCATTTCAGCCTTTCATCTTTTAGTCCAGAATATTTTTCACTAATGGAAGAATGATTTTCTCTAAATAAAGTTACATAGCCGTCATCCAAATGCAAGAGAGAGTTGTTTAATTTACATAATCCTAGCCTTTTTGTTGTTAGGGCTATTTAATTTGAGTTTTGATGTCTTTCTGTATACAAACTACGTTGCCTTCTCTGTCTTTTTTAAGATTTGACTGCTACACTTAATTTTGGTGTGGAAAAAACTCCTGGATACCGCTTTATGAACACAAATCTTCCAATTGGAAGCTCTCAGCTCAACAAGGAAGATTCCAGGCCCTGTTTAAAAGACGCCTTCAAAGACATCTTGCTTGTTATTGTCTACAATTATCCATTGTACGACAGTATACCTCATCTGGTTGCTCTGTATAAACCTGCCTTCCCTAACCTGTTATTCTGCGGTCCGCCCCACAATGCAGCACCTCCAGACATTCTCACGGTGGAAATCACTCGCGGTTACCTGGGATACGAGTGCCTGGGTCGAGCAATAAGGCAGCATCCGGGATATAAGGGCTACTTCTACAACAATGATGACGTCATATTAAAATTTTGGAGTTTCCCGGATTTTGACCTGGAAAAGATCTGGGAATCCAGGGAATCCAGCCACTTGTATTCGCAGAGGGTTAAGCAAACCGCAGGCCTAAAATGGCAGTGGTGGAATTCAACTTATGGTTTGAAGAACTGCAAAAGAGCTTGCGAAGATGTGGCCAACATGACTTTGGAGAAAGAAAATGTCAACGGAGTCCAGCTTTTGAATACTCTTTTAAAGAACAGCAAGGGGACTTTGAAATGCTTTCGAGGTCGATCGGACGTTCTGTACATTCCCCAAAAGCATGCCACAACATTCTCCATTCTTTCAAACATGTTTTACAGGCAAAAGGTTTTCCTGGAAATTGCCGTACCAACTATAAATCGGTTAGTGGAACGAAACGAGAACATCGGTCGCCTTCCTGGCCTTTACATTCGTTATCATCGGCTAGGCTCTCGAGGAACTGATAGCAGATTTTTCTGGCATCTTTACTTCACCAAAGATAAGTTCTTTTATATTCATCCTTTTAAACTTCATGGAACAGAAGATCTCGATAACAAGTTAAACTTGGTTATGTTTAAGTTTTTTCTCAAAGAGAAAGTCAAAGAACTCACGAACTGTGCCCGTGATGGTTGACAGAATACTTTTGTCTTTAGCTAGGTAGCCTGGCAATACTGATATAATTGCCCGTTACATTGCGGCAGAGCATGCGCAGTATATGTTCCTTTGAGTAGTTGTTACTTGTTTGCAGCAGACGGCTGAGAAATGCACCCAGATTTATAACGCACGTGCAAGGCCATTGTCACTTCTCAATGAAGCATTTGTTTAATGACGTTTTCATTTCCGTCGTGGTTTGTTAAAGTACCCAACTGTTTCGCTTGTACCCAAGTGGCACCTCATTGAAGAGGTTCGAGTTATACTTACGGTGATTAAGTATAAAAACCCAGAATTCTCGAGTTAAGAGTTATAGAAGAGGCCAAAACAACTGGAAAGAAAAGACTAGGGTTTCGGTCGGACAGGTCGGTTTTGAATGCCGCTCGTACTGCGGGCTCAGCCAACGCATGCAATGAGAGGGATGATAAATGTTTCTTTTTTTCCTGGAAAATGACACCGGCAGCAGACAATGAGACGGTCAAAGCGATACGCTTGTTAAATTAAAACAACTTTTGTTTCCCTGAGGGGTAGGCAGACAGGGGATTAAGTAAAAAATAATTGCCGCTGATTTGAAAGGCTTTTCAAAGTAAAGAAGAATGGCGTTTTTCTTTTTGGAATATCTTTATTCGTTTTAGAGATATTCACGTTTTTGTATTATAAGTGATGATTTCATAGGTGATTCCACTAAAACAGTTCAACACTCAATCAAGAATATCTCTAGAAATATTAAAGCGGTGCTCTTTAAACTTGGCACCAGAAATTTACATCACAGAAGAAACAAAATGACACCGTCGTACCGTCGCCATGACAACAGCTATGCCGCTGGTTCTGTTTTAATTAAAACTAACATTATCAAAGTTTACCTTAAACAAGGATCATCCACTCCCAACAATATAATGGGGAAAGTTAAGACAATATGGGAATCATGTGTGTTCCGAGCAAGACCCTCTGTCCCTTTTCGAAGGGTTGCAAATTGGCATATTTGGTTTTTTACAGAAAGAGACTGGAGCCAAAAGTGTTGCCATGGCAACAACACAGAGAGCGTCATTCTGTTTCTTTTGTGATGCACATTTGTGGTGCCAAGTTTGAAGAACACTGCCCCAATATTTCTAGAGATTTTCTTGATTCAGTGTTTTACTGTTCAAGTGGAACCACCTATTACGTCATCGCTTTCCTCATTTGCATAATGCAAAAACGTAAATATCTCTAAAACGAAAAAAGATATTCCAAAAAGGGAAACGCCATTCTTCTTTACTTTGAGAAGCCTTTCAAATAAGCAGCAATTATTTTTTACTTCATAGGCACTTTATTAAAGACGGGGAATGGGGGAGATCTCAATAGAGCTTTAATGGTACCTTACCTACATTGACCTGTATAATAGGGTTCGGGTTGGGTGGTTTGTGGTAGCTCCCTCCAGAAAATGAGCCTTCCACATGGGACAAGGGAATTCCAAATATTCGACCTCAACACAGGAAGAACGGTGAGAGAATTAATCCACCATATACGATTTATAACCAAGTTATTCCCTCTCCAGTTAAATTTAGATCAACCTCGTTCCCAAGGCCTTTCCCCCTGGGAACGAGGTTGAGTTCTAGATCACTCAAGGTTTCTGACGTAACAGGAGGATCTAAAAATAGCCAATCATCTGACGTGGATTTTGTTGACGTAGACAGCCCACGCGGGTCTACACGGATTTTCACCCTGCACGAAACGTTCACACAAAGCGCCTCTGTTAATCAACTCTTTTACCCTTCGTATCACTTATATGACATAAAAAGCACCGCTTCGAATTTTGTGGTTGTACTAACGTCATTGCCCTGTTTGAAACGCTTATTAGTAATTTTCCACTGTGGCTGCAAATTCTTGGCACGGTCAATTTTCTTACGAAAACATTGGCCTGCAGTGGCTGAGAGCAACAATAAGTTAACCATATAAGTCTATAGAAATTATGATAATGTACTGAGAGCGCTTTGATTGGTTAATCATCCCTTAGCTTTAGTTTGAAAAACTACGAGAAATCCTGCAATGGCATCCACTACATATGTGTCGACTATTTGTCACTGCACATTAGTTAAGTTTATGACTATTTTCAGGTGATTTTTCCAATTTGAAAAGAATTCTTCTGTGGTATCAGCGTGCGTGGAATTCGCTTTTAATTCATTCTTGTATTTTTGTGTTTCTACGTTCAACTAAGATCATTATGGTGTATTGCATTGCGCATCCCTGCTGCGCAAGATTTCCACGTCAATAACATTATTTTAGCGCACGCACATGTACAGGCGCGTGTATAACATGCATAAAAATGAGTGAATCACGTGCTGAAAGCTCACATTAGTTTGTCAATCGGTCATCCTTTGCATCACTTCGACATCCGTCGTCCATATCCAGATTGGATACACACAAAATGGTAGGTGATCTTAATATGCCTTCTAGGGAGAGATAAATTTAAAAATTTTAAGCAATTAAGCTTGACTTTACTTGTATTTTTAATCGATCGCGTAATTTACGTTTTTCGTATGGAAAACCGCGTGGAAAGAGAGATTGAAAGTATGTACTGGGCGATTTCCAGAACCCTGTAAACAGAGGGTAGCTTCCTCTGAATCAAAGGTGGACCTTAAAATCAGAAAGTGAATTCGAATATTATTCAACGCCAGCAAGTGTCTGGATTGTCTTATACACTGGTTTTTATAAGAATATTGTTTTTCCAGCCCAGCCTGAAATTCTTATTTCTGCCTATTTTAGGCTAAAATTACTCTTGTGAATATTCTTAGATACAAATACAAAGTGGACTGCGCCGGCACAACGCTAGATTATCTGTCCTATCATAACACATGGCTTTGATGGCGTTGAAGTACTTTTGGAGCCAGACTGTAGGTTATAATACTTGATATGACACATAACGTCTTGCAGAAATATTATTAGCATCGAATCGAACATACAGCTAACGCTGTTTTATTGGCTAGTTTTGCCTTTTAGAGAAAGGATGAATTTCGTACGGTTTAGTTAAAACACATTTAATTGTATTCAGTTGACTTTTCAAATTCTCAACACACAAAATGATATTCTTTTCAAAAGCTCAGCCTTGGGGGTTTAAAATCTTAAAATTCCGCAAATTTCAACCTCGATATTCTTAAAAAATATATCCTCATGAAAAAGAATGCATCTCATATTTTTATATTTTATATTTTTATGTTTTAATACACATTTTAGTCATTACATATGCATCGTGGGAAGCTACGGAATATTTTTACAATATTTGAACTGATATAAATCGAATTTGCTATTGATTATTATTTTACTATGATTAAAATCGCACGTAAATCTCGACAACTGAATCGTTTTCTTTGTCCGCAGAAATGGCTAAAATACTACACTGAAATTATAATATTTTTATCTATTCTGTGACACCTCCCCATATTTTTATTAATGGAAGATTATCATCAATAAACAAGCTGTCTAAATAGTTACTTCTTAATCGAAGTAACATTGGAGATGACAGAATCAATTATCACGCGAAAGAACTGCAACTGAGAGAGACTAATCTAATTGTTGAATAAAGGCTGGTTTCCATATGATCGCAGACGATCGCAGACGATCGTGGATCGCAAATCGCAGATCGCAGACGATCACAAAGAGAGTTGTGTCCATATAATCGGGGACGATCGCAAACGATCGCAAACTATCGCAGAGCCGACTGTTGCATACATTTCGGACAGTGTCAATTAAACGTGCGTTGTGCTGGAAGGAAAATCGCGGCAAAGAATATGGCAGACGTCGAGGAGGAAATTTTACTGCAAGGAAATTTATTTCTTCTTTTAGTCAACCTATTTTAAAATTCCCTTGGCACTGCATCTCACCCCGATCCAGAACGTAGCGTTTTCAATTGCTTCAGATAACGACCATACGCAGTTCTTATATTGCGGAATTTGATCTCCGCCTCAGCGGCCGATAAGTTCCCAGCAGTTAGCCTTATTGTTTTTGTCTTTGAAATCGTTACTGTTACGGTGGTAAACGCACTCATATCGCGCAACTTCCTCCATGAATTTCTCGTTACTAACGTTACCCTGTTCAACGCCAGCCATGTTTACAACAAATAAGGTTGCCTTGTTGCTAAGAAGCGTCGAATCATGGGTCGGAATTCAAAATATTATGGGATACGATTCGATCGCAGATTGCAGAACTTTGGTTTCCATATGATCGCACGATCGCAATTGATCGCAGACGATCGCAGACGATCGCAGAAGTGTGTTTCCATATGATCGCAGACGATCGCAGAACTTTTTGTGATCTGCGATCCGCGATCCGCGATCGTCTGCGATCATATGGGAACCAGCCTTAAATTTGTGACTATTCGAAGCGACAAAAATTACCTTCGAATATTTTGTCCGTTAACCATCTAAACCGTTGCGTTTTCCGGGTTTGTTTATATAAATACAAAATAGAGGGATTATATAAATACAAAATAGAGGGATTATATAAATACAAAATAGAGGAATAGATCTTTTTACCTGTAAAAAGAAGCATCGAGAAACTGTGATGGTAAGCTTAGTATTCAAGTCAGAAGTACCCCTTCGATACCCATTTTAGTCACCCCAAATGGGCCTTCTCGATATTTTCCAAAGTAAATAGAATTGAAACTTTTTTTTAACATCCATTTCGTAATTAGGACTCTAATAAAAGGCTGTATGGCAAATTTCAGCAAACTCGGTGAAGTATATGGTGGCGGGACTTTTTGACTCTTAAATGACTAAAACATTCTGCCTCACAAAGAAGCCAATAGATGTATTTACCGTTTTCGAATTATCTATAGTCTTTATTTATTATGATTCGTTCCGTTCAGGGCTACAGCTTAGTTCACATGCCGTTCATCTTGTATCAGAACGTCCACAAGACTCGTACCAGCCAAGTGCCACAGAGCTAAAGACATTCTAGAATATATTTTCTTTTACCAAATCCTCAAAACTATTGTTCTAACTAGTCTATAGAAATAAGTAAGAAGAATTAATTATCAGAGGTCGCGAGTAAAAAAAGTAATGCAGCGTTCTTGTATCTTTAGAGAAAAGTTCCAAGCCGTTATCAGCTGATTTTGCATCCACGGTGGCCGTGGTTATTTGGATAATTTATTCAGGTAATTATACAATCATTGTCTTGTTAAAGTTATTTATATTATAATATATAACCATCGATTGACTCCAATTTCGGTGTGAATAATATACATGAAAAAATTACTCGATTCTGATTGCCATACTAATATATCTCAAATTGAAAAGTACAGTTAGTGGAAATACTGTTAACTGGCAAATGAGCGATGTGTTATGTCACGATCGATCAGTTTAACAAATTCAGTTTTCACGTATGTGCAAAATATATTACAGTTTTCTAAGACACAGGAATACACAACATTGGAGGAAGATTAAGACACGAGGCGAATAGAGAAGTTGCCTTTTGCCTCTGTGCTACCTTCTAACTGTATACAAACTACGTTGCTTTCTTTCTATTTTTAAAGATTTTACTTCCACACGTAATTTTGGTGCGCAAAAAACTCCTGGATACCGCATCATAAACACAAATCTATCAAATGGAAGCTCTCAGATCAACAAGGAAGATTCCAAGCCTTGCTTAAAAGACGCCTTCAAAGACATCTTGCTTGTTATTGTCTACAATTATCCATTGTACGACAGTATACCTCATCTGGTTGCTCTGTATAAACCTGCCTTCCCTAACCTGTTATTCTGCGGTCCGCCCGACAATGCAGCACCCCCAGACATTCTCACGGTGGAAATCACTCGCGGTTACCTGGGGTACGAGTGCCTGGGTAGAGCAATAAGGCAGCATCCGGGATATAAGGGGTATTTCTACAGCAATGATGACGTGATATTAAAGTTCTGGAGTTTCCTGGATTTTGACCGGGAAAGGATCTGGGAATCCAGCCAGTCAGTCTTGTCACAGAGGGTTACGGAAACCGCGCGCTTAAAGTGGAAATGGTGGAATTCAAATTACGGTTTGCAGAACTGTAGAAGAGCTTGTGAAGATGTGGCCAACACGAATTTGGAGAAGGAAAATGTCAACGGAGTCCAACTTTTGAATACTCTTTTAAAGAACAGCAATGGAACACTGCGATGCTTTGGAGGTCGATCGGACGTTCTGTACATTCCCCAAAAGCATGCCACAGCATTTTCAATTCTTTCAAATATGTTTTACAGGCAAAAAGTTTTCCTGGAAATTGCCGTACCGACTATAAATCGGCTAGTGGAACGAAACGACAACATCGGTCGCCTCCTTGGTCGTTATATTCGTTATCATCGAGAAGACCCTGGAGGAACTGATAGCAGATTTTTCTGGCATCTTTACTTTACGAACGATATGTACTTGTTTATTCATCCTTTTAAACTTCATGGAAAGGATGAACTCGACAACAAATTAAACGTGGTTATGTTTAAGCTCTTTTTGATAGAGCAAGTGAAAGAACTCATGAACTGTAATCGTGATGCTTAATGCAATAGTGTTGTCTTTAGATAGTCTGGCAGCACTGACATTGCTGTTTCATTGCGGTATAGCAGCATATATTCCTTACGTATGGGACACAGATTTTACCGAAGTACACGGTTATATGTCTTATATCCGTGGTAGCGGTTGTATGTGTAAAGCTGTAAGAGTTAGAGTAGCTTCCTATAGTATGTGCAGTAGTTGTAATTCGTGGAGTAGCTTTAGTATATGCATGTGGTTGCTGTAGTATCCGTAATTATTGTAGAAACTGTAGTAAGTGCAGCAGCTATAGAATAGTATATGGATGTAGTAGCTGTCGTATATGGATGTAGTAGCTGTAGTGCATGGATGTAGTAGCTGTAGTATATGGATGAAGTCGCTGCAGTATATGGATGTAGTAGCTGTAGTATATGGATGTAGTAGCTGTAGATATGGATTTAGTAGCTGTGGTATATGGATGTAGTAGCTGTAGTATATGGATGTAGTAGCTGTAGTATATGGATGTAGTAGCTGTAGTATATGGATGAAGTCGCTGCAGTATATGGATGTAGTAGCTGTAGTATATGGATGTAGTAGCTGCAGTATATGGATGTAGTAGCTGTAGTATATGGATGAAGTCGCTGCAGTATATGGATGTAGTAGCTGTAGTATATGGATGTAGTAGCTGTAGTATATGGATGTAGTAGCTGTAGTATATGGATGAAGTCGCCGCAGTATATGGATGTAGTAGCTGTAGTATATGGATGTAGTAGCTGTAGATATGGATTTAGTAGCTGTGGTATATGGATGTAGCAGCTGTAGATATGGATGTAGTAGCTGTAGTATATGGATGTAGTAGCTGTAGTATATGGATGTAGTAGCTGCAGTATATGGATGTAGTAGCTGTAGTATATGGATGTAGTAGCTGTAGTATATGGATGTAGTAGCTGTAGTATATGGATGAAGTCGCTGCAGTATATGGATGTAGTAGCTGTAGTATATGGATGTAGTAGCTGCAGTATATGGATGTAGTAGCTGTAGTATATGGATGAAGTCGCTGCAGTATATGGATGTAGTAGCTGTAGTATATGGATGTAGTAGCTGTAGTATATGGATGTAGTAGCTGTAGTATATGGATGAAGTCGCCGCAGTATATGGATGTAGTAGCTGTAGTATATGGATGTAGTAGCTGTAGATATGGATTTAGTAGCTGTGGTATATGGATGTAGCAGCTGTAGATATGGATGTAGTAGCTGTAGTATATGGATGTAGTAGCTGTAGTATATGGATGTAGTAGCTGCAGTATATGGATGTAGTAGCTGTAGTATATGGATGTAGTAACTGCAGTATATGGATGTAGTAGCTGCAGTATATGGATGTAGTAGCTGCAGTATATGGATGTAGTAGGTGTAGTATATGGATGTAGTAGCTGTAGTATATGGATGTAGTAGCTGTAGATATGGATGTAGTAGCTGTAGTATATGGATGTAGTAGCTGCAGTATATGGATGTAGTCGCTGTAGTATATGGATGTAGTAGCTGCAGTATATGGATGTAGTAGCTGCAGTATATGGATGTAGTAGCTGTAGTATATGGATGTAGTAGCTGCAGTATATGGATGTAGTAGCTGCAGTATATGGATGTAGTCGCTGCAGTATATGGATGTAGTAGCTGTAGTATATGGATGTAGTAGCTGCAGTATATGGATGTAGTCGCTGCAGTATATGGATGTAGTAGCTGTAGTATATGGATGTAGTAACTGTAGTATATGGATGTAGTAGCTGTAGTATGATGACGTCATATTAAAGTTTTGGAAGTTTTCGGATTTTGATGGGAAAAAGATCTGGGAATCCAAGGAATCCAGCCACTTGTATTCGCAGAGCGTTAAGGAAACCGGAGGCCTAAAATGGCAGTGGTGGAATTCAACTTACGGTTTGAAGAACTGCGAAAGAGCTTGCGAAGATGTGGCCAACATGACTTTGGAGAAGGAAAATGTCAACGGAGTCCAGCTTTTGAATGCTCTTTTAAAGAACAGTAAGGGAACTTTGAGATGCTTCCGAGGTCGATCGGACTTTCTGTACATTCCCCAAAAGCATGCCACAACATTCTCCATTCTTTCAAACATGTTTTACAGGCGAAAGGTTTTCCTGGAAATTGCCGTACCGACTATAAATCGGTTAGGTGAACGAAACGAGAACATCGGTCGCCTTCCTGGCCTTTACATTTGTTATCATCAGCTAGGCTCTCGAGGAACTGATAGCAGATTTTTCTGGCATCTTTACTTCACCAAAGATAAGTTCTTTTATATTCATCCTTTTAAACTTCATGGAACAGAAGATCTCGATAACAAGTTAAACTTGGTTATGTTTAAGTTTTTTCTCATAGAGAAAGTCAAAGAACTCACGAACTGTGCCCGTGATGCTTGACACAATTCTTTTTTCTTTAGCTAGGTAGCCTGGCAATACTGATATCATTGCCCGCTACATTGCGGCAGAGCATGCGCAGTATATGTTCCTTTGAGTAGTTGTTAGTTGCCTGCAGAAGACGGCTGAGAAATGTACCCAGATTTATAACGCACGTGCAAGGCCATTGTCCTTCTCAGTAAAGCATTTGTTTAATGACGTTTTCATTTCCGTCGTGGTTTGTTAAAGTACCCAACTGTTTCGCTTGTACCCAAGTGGCACCTCATTGAAGAGGTCCGAGTTATACTTACCCTGATTAAGTATAGGGGTAGGCAAACAGGAGATTAATAGACTGAGAGAAGCTATAACAAAATTCTACTTGCATAGGTGGGAGGCTTATTAAAGACGGGGAATGGGGGAGATCTCAATAGAGCTTTAATGGTACCTTGCTTACATTGACCTGTATAATAGGGTCCGGGTTGGGTGGTTTGTGGTAGTTCCCTCCAGAAAATGAGCCTTCCACTTAGGACAAGGGAATTCCAAATACTCGACCTCAACACAGGAAGAACAGTGAGAGAATTAATCCACCATATACGGTTTATAACCAAGTTATCCCCTCTCCAGTTAAATTTAGATCAACCTCGTTCCCAAGGCCTTTCCCCCTGGGAACGAGGTTGAGTTGTAGATCACTCAAAGTTTCTGACGTAACAGGAGGATCTAAAAATAGCCAATCATCTGACGTGGATTTTGCTGACGTAGACAGCCCACGCGGGTCTACACGGATTTTCACCCTGCACGAAACGTCCACGGAACGCGCCTCTGTTAATCAACTCTTTTACCCTTCATATCTCTTATTCGACGTAAAAAGCAACGCTTCGAATTTTGTGGTTGTAATGACGTCACGTTCTGTTTAAAACGCTTAATTATTAGTGATTTTCCATCATGGCTGCAAATTCTTGGCACGGTCAATTTTCTTACAAAAACGCTGGCGTGCAGTGGCTGAGAGCACTAATAAGTTAACCATATAAGTCTATAAAAATTATGATAATGTACTGAGAGCGCTTTGATTGGTTAATTATCCCTTAGCTTTAGTTTGAAAAACAACAAGAAGATCTGTTAGATCTTATAACCGCGCTTTTAAAATTTAACTGTTTGCTTAGCACTACCGTCGGAACGCAGTGCACATTCCAAAGCAGTCATTGATGATTCTTTTCTTACTGTAGACATCACATCACTTGATCAACACAAACTGTATTATTGCACCATCAGTGGTAGCCGTTGACAAATCTCCGATGACGTAATGGTCCTAATCTAGAACTTTCTTCGGGATATGTATGGGCATGAACGATATGAACTACATGATAATAACACTATTAACAACAGCTTTCTTTCTTAAAAGTCATGATTAAATTTAATTGGTGTTTTCCACGAGTAAAGGGCTAGTAAAGTAGTCACACAAGTCATATAATTTAATAATAAAACTCTATCCCGACCGATGTATCGATTTTAGTCACTCCAGTGACCACAGATTGAAAACGTGACAGAAAATTGGCGTTACTTTCGATTCTCACCAAATTTGGGCAGTGGGATGATCTCATCATTAGCCATATACAGGCCATTTTTCAGCTCTTTTCGTCATATCTCCCCCTCGGGAGAATTTTGTCAAGTTAGCTAATTTAGTATGCAAGCCACCGTAATGGATCTATAGGAACAACCAGCCATGGTATTGTAGCACTTACACCGGCTCTTGTTTCCATTTGGTACTTGATGACAGAATTTTTTTCCATCTTTCTTAGCAGAACCACGACCACACGAACAGTGCTCTGGCAGGTGTTCCTTTAGTACAGTGTTGCTAGATGTACTTGTGGAACTTACATCGGACAGAAATGGAAAGTAAGAGCTTGAAAACCAGCGATTCTCGGGCGATTAAGATAAACTTTGGAACCGTGGGAGAAAGCGAATGGGAAGAAGAGTTATCGATGGCTGCCATGAGGCAATTTTGACGAGATTAGACCATTTTTGTGGAATTTACGGAGCTTTGAGTGCGGGCCGTCGGGCCAGTGGGTTGCCCGCCTTTCGTTTCTCTTTAGGGGAAGCAAACCGCCAGAAAGTAAAACTCGCCTAAATGGCTCTAAACCACCTCCAGGAACCCAGAGACATCAAAATAACGCAATGCAAACACAAGGTAAGCCCTTTTATTCAAATTATTTTCTACACGTAGCATTTACAGTAATTTTCGAAGCATTCTCATACATTGTCTTATAAACGGCTAAAATTGTAACGTAACCGCCAACAGCATAATGTCACGTATTAATCGTATTTAACGTCTGGGCCGCCTGTGGCGGAATTCGCTTTTAAGTCATTCTTGTATTTTTGCGTTTCTACGTTCAAGTAAGATCATTATAGTGTATTGCATTGCGCATCCCTGCTGCGCAAGATTTCCACATCAATAGCATTATTTTAGTGCACGCACAGTCGCGTGTATAACATGCATAAAAATGAGTGAATCACGTGCTGAAAGCTCACATCCTTTGCATCACTTCGACATCCGTCGTCCATATCCACATTGGATACACACAAAATGGTAGGTGATCTTAATATGCCTTCTAGAGAGAGATAAATTTCAAAATTTTAAGCAGTTAAGCTTGACTTTACTTGTATTTTTAATCGATCGCGTAATTTACGTTTTTCGTATGGAAAACCGCGTGGAAAGAGAGATCCAAAACGCTGTAAACAGAGGGTAGCTTCCTCTGAATTAAAGGTGGACATTGAAATCAGAAATTGAATATTATTCAACGTCAGCAAGTGTCTGGATTGTCTTATACACTGATTTTTATAAGAATATTGTTTTTCCAGCTCAGCCTGAATATTCTTATTTCTGTCTATTTTAGGCTAAAAATACTCTTGTGAATATTCTTAGATATAAATACAAAGTGGACTGCGTCGGCACAACGCTAGATTATCTGTCCTATCATAACACATGGCTTTGATGGCGTTGAAGTACTTTTGGAGCCAGACTGTAGGTTATAATACTTGATATGACACATAACGTCTTGCAGAAACATTATTAGCTTCGAATCGAACATACAACTAACGCTGTTTTATTGGCTAGTTTTGCCTTTTAGAGAAAGGATGAATTTCATACGGTTTAGTTAAACACATTTAATTGTATTATCAGTTGACTTTTCAAATTCTTAACACACAAAATGATATTCTTTTCAAAAGCTCAGCCTCGGGGGTTTAAAATCTTAAAATTCCCCAAATTTCAACCTCGATATTCTTAAACAATATATTCTCATGAAAAAGAATGCATCTCATATTTTTATATTTTATATTTTTATGTTTTAATACACATGTTAGTCATTACATATGCATCGTGGGAAGCTATGGAATATTTTTACAATATTTGAACTGATATAAATCGAATTTGCTATTGATTATTATTTTACTATGATTAAAATCGCACGTAAATCTCGACAACTGAATCGTTTTCTTTGTGCGCAGAAATGGCTAAAATACTACACTGAAATTATAATATTTTTATCTATTCTGTGACAGCTCCCCATATTTTTATTAATGGAAGATTATCATCAATAAACAAGCTGTCGTCAGGCTAAATAGTTACTTCTTAATCGAAGTAACATTGGAGATAGCAGAATCAATTATCACGCGAAAGAACTGCAACTGAGATAGACTAATCTAATTGTTGAATAAAGGCTGGTTTCCATATGATCGCAGACGATCGCGGACGATCGTGGATAGCAAATCGCAGATCGCAGACGATCGCAAAGAGAGTTGTGTCCATATATTCGGAGACGATCGCAAACGATCGCAGAGCCGACTGTTGCATACATTTCGGGCAGTGTCAAAATTACACGCGCGTTGTGCTGGCGGGAAAAGCGCAGCAAACAATACGGCGGACGTCGAGGAGGAAATTTTGCTGCAAGCAAATTTATTTCTTCTTTTAGTCAACCTATTTTAAAATTCCCTTAGCACTGCATCTCGCCCCAATCCAGAACGTAGCGTTTTCAATCGCTTCAGATAACGACCATACGCAGTTCTTATGTTGCGAAATTTGACCTCCGCCTCAGCGGCCGATAAACTAAACTTCTCCCCGATTTTTTCCCAGCAGTTAGCCCTTTGGTTTTTGTCTTTGAAATCGTTACTGTTACGGTGGTAAACGCACTCATATCGCGCAACTTCCTCCATAAATTTCTCGTTACTAACGTTACCCTGTTCAACGCCAGCCATGTTTACAACAAATAAGTGGTTGCCTTGTTGCTAAGAAACGTTGAATCATGGGTCGGAATTCAAAATATTATGGGATACGATTCGATCGCAGATTGCAGAACTTTGGTTTCCATATGATCGCACGATCGCAACTGATCGCAGACGATCGGAGACGATCGCAGAAGATAAAACATGGTTCAATCTTCTGCGATCGCCTGTGATCGTCTACGATCACGATCGCAGGATCACAGATGATCGCAGACGATCGCAGAACTTTTTGTGATCTGCGATCCGCGATCCGCGATCGTCTGCGATCATATGGGAACCAGCCTTAAATTTGTGACTATTCGAAGCGACAAAAATTACCTTCGAATTTTTTGTCCGTTAGCCATCTAAACCGTTGCGTTTTCCGGATTTGTTTATATAAATACAAAATAGAGGGATTATATAAATACAAAATAGAGGAATAGATCTTTTTACCTGTAAAAAGAAGCATCGAGAAACTGTGATGGTAGGCTTAGTATTTACGTCAGAAGTACCCCTTCGATACCAATTTTAGTCACCCCAAATGGGCCTTCTCGATATTTTCCAAAGTAAATAGAATTGAAACTTTTTTTAACATCCATTTCGTAGTTAGGACTCTAATAAAAGGCTGTATGGCAAATTTCAGCAAACTCGGTGAAGTATATGGTGGCGGGACTTTTTGACTCTTAAATGCCTAAAACATTCTGCCTCACAAAGTAGCCAATAGATGTATTTACCGTTTTCGAATTATCTATAGTCTTCATTTATGATGATACGTTCCGTTCAGCGCTACAGCTTAGTTCACATGCCGTTCATCTTATATCAGAACGTCCACAAGATTCCTACCAGCCAAGTGCCACACAGCAAAAGACATTCTAGAATATACTTTCTCTGACCAAATTCTCAAAACTATTATGGTAAGCAATCTATAGAAATAGGTTAGGAGAATTAATTATCAGAGCTCGTGGGTAAACAGAGTAATGCAGCGTTTTTGTATCTTTAGAGAAAAGTTCCAAGCCGTTATCAGCTGTTTTTTGCACTCACGGTGGCCGTGGCTATTTGGATAATTTATTCAGGTAATTATACAATCCTTGTCTTATTTTAGTTATCTGTTTTAACATTAAACCATTTATTGACTTCAACTTCTGTGCCAATAGGTAAATACTTCAAAACGAAAAGTAAAGTTGGTGAAAAATTTTTCATCAAAAGATATTTATTTTTCCTGATGTGTGAAACTACTGTTAAGTTGAAGGAATCCGAAAATATATCATAATTTTGTAACGAAGGACGTAAAAATAAGCCAAAATACATAAGAATGCAGAACACTGCGGGAATATTAAGTCCCCGCACACTCTAGGCCGAAAGAATATGAAAACGGAGGTTTCACTATGAAAACGCATCAAACGTTTTCCATCCACATTACTGTGATAATAGGTTTTTGGCCTGGGAAAGCACTTCTGTAAAAACCTGAGGAAACTCTCTGGTTGCGGGGATCAGTACCGGATCTGTTACAGGGAATCATCCTCAGAGACATCGACAGTACTCAGAACTTAGGTCCAACGATATCGTTTTACTCCACGAATGTCACCAAAAACATAACCATTCACACTCCTATTTTCATCGCTACTAGTTATACAAAAAAAATTGTCAAGAGTTTACGTTTATTAAGATTGGCTATATATTCATCAGCCATGCAAGAATATTAATTGGAAGATAAAAACAAGGAGAAGATTACGCTATAACTGGATCTATCCTCGCCTGGTGATTAACCTCTAATAAATGTGCATAAATATCTTCACACTCCTTAAGATAGAAGTATAGAATTATAAAACTATAAAAGTATAGAAGTATAGAAGTATAGAGCTCTCTATATAATATTTCAATTCTCTCTAGTATTTCTTCTTCTTTTGTCACAGACTTACCCTCCAGATGCTTCAACTCCTTTACTGTTTTATTGTAATTTCGGTTCTCTAGGTTGAAGAAATATTTAGTCGGTTTTTCACCCTGCTCAATCCATCTTGTTTTAGAACAAACAATTAAGAGTAAATGTCAGTAAAAATCAAAGAAAATTCTAAAAATGTGGCCACGGTCGAAAAATCGATTTTGCTCATACTTTGCCAGTTTGAAGGCCTAGGTAAGTAACTGAAGGAAATCAAGTTAGTTTTTTTGAAATATCCAATATAACGGCAGAAATTCACGAAAAACGGTTATCGCACCGAAAGCTCAGATTTCACTTCGCGATAATCCGAAATTTTACACTTTTCAGCTTCTTGCTACACAGTCGTTTACATCGCTGTGAAACGTTCTCAACTTTAAATGTATACATTGATTCTTCCTTAATCAAGAGATAGTGATTGTTTTTATTTCTTGTGTTTTTTGGCCGAACTGAGCCCCGATTAAGTAGACATACTTTTCTAATTAAAACAAACCTCAAAAGCTATGCAAATTCAGTGAGGAAAAACGCTGACCGGTAGTGCTTCAAATCGTCTGATATTCTGGCAAAAGACAGTTCAGCCAATGAATTGTAGGCCTACAGTTTCATTTTTGTGGGATCTACTAACAATTTTGCATGAACGCCGATCAAAAATCGAGAAAATTGCAATTCAACCCCTTTGAAATTTGCGATGTAACGCAATACGCTAAAATAGGTAAGACCATTTTTGTTGGCTTGAGACAGGACAATCAAAGCCTATTAATGTCTTTTACATTTGAAAAGCTTTGAAAATTTGAAACCATTTTTTCACGGTTCAAAATGAGTCAAATTTTAATAACAAGATCTTTGCGAAATCATGCATTAATAAGAGAAGATTGCCCAGTTAACCCGCCGAACGAAGTAAAAAAGGTCCCAATAGTATATACATATTGGAACGATGTTAGGGATTACAAGCTTTATGCCGTCGCCAGCCAGTAGGAGGCTATCTATTCCCACGAAAAGTTAATGTTGTATCGATAACCAAGCAAACAACGCACTTATCAAAGAAGAATCGAAGTAAGCTGGATGAGTTAAAGACGCCCCGCGCGAGTTCGTTCTTCAATACGGTGGAATTTGTGCCGGCACGCAGTTACGGTCATACCGCTCATACAGTGTAACAAGGATATCAAAAGCCACTAAAAGTCCTTCAGATTTTATCGCATTGAGACATACGTGAAGAATATTTTTGGCGAATGTGTGCGTTTCGAGAAACCGAGAAACTTCTTGGAATCGACAATCTCATTGATTAGGTCAGGAGCCCATGACCGGCTCCTGATTAGGTACAGGTCCAGAAGTTGATTCATGTTACTCAAGGATCTGTGGAAATTACACACACGGCAAATGGAAATTTATTCAAGTCCGTGAATTTACTAGAAGATTCAGAACAGTTCTTCCCTGTGGGCTCAGGCGCGCCAGTGACGACTGAAGTCTTTGATGAACAGAGAACCAGAAACTCTCCTCAATGATAACAACACATATTCCTCCTTGACTTGCACCTGCTGGCTTGTACTTTAAAATCAGTCTGACCTGATAAAAAGCAACACGCCAGTCCTTGTGCTAAAAGTTTTCATCATTGAAGGAAGTCGAGGTAAGCAAATACTTTAGGAATAATAAATAAATAATTTCCGTAGTTTTAACGGTCACACCCTCAATGACTATCCAGAAGCAAGGTAGTCCTCTTCTGGCCCTCTCCTTGTCACGCAACGTCGAGAGGGAGGGTCCCTCTCTCTCGGCTCTCTCCCGACGTTTCGTGACAGAGAAAGGGCCAGAACTGGACTAGAAGCAAGGGAAAAAAAATTGACGCGCGCAAGAATGTCACCAATGTTGCACACACGCAATTTGCTTAATTACGTTTGGCCACCTTGTTGCAACATCAAACATCTTACAGGATACTTGTGTTTTCGAATTATTTCTTGTTAATTTATTTGAACTGAAAAGCTTGTTAAACCAGGGTCGAAGAAAGGCTCGTCAACTGAATGAGGCAGTAGTTGGTGGTATAAAACGATCCACAAGACTACATGATAAAGCATGATAAAGAGTAGGTAGCACTAATTTTTTCAGAAGTGTAAACCACAACGTAGGTTAAAGATATACCGACATGTCATTGGCTACAAAAATGCTTCATGCTTCAGTGCTAAATAGCAATGAAAACCAACCGTGGCGTCACAAATTTGGTTTGTAAACAAGGCAATTTTTATCAGGAGTTTTCTCTCATCCCCACCCCATCGTTATCAATGCAATTCAACTCTTTTCTCTTCCTTTCTCGCCCTGCAAGTTGATCATGAAGCTGATACTGATGTCTCTTTTTCCACCCCGATCAATGAGCTGAATGCAAAGGTAGGCTTTTTGTACTGGACGAAGCTTCAGAGGAAAGCAAACTTATAGCTGAATATCGCATAATTTGAAAAAGCGATTGAAGGTTGAGTTCTGGAGAAAGCTCCATCATCTTCTACAGATTTGACGCATCTTCCAAGTCCGTCACGTACTCGCTGCATAGTAGCACCGTGGATTGCAGTGTAAAGCTCTAGTACGCGTTGTTATTTGAGAAAACTGAACAATGCGTTTTAGCCGTCCCGAATATCCTTGCTCCTGCAGATTTGAATTGCTTCTGGGAGGAGTTATCTAAACGCAAAGGGAATCTAAGAGCAACTAGTGGGGAAATACTTTGAACGCTTCAAACACTCCGTCACTTATCCCGAAGCTGCATAAATTACTTGACCTTCGCCACAGATTGTCATTTCCAAGATTGTAGCATCGGCCAAGTGTATCATGCGTGACACAAAACAGGGAGAGTTAGGGAGCGATTAAGTTTGGTTCTACTCGTGTTTTTTAGCTATTACAGGCAATTTCTAAGTTAAATATTATTTCTAAAGCGTTTCAAACGTTAAAGACATTAATAGGCTTTGATTGTCCTGTCTCAAGCCAACAAAAGATTTTTACCTATTCTAGCGTGTTGCGTTACATTGCAAATTTCAAAGGGGCTGAATTGCAATTTTCTCGATTTTTGATCGGCGTTCATGCAAAATTGCTGGTAGATCCCACAAAAATGAATCTGTAAGCCTAAAATTCATCGACTGAACTGTCTTTTGCTAGAATATCAGACGATTTGAAGCACTACCGGTCAGCGTTTTTCCTCACTGAATTTGCATAGCTTTTGAGTTTTGTTTTAATTAGAAAAGTATGTCTACTTAATCGGGGCTCAGTTCGGCCAAAAAACACAAGAAATAAAAACAATCACTATCTCTTGATTAAGGAAGAATCAATGTATACATTTAAAGTTGAGAACGTTTCACAGCGATGTAAACGACTGTGTAGCAAGAAGCTGAAAAGTGTAAAATTTCGGATTACCGCGAAGTGAAATCTAAGCTTTCGGTGCGATAACCGTTTTTCGTGAATTTCTGCCGTTATGTTGGATATTTCAAAAAACTAACTTGATTTCCTTCAGTTACTTACCTAGGCCTTCAAACTGGCAAAGTATGAGCAAAATCGATTTTTCGACCGTGGCCACGATTTCTTTGATTTTTAGTGGCAATTACTCGTTAACCCTTTCCCCTGTTTTCATAGATGAGGCAAAGTTCCTGCTTCAATTGGTTATGTTAGCCTCTAGGTAATTTGCCCGAGAGCTGTCGACACCGCTCGCACTGGCAATGAGTTGGTCTAGATCGCTCAGTCTCTTTTGGAGATCTCTCTTTTTTCTACGAATTTTTTTGCCTTTTTATATTTTTGCATAAGGGATTGTAAAACCTCTCAGCTCCATTTTAACTAATTCCCATTTCAGCCTTTCATCTTCTGGTCCAGAATATTTTTCACTAATGGAAGAATAATTTTCTATAATTAAAGTTACCTAGCTGTCATCCAAGAGAGAGTTGTTCAATTTACATACTCCTAGGCCTCTTTTGTATGAGTTTCACTGTCTTTCTGTATACAAACTACGTTGCTTTCTTTGTCTTTTTTAAGATTTTACTTCTACGCTTAATTTTGGTGTGGAAAAATCTCCTGGATACCGCTTAATGAACACAAATCTTCCAATTGGAAGCTCTCAGCTCAACAAGGAAGATTCCAGGCCTTGTTTAAAAGACGCCTTCAAAGACATCTTGCTTGTTATTGTCTACAATTATCCATTGTACGACAGTATACCTCATCTGGTTGCTCTGTATAAACCTGCCTTCCCTAACCTGTTATTCTGCGGTCCGCCCCACAATGCAGCACCCCCAGACATTCTCACGGTGGAAATCACTCGCGGTTACCTGGGATACGAGTGCCTGAGTAGAGCAATAAGGCAGCATCCGGGTTTTAAGGGGTATTTCTACAGCAATGACGACGTGATATTAAAGTTCTGGAGTTTTCCTGATTTTGACCGGGAAAAGATCTGGGAATCCAGGGAATCCAGCCACTTGTATTCGAAGAGGGTTAAGCAAACCGCAGGCCTAAAATGGCAATGGTGGAATTCAACTTATGGTTTGAAGAACTGCAAAAGAGCTTGCGAAGATGTGGCCAACATGACTTTGGAGAAAGAAAATGTCAACGGAGTCCAGCTTTTGAATACTCTTTTAAAGAACGGCAAGGGGACTTTGAAATGCTTCCGAGGTCGATCGGACGTTCTGTACATTCCCCAAAAGCATGCCAAAACATTCTCCATTCTTTCAAACATGTTTTACAGGCAAAACGTTTTCCTGGAAATTGCCGTACCAACTATAAATCGGTTAGTGGAACGAAACGAGAACATCGGTCGCCTTCCTGGCCTTTACATTCGTTATCATCGGCTAGGCTCTCGAGGAACTGATAGCAGATTTTTCTGGCATCTTTACTTCACTAAAGATAAGTTCTTTTATATTCATCCTTTTAAACTTCATGGAACAGAAGATCTCGATAACAAGTTAAACTTGGTTATGTTTAAGTTTTTTCTCATAGAGAAAGTCAAAGAACTCACGAACTGTGCCCGTGATACTTGACAGAATACTTTTGTCTTTAGCTAGGTAGTCTGGCAATACTGATATAATTGCCCGTTACATTGCGGCAGAGCATGCGCAGTATACGTTCCTTTGAGTAGTTGTTAGTTGTTTGCAGCAGACGGCTGAGAAATGTACCCAGATTTATAACGCACGTGCAAGGCCATTGTCTTTCTCAATAAAGCATTTGTTTAATGACGTTTTCATTTCCATCGTGGTTTGTTAAAGTTGCCAACTGTTTCGCTTGAACTCAAGTGGCACCTCACTGAAGACGTCCGAGTTACACTTACGGTGATTAAGTATAAAAACCCAGAATTCTCGAGTTAAGAGTTAGAAGAGGCCAAAACAACTGGGAGGAAAAGACTATGGTTTCGGTCGGACAGGTCGGTTTTGACTACCGCTCGTATTGCGGGCGCAGCCAACGCATGCAATGAGATGGGTGATAAATGTTTTTTTTTTCTGGAAAATGACACCGGCAGCAGACAATGAGACGGTCAAAACGATACGCTTGTTAAATTAAAACAACTCTTGCTTCCCTGAGAGGTAGGCAGACAGGGAATTAAAAGACTGAGAGGAGTTATAACAAAATTTTACTTGCATAGGTGGGAGGCTTATTAAAGACAGGGAATGGGGGAGATCTCAATAGAGCTTTAATGGTACCTTGCCTAGATTGACCTGTATAATAGGGTCCGGGAGGGGTGGTTTGTGGTAGCTTCTTCCAGAAAATGAGCCTTGCACATAGGACAAGGGAATTCCAAATACTCGACCTCAACACAGGAAGAGCGGTGAGAGAATTAATCCACCATATACGGTTTATAACAAAGTTATTCCCTCGCCAGTTAAATTTAGATCAACCTCGCTCCCAAGGCCTTTCCGCCTGGGAACGAGGTTGAGTTTTAGATCGCTCAAAGTTTCTGACGTAACAGGAGGATCTAAAAATAGCCAATCATCTGACGTGGATTTTGCTGACGTAGACAGCCCACACGGCTCTACACGGATTTTCACCCTGCACGGAACGTCCACGGAACGCGCCTCTGTTAATCAACTCTTTTACCCTTCATATCTCTTATTCGACGTAAAAAGCAACGCTTCGAATTTTTTGGTTGTACTGACGTCACGCCCTGTTTAAAATGCTTAATTATTAGTGATTTTCCATCGTGGCTGCAAATTCTTGGCACGGTCAATTTTCTTACAAAAACGCTGGCGTACAGTGGCTGAGAGCACTAATAAGTTAACCATATAAGTCTATAAAAATTATGATAATGTACTGAGAGCGCTTTGATTGGTTAACCATCCCTTAGCTTTAGTTTGAAAAACAACAAGAAGATCTGTTAGATCTTATAACCGCGCTTTTAAAATTTAACTGTTTGCTTAGCACTACCGTCGGAACGCAGTGCACATTCCAAAGCAGTCATTGATGATTCTTTTCTTACTGTAGACATCACATCACTTGATCAACACAAACTGTATTATTGCACTATCACTGGTTACCGTTGACAAATCTCCGATGACGTAATGGTCTTAATCTAAAACTTTCTTCGGGATATGTATGGGCATGAACGATATGAACTACATGATAATAACACTATTAACAACAGCTTTCTTTCTTAAAAGTCATGATTAAATTTAATTGGTGTTTTCCACGAGTAAAGGGCTAGTAAAGTAGTCACACAAGTCATATAATTTAATAATAAAACTCTATCCCGACCGATGTATCGATTTTAGTCACTCCAGTGACCACAGATTGAAAACGTGACAGAAAATTGGCGTTACTTTCGATTCTCACTAAATGTGGACAGTGGGATGATCTCATCATTAGCCAATTACAGGCCATTTTCAGCTCTTTTCGTCATATCTCCCCCTCGGGAGAATTTTGTCAAGTTAGCTAATTTAGTATGCAAACCACCGTAATGGCGGTCGCCCTCGGCGAAATGTTTATTTGCTCAAAATTGGGGCAAAATCTTTCGGAGATGGAAGTCAGGACATTCGTAAGGAAACAGAAAGTAATTTGAGACCAGTTACTGGCTTCTAAGGCTGAATTTATCCAGAAGTAAGCTGTATTTTCGTTTTCGTGCCGAAAGCCACGCGATGAAATATCATCGGCTTATTCTGCTGTCTTGTTCTGTTTTGTTCTCTTGGTCTTTTCTGTAGCCCGCCAAGGCCAGTCTTTCGTCTAAATCAGTGGAAAAAAGTACGAAAAAGATGTTCCCATTCACGTTTAAGCTCTCAGGCGATAATTCCACAGGCGGCCCAGACGTTAAATACGATTAATACCTGACATTATGCTGTTGGCGGTTGCGTTACAATTTTAGCCGTTTATAAGACAATGTATGAGAATGCTTCGAAAATTACTCTAAATGCTACGTGTAGAAAATAATTTGAATAAAAGGGCTTACCTTGTGTTTGCATTGCGTTATTTTGATGTCTCTGGGTTCCTGGAGGTGGTTTAGAGCCATTTAGGCGAGTTTTACTTTCTGGCGGTTTGCTTCCCCTAAAAAGAAACGAAAGGCGGGCGACCCACTGGCCCGACGGCCCGCACTCAAAGCTCCGTAAATTCCACAAAAATGGTCTAATCTCGTCAAAATTGCCTCATGGCAGCCATCGATAACTCTTCTTCCCATTCGCTTTCTCGCACGGTTCTAAAGTTTATCTTAATCGCCCGAGAATCGCTGGTTTTCAAGCTCTTGCTTTCCATTTCTGTTCCGTCTCGATCCGTAACCGATTATCTTGGGCACAGAATTTGAATTTCAAGCTTAACGAGGTTTCCTTCACAGGTCACAGGTCACAGATCACAGGTCACAGGTCACAGGTCACAGGTCACAGGTCACCAAAAATATGCCAAAACGTCATAAAATAGTTGCATACAAGTGCGTCCCAAGTGTAACTATAACAGCTCTTTTCTGAAAAAAAAAGAAAGAAACGCATAGGGGAAATCAGCTGTAGCACTTAAATAACAACAAAAAAATTGATCCAAAGAAAGCCAATAGTTATTTCTGTTGAAAAAATAAATTGTTTGTAGCCTTGCAATATAATATGAAAACGAAAGACGCTTATACTGATGTTGACAGTGAACCAGGGGGGCCTAGAATCTAGTCTGTCGCGATGTGTCACACATGGCATTTTGATGCATCAAAATGGAGAGTTCTGTATCTTTTGCGAAAGGTGGATAGAATTTTTATTTTTATGTGACACATGATTTAGCCTTTGCATTTGTACGTGAAAAGTGATTGCTTCTTTTTTTCTGTGAACGTGAAGCTTTTTCCGAATTTTTTTGTGATGCGTGAAAATGCCAATTACTTATGCGTGAAATTGTTTTCAGAAGAGGTATAGGGGACCCTCTTGTTTCTGTTTAGTACATACTCGTTATAAAGATTTCAAAAAAAGATAGAAATAAAACAGTTCAATTTGCTATCATAATGAATTATCTTATTACGATAAAATATATGTAACACTACATGTTTGAAAGCTGCATTTCAACCCATTTCGTACATATATCACCCTTAGAAATTTTTGTCATTAAAATTATACAGTAAAACATTTTTAGTTAGGGTTTGTTGCATGGAAACATCGATAAGCCTCCTTGGGAATCTCGGGTAAAATTTACATCGCGAGTTTTACTGAGTGCTTTTTGATTGTGACCTGTGACCTGTGACCTGTGACCTGTGAAAGAAACCTGCCGTAACGACCTCGCCATCGTGACAAAGTCACCTCCAACCGTCGAGAGGCACGGGGCATTTTTTGATCATGCAAATTGCACCGTGCCGCGGTGTTAATTGAAATTAGCGCCTAAAAGCACTGTTAACTGCAGAAGTAGAAGAGGCAAACAATGTTCAGCTGAATTTAACGCCT